>NC_056726.1:71205648-71302887 GCF_019279795.1 Protopterus annectens | reverse complement strand
GCTAATGAAAAGAAAGTAAGAAAGGTGGCTACACAAGCTGTAGTGTGTGCATGAAAACGAGGCAGCTAATGAAAAGAAAGTAAGAAAGGTGGCTACACAAGCTGTAGTGTGTGCATGAAAACGAGGCAGCTAATGAAAAGAAAGTAAGAAAGGTGGCTACACAAGCTGTAGTGTGTGCATGAAAACGAGGCAGCTAATGAAAAGAAAGTAAGAAAGGTGGCTACACAAGCTGTAGTGTGTGCATGAAAACGAGGCAGCTAATGAAAAGAAAGTAAGAAAGGTGGCTACACAAGCTGTAGTGTGTGCATGAAAACGAGGCAGCTAATGAAAAGAAAGTAAGAAAGGTGGCTACACAAGCTGTAGTGTGTGCATGAAAATGAGGCAGCTAATGAAAAGAAAGTAAGAAAGGTGGCTACACAAGCTGTAGTGTGTGCATGAAAACGAGGCAGCTAATGAAAAGAAAGTAAGAAAGGTGGCTACACAAGCTGTAGTGTGTGCATGAAAACGAGGCAGCTAATGAAAAGAAAGTAAGAAAGGTGGCTACACAAGCTGTAGTGTGTGCATGAAAACGAGGCAGCTAATGAAAAGAAAGTAAGAAAGGTGGCTACACAAGCTGTAGTGTGTGCATGAAAATGAGGCAGCTAATGAAAAGAAAGTAAGAAAGGTGGCTACACAAGCTGTAGTGTGTGCATGAAAACGAGGCAGCTAATGAAAAGAAAGTAAGAAAGGTGGCTACACAAGCTATAGTGTGTGCATGAAAATGAGGCAGCTAATGAAAAGAAAGTAAGAAAGGTGGCTACACAAGCTGTATTGTGTGCATGAAAATGAGGCAGTGTTCACACCTTTTGGGATTCAGAGTCGCATTTTGGTTTCCAATTGTTCTGTAAGCACTTGTGTTATAAAAAGTAAAAACACACCTTTTCCAGTTATTTTCACATCAGTTATTATGCTCAGTTTTGCTGTACAAGATCTGGGCTGCTTATTTCTGCTGTAACAAAACATGGTGTACTGAATGGAGCTCTTTGACTAAGAGAAGGAAACATAGGCAGAGAATAACCCACCTTAACTTTGCAGAACTGGAATTCTTAAATAGATTTAGAGTAGACAGAGAAATCATAATGGCTTTAATGAATTTGTGCAACATATAAACTGAAAAAGGGAGAATGCCTAACCTTCTTATTACTGTGCAAGCCAAGGTCTGTGTAATCCTTACTATATCTGCCATGGTGACCTTTCAGAGACATACTAGGAACATGTTGGGTATCTCACGGACGTCTGTATGAAGGATGCTCCAGCAGTTCCTCAATATATTCTTGAGCCATGTGGATGATTATATCTAGTCACTATGTTATCACAAGACCAAACCAGGTCCATGCATGCCTTCTAAAAATGTAATTTGCTGTCCTGAGGTGTTTGGTTTGATAGACTGCACTTATGTTGCTATAAGGCCCCAAATACTGTCATAAGTGTAAAACAAAATCTTCCTGTACATCCTGCAATCATTGTACATGAATAGGTAAGAATACGTGGGTGCTGGCCTATTAACAAATGATGTGAGGACACTGCTGGGGGATGAGGTTTCCTTACTCACTGGCGTCCCCCATACTGGCAAACAAATGGTGGCATTAGTATGATTGTCTGCAGTGGAAGAAATTAGCCTTCCTGCCTGTGGTTGGTAAAGTTTCAGATGATGAGGTCAGAGTTCTAAAGTAAATATGTAATTTCCATTTCTGTTGTAATATGATTTTGGCATATTAAGTTTAAAGACAGTTGAGCTTATTAAGTGATGTTTGTGCAAAGTAACCCTGTCGTGGTTACTAAGGCATGAGAATAGTCTGTAAATACCACGTGTTTCAATATCCTACAAACTATGGCAAAGTATGAAGGTCATTAGTGTATTTTGTTATATTTTGTCCTGCAAATATACATAGCCATAAGGTACTGGGGTAGTAGTTGCATTTTAATGTGAATAATTTGGGTTGATTTTGCCACATTCTACTACATTATTATATTCAGAATTCAGTTCACCTGATGCAATTTTCAATAAAAAATGTGCTTACCTGTTGTATAAACTAATTGCGGCATTAAGAATGGCCATTGTACTGTGTTTTTTGACGACAGGTAGCATGGTATTAATAATGCAGTGGGAATTTATAGAGGTTTTATCAATTTCTATAAAGGATTGATTCAGATGTAGATTTACTGAACACTTTCAGATTGGGGTCTCAGGGAACAATTGAACTACATTATCTGTCATTATTTTTGCTGCTGTGTCAACTTTGCTAATTCAGATGCACCATGCACTTTGTTTAGGTGGAAGGCACCTGAAGGAACTATTGAAATATATTTTCTGCTGTGCCATTTTGCTGTTTGTACCTTTAATCAATACCATATTTTTTCAGGTGTCTACTACTGAAATAATCAATACAATAAAATGTTTATAATATCATTATAAAATGAAGATATCATCAGTGGAACATGCAGTTGCTAGAAAAAAATACTCTGTGCTGATTGCTGAAATGCCTGAAAAAGTCTGTTCAGCCACAGTAGCATCCAGAGTTGGATCTAGCACTAGGCAACCTAGGCACTTGCCTATGGCCTGCTAGCAGGCAGGAATGCCATCTAGCTGGGAGGCCCACTGGCCACGGGGTCTTCCATAACAGTTACACTTTTTAATTTAAAATTAAAAGAAATAAATGTCTTCTTTGAGGTATTAATCTTTTAGAATGCCCCCTGCATGCAACATTTACTTCTTGTTGTGCATCCGCCCACATGTACTGTTGCTTGCTTCATATATTCTGCACCCACATGCAGAATTTAAACACAAGACCATTCCTGCTGCCTGTTTCTTCTGCAGAACATTATCAGAAGGCTCAAACCCTGTACCTTAGTTACAGGAGACAAGAGCCTGAATCTTCTACACAAACTACAAGACAATGAGTTTCAGTGCATTTTCAAGGAATTGTGAGTTTCATTACATTAACAAGGAATTATGAGTTTCAGTGCATGTTTAAGGGAAGAGAAGTTTACTTCTGATCATGCTATGTCTGTTTGCCATGTGCAGCTGTTTTGTTTAGCAAATGGTTGACAATTTGTGCTAAAGAATTTTAACAATGTGTTAATTGCACAACAGGTACCATACTTGCTTTTGATGCTGAAGGATGTGGGTTCTACTCCCACACCATATAGATAGATGGATTCCTAATACTTTGCTGTACTTTAATTGGGCGGGGGTGCTCTAGTCTTGAGTGTGCCCTCCTTTGGATGAGACTCATTCTAACTATGAACCTGTTGTTGGTTTGTCATCCATTCCCTATTGCAATATTACCAGCTTACCATTTTTTTAATGTAAGATAGGCAATTTATTCTCCAATGACAGCAGGCACTGAATTTGTAGATGGAACACTGAAATATAAAGTAGTTTGCTAGTAGCAGCCTCTTCATTAGTTACAGATCTCTTAATGTGGACTTATTTATATGACTTTTACTTTTGCAGAGATTGTGCATATTGGCTGATATTGGTGGATTGTAATGACAACATTGTGAGTGTCCTTTTATGGTTGAAATGTTCTGAAATAGGCAGCTTTGTCATTATTGGTTCATATGTTTTGTTTGATTGCTTACTGGAAAAAATGCTCAAAACAACAAATTTAAAACACACTCAACAACAAGCTTGTTTACTGTTAATGCTAAGTCTGTTTTCATTGTGATACTGTATTGTTTTGTTTAGCAAATGTCTGTCAGTGTCTGTGCTATAAAAGTTGAAAAAAAAGTTTTAAGTTAAATCCAAATACCGTAGAAGTAAAGAAGAGAATAGTATGTGCACTGCAGGTTTGAACAGTGTGTATAGTAACTGAGGAGACATAGACATGCAATGGGACACTGGGATGGCTGCAGGGAAGGCTGGGGGAGGGCTGCTGCAGGGGTGGGGTGGGGCTGGCTGCTGTCTATGTGGAGAGCCCTGAGCCATTACCCTACCTAAGGTCCCATTTAACCATGATCTGGTTCTGGTAACAGCTGCTTGACTCTGGCCCTCCTGAAACTTACACTCTCCAAAGCTGGCATATGAGCCAAGTTTTTCCACCAATAAGTCGATTAATACTTTGATCATCCTTCCCGCAAAAGGTAAATTGTGCTTCATAATGTGTCTAGAAGATGCAAACTGGCTGTAATAATTTGCAATGTATTCCTTCCATTTTCTAAAGCTATCTATAACATTTTGTATTGCAGGATGCATCTCTTGGCTACTTATTTGGAAGACAGTAACCATATCTAATTTCAATGTCCTGCATCCTATGTGATAAAGGCTTATGTACAGTTACTGGGTTACATTTCTGACATGCTTAACAGGAATTCAGGAAACAGACATGGGTGGTGACAACATCAAATTTTCAACTCTGTATTCTGTCCAGTAACAGATATGGGGGGAAGGGTTATAAAACAATAGATTACAGTGTAACAGCTGCAGTTAATGGTAAGAACACTACACATGCATTAAAGGACATTATGTCATTGTCAATAATATTTTTCTTTTCCTTCTTATTTCTATTGTTCAAAACAAGATCAGGGATAATTGTAGCCTATTCATGAGGAAGCAGGTGAGGTTGACTGCCCAATCCTTTACACAAATTCATCAACAAAAATAAATATTATGATAATGATAAACTATAACTCTCTCTGTCTTTTATTAGGTACTGTCCCCTTACTCTGACCTCCTGAAAACCTGAAAAATAGGACACCCCAAGTGTTAAATAAATGAGCAGCTCCTGCCTAGCCCCTGGACTATAAGGACCTGATAAGGTTATTACCATCTCTACTCAAATTGTTGGACTAAGATAGCTAGCCGTACTGGGTCTATAGCACAACCGGGCACCCCTACTCAAGCCCCAAACCAATTGTATTTTGTACATTATATAATTTTGTGTTACTGTCTGCAATTTTGGACAATTGTGGCCATTATAACTAAAAACATTATATAATTTTGTTTTACTTTTTGTAATTTTGGGACAATTGTGGCCATTATAAGTTAAAACTCAAGGGAGCCATAGGAATATCCCACATGTGCCTTTCTTTGGGAAAAACGATCTCCTGGCTCAATTCCTACCTTCACAGTCCTTAAACTACCAAAAAATCAAATCAATCCTACAGTGAGTTAATGAGCTTAACTCTTAAGGGCAGGAAATAAGGTTAGAATTATCCAAACTGAAAAACTGAACTCACACAAAATAAACTCACAGACCCTGAGCTACTCATGGCCTGGTAAAGAGGTTGACTGCCTAATCCTTTACACAAATTCATCAACAAAAATAAATATTATAATGATAAACTATAACTCTCTCTGTCTTTTACTAGGTATGGTCCCCTTACTCTGACCTCCTGAAAACGTGAAAAATAGAAGGACACCCCAATGGTCAAATAAACGAACAGCTCCTGCCTAGCCCATCAACCATAAGGATCTGATAAGGTTATTACCTTCTCTACTCAAATTGTTGGACTAAGCTAGCTAGCCGTACTGGGTCTATAGCATAACTGGGCACCCCTACTCAAGCCCCAAATCAATTGTACCTTGTACATTATATAATTTTGTTTTACCTTTTGTAATTTTGGACAATTGTGGCCATTATAACTTAAAACATTATATAATTTTGTTTTACTTTTTGTAATTTTGGACACGTGTGGGCATTATAAGTTAAAACCCAAGGGAACCATAGGAGTATCCCACATTTGCCTTTCTTTGGGAAAAAGGATCTCCTGGCTCAATTCCTACCTTCACATTCCTTAAACTGCCTAAAAATCAAATCAATTCTATGGTGAGTTACTGAGCTTAGCTCTTAAGGGCAGGAAATAAGGTTAGAATTATCCAAAGTGAAAAATTTAACTCAGAAAACAAACTTACAGACCCCGAGATACTCATGGCCTGGTAAAGCCCCGCTCTACTTGCCCCACCCTGCCCCCAAATAACACCCACCCCTAGTGGTGCAAATTTTATACTATACTGATCACATCCCCCTCTCTTCTTTAACCAATCACCTTTTCTGAACAAGTAGTTGAAATTCCTCTACCTACCCTAATATTCTATCTCATACACCATAGACCCACCCACATCCTTACTATGGCAACATGGCTCTCTTCACTCAAATTTCTTCTAATCTACCCCATATTACCACTGATGCTTATCCCATACATTATGACTGCTTATGAACATCAAGTTCTTTATGACCTTCACATCCCAGGAAGGCACATTATCATTCTGACTGTACACAGCCAGTTAGAACACTTGACACTTCCTTTATATCTAGCTCCTCTCATCTACAATGTATCCTACCTATTGAAAGTATACATATCAACCCAAAGCTAAAAAATACCAATCCTTATTCTCAAGTTTCTGAAATCGACCATCACAACTCCATATAATCTTACTATGGATGGTGACATCCACCCAAACCCTGGCCCAGCCCCCACCGATCACTCCAGCATCACGGCCACCTCATCCCTTAACATCCACACCCTAAACAGTCCATCCAATGCACTCCTGATTAGCCATATAAATATTAGAAATATAAATAATAAAGTCCATCACCTCCCTGCCCTACTTGATCACCTCTGTCCTGATATTCTTTGTCTCACTGAATCCTGGCTTAAACCAGCCACATCAGATAATGAGATTACATTACCAGGTTATAATATATTAAGAGCTGATCACACAACTAAGAAGGGAGAAGGGTAGCTGTCCTATATAAATCTACACTAGAGCTGTCCATTGACACCTCTCAAACAACTAGAAAGGACAAGGCTGAAATTACTACTAAACTGCAAATCAATAAAAATAAATGCTTATATATTGTCTGTGTCTACATCCCCCCAGGTAAAAACATACAAATTCTTGAGGACATACTAAACTGGGTGTCAAATAGTTACCCCCAAGAAACCATTGTTCTAGGGATTTTTAACATAGACTGGTACACCTGCTCCTCAGAACCCCCTACTCAACATATTAACTTTTATGGTTTCGCACACATCATTACCTCCCCTACCAGGACAACTAAACCTAAGAATAAAGAAACTATTCTAGACTGGATCCTTATAAATGGTCAACCCAACAAATATAAAGCTGGAACTCTTCCTGACAGCATAAGTGATCATCTTCTCACCTATATTATCAGGCCGAAGGCTAGAATCCCTAAACAACCTATCTATAAAATAATCAGGAATAAGAAAAAATTCAAACTTACTAATTTCAAAACTGAACTCAAACTTTGCAACTGGTCTGCCCTCAGGCATCTACCACTTGAGGAGGCTGTAAAATACTTTAACAGCAAATTCTTATCCATCCTAAACACCCATGCTCCAGAACGTTCTGTTAGAATGAAAACTAAACCTTCCCCATGGCTTACAGCAGAAACTAGGCAAAAAATCTTACTTAGGAGCAAAGCTTGGGCCACCTGGTGAGTCACTAAAACCATAACAGACCATCTTCCTTATAGACAATTAAGGAATGATACTAAAAAATCTGTTATGTCCGATAAAACAAATCACTATTGCCACCTACAACAGATACACCAAAATAAACCACAACAATTCTGGGCATGTCTAAATAAGCTTCTTTACCCAGGACAACCCTCCACCCCATCCCCATAAATTTAAAAACTAACACCCCTGCAGAAGTCACTAATTCCTTTAATAACTTGTTTACTGAAACCATCCAACAACTAGCTAATAAATTATCCCCCAGCGGACCTAATCCAACTGCCACCACACCAAATACCCAAAATATGTTTAAACTTTAACCAGTCTCAACCTTATTTATTCAAAAACTAATTAGTAAACTAAAACGAACCACCTTAGCTGCATACCTCCTCCCTACAGAGTACCTACATTACCTACTACTACAACTTTGTGTCTCTCTGTACGCAGGACACTGTAGTCACTGAGTGTGGCAATTTCAATGATCAATGCTGCTTTTGTCTTATATTCATGGACCACTATATCTGGTTTTCTAGCATCTATCTTTTGAACTGTTGGTAATGGGTGATCCCATGTGATGTATATTTCATCATTTCTATGATGCTTTGGGGCTCATGTTTCCAGTGTTTTTCAGCCACTTCAATACTATATTGCTTGCACAATCCCCAGTGCAACAGTCTTGCCACATTATTATGCCTTTCAGTATATAGTCCTTCTGCCATTAGTATGTCACAACTAGCAATTAGGTGTTCAATTGTTTCTAATTCTGTTTTACAAAACCTACATTTATCTGTTTCTCCCAAATGTTCAATGTACTTTGTAAACCAACGTGTACGTAGCCCACTGTCTTGTGTTGCCAATATTAACCTTTCATCTCTTGGTTTGAATTCACCTTTCCTTAACCATTCCGACATTCGTTCCTGATCAACATAAGTTTTTTCCAGAAGTTTTCTATACTTGCAACTATTTATGCATTTTTCCACATTTTTTGCCTTCTCATCTCATCCTTCACCTTATTATTATTATTATTTATTATTTGACATTTGTTAACCGGGTTGGTCCAGCTGAACCAGGGGCCCTTTTTCAGTGGAGACCTGAAGAGAAAAGCTCCATACAATATACAGTCATGCAAAAAATAATATAACATAATGGTAAAAGTACAAATACATAACACAGAGATATAAGATGCAGTTCATAGCACATTACTCAATAATCAAATGAAAATTCTATTGCAAAAGTATACAATGTAGAAGAGGTACTCTCAGTAGTTAAACTAAAGAGCAAAGCACTGGAATAATTTCATCTTATTAGTGCAAGAGTATAAGAACAAAGAAATTACATGTCAGAGAGAAAATGCAAAAACGGGGAGCTAGTTCAGGCAGAGGAGTATGTCTAATAGAGGGGGATGCAGAGATGAAATGGTTGTTATATGGGGCTTGGCATGGATAGGACCAAGTCATTTGTAGATTTTTAATTCTTTTAAACTGGTGTTTATGGGGAATATTTTTTAAATCAAGGGGGAGATTGTACCAGACATGAGCTATCGAGTACTTGTAAAGGGACTTTCCAATGTTTTCTTAGGTATGTAGATGTCAAGAAGGTGTTTGTCACTTGCGCAAAGGTGTCAGATGGGTGTATAGTAAGATACTAGTTTGGAGAAGGAGAGGCAGGAGGAGAGATTATAGAGAACAGAGTGTGTGATATGTAATCGAGGAAGTAGTAATTGATGAGAGAATTCAGGCCATTGAAGTTTCTTAAGGGCGAGACAGTGATGAGAATTGTGTGGACAGTTAGCTGCAAATTGGGCTATTTTATTGCATGTTTGGCTTTGTTTGGTCAAGAGAGTAGATTGAATATTAGTAAGGCTAGGGGTAGCGTAAAGAAGACAAGGTAAGAGGAGTGGCTGAGCCAGAGAAAGTTTGGAGGACTGTGCAAAGTAGTCCGAGTCTCTGATTTTTTTTTATACATTGTTGGATGTGTAAATCAAATTTTAGTTCATTGTTGATTATGATACCAAATATATTCTTTCTTTTGTTTTGGGCACATTCAGTTTCTGCCTGATTTTTATTTCCTTCTGCTTTGATTTCCATTCCTGCTTGACGCCTATATGCTTCTGATAGACTAAGCAGGGAAGTCATCTTAGATTTATTCTCCTCATGTTTCAAAACTTTCACTACATTTGGATCTTGTGAGGTCAGCAGATATGTGTGCAATTCCACAATTGCAGATCTATACATATTAATCAATTTCAAGGAGGCCCAAACCTCCTTCGGAACGAGGAATATATAATCTTGGTATGCACTGATTTTTATAAATCATTTGGTGAGCATGTTATCCTGTTGTAATCTATGCAATACATTTTGGGGCCAATCAGTCACTCCAAAACTGTAAGTTAGGACAGGAAAAGCAAACTCGTTTATAGCCTGAATTTTGTTCCTAGATGTCAACAGCGTTTTCAGGATTAATTTAAGTCTTCTAAAGTATTCCTTATTACGTTTTCTTTGCATTTGTTCATGTTTTATTGCCGATCCTTCATCATTTCCCAAATATTTATACACTCCCTCTTGCTCAAGTTCTTTTATATCACATTATTGCCCCAAACTGATGTTTTCTTGGTGCTGCAGTTTTCCTGCTTTAAAGGTTGCTTTTGCACATTTATGAAGACCAAATGACTTTTTTATATCATCTGAAAAAGTTTAGACAACTTGCAGTTGTGCTTTCAGTTCGCCATCTGATGAGCTATACAGTTTTAAATAATCTGCAAAGAGAAGATGAAAAGTCTTCATAGTTTGTTGTTTTGTATGAGACAAATTACAGCCATGACCTAATCTGTTAAGTAGACAACTTAATGGGTTAAGGGCAAAACAGAATAGCAGTGGTGACAGACAGTCACCCTGGAACATCCCCCATTGAATTTTTTATCCCTGGAATAAGAATTTGTCCTTTATTACGGCTTAATTGTAAAGTGATCTGCCACTATTTCATGGTCACTGTAATGTAGTCCATCAGTGTAGGGTGCATCTTATATATTTTTAAGCACTCTTTTATCCATGAATGTGGGATAATAGCAAATGCTTTTTTGTAGTCAGTCCATGCCATACTTAGATTTTTCCCTTTATACAGTTCAGCACTGTGAGTTTAACAGCAAATGATCCTTTGTTCCATATGACTTTCTTTTATTGCCCTTTTGTTCTATTGCCATAATTGAGTTTTCTTCTAAATGACTATAAACTCAGTTGGCATCAATTACAGTATATAGTTTATACTTCGTTAGAAGGCAAGTTATTGGTCTATACTTTTTAGGGTAGTTTGTAGGTTCAGTCAAGTAAGAGCATTGTTTTTCCTGTTGTTAGCCAGGTTGGTGCCTGTTGGGGGTACGCATATAAATATTTATTTTTTATACTTTTCAAAAATTTGTAGATTTTGTTGTTTATATTTTCACACTTCCTCAAATGCATCTTTTTCCAAACAGATCAAAGTTTCTTGGTCTAGAATCTGTTGTATTAATGAACACACATTTTTATTTGAAGCTTCTGGCAGTTTTTCTTGTGGAAGTATTTTTTCTTCCTTTAATTTCTCTCTTAATCTTTTTGCATATCTTGTGTTTGGAAATTCTGTGCTTTTTGCATAATAATAACAATACAGAATTTCTTACTTATCCTCAATAGTCCACTCTATCATCTTTATGGCTCTCCTTTGGCCTATCAGTTTTTGTGATTTTTCTGGACTGCTACTTCCTTCTAAAACAGGGGAGCTATCCTCCCCCTGGGCCTGGCCTGGCTCCATTGTAGGAATGTTTCCGTATTTTGAAGAGTCTACACTGTCATCTGTTCCAGTCCTAACACCAGTATACCTACCAGGATTGGGCACTTTTTTATCCTGGGTCTTGTGCATCCAGCTATCTTTTTTAATTTTTGACCTGCTTCTGTCCCTGATATATGCTATATAAATACAGTCTATATATCAGTGTCATCTTGGTGAGCTTTTGTGAAAAACAGGATCCACCTTGTGAAGATACTCACCAAGACTTGAGGATGAATTCAGTTTCAGCAATACTACTTTCCTATGCTTGCTGACTTATCATCTCTCCATTCTGCTGTGAGGCTTACTGCATTGAAAAGAAGGGGCCCAGAGATAAATGCATCAGGAATGAACTCAGTCTTACCAGAATACACTGATTTTTTTAAATGACTAGCAGTAATCGCTATAATGAGTTAAATTGTGAATATAACATTCCAGTAGAACTGTCTGTAATAATGATTTAGTTTCAAGATGTTCTAGCAGAGTAAAATATAAGCCTATTTAAAACATGTTTGCTATTGAAAAATGAAGTGATAGATCAAATAACTAACTGACCTTGCATAATTTAAACTGCTTTAGTTGCTATGAAATATTCAACATAGCATGTAGCTAGAGCTTTGTTCTGATTTGAAAAGTATCTCTGTCTGCATTCAAAATAAGTTTTAAGAGAAATGTGCCAAGTAAAAATATGCAAAATATTGTTTTTAATGTTCATATCTGGATTGTTGTAATAAGATGGGTTGCACTGGGGTCATGAAAGCATTATGGTAAGAATGTCTGGAATGATGTTTATTTACTTTATCAAAATGTTATAATAAATGTGATGCTTTCATTTTGTGCAGCCATCCTCTGACCCACCTGTTGACCTTCTGTCCATGAAGCAAGCATTATGATCCTCTTCAATCATTACGACCACCTGCAGAGTCCTAAATTGGCTTCTGTTATGTATTTCTTGTTCCAGATGTACATAGCCCTGAATATGCTTCAAACAGGTTGCAGAACAAGCTTCATGGAAATGCAAGGGCCATGACTCCTTGACGTTTAGTACATTGTGCAGTACATGCTAGCATGGATACTGATAAGTTGAATTGTATGGGTGATTAAAAGACACAGAGTAGTCATTCATGGGGAATATAGTGTGGTAGTCAAAACATGCTAATGAGTGCATAATGACATGAGAATGAGGAACCCCATGCAAGTGAGTCAGAGAGTGAATGCAAATTATGGTACTCGAAATGGCAGACTGACTCAGAAAAGCATAAAACAGGTGTGTTGTTCTGTGACACTTGTTTGTTTTTTTACACCAAAAATTGAGCTGCACATAAAGGGACTGGTGTTAGGATAAACAGCAGCTGTACCACAGCAGCAGCATGTCTTAACATTAGAGCTGTTGCCTGTATAGTTGAGCATTGCAGGCATCAGTCCATTGGAGGTGGTACAGACTGCACCTGACATACCATTGCTTTAGTAACCAGCACATTGTGAATTATTTGCTGTATGGACAGGGATACTATAATGGGCCTTACTGAACTGCATTGCCCATAAGTAGAATCAATGGGTGTGCATTATATGCACACTCTTAACTATAGTACAAAAAAGGAACCATTCAACAACCAGCTTCTGATGTGTTAGAGATACTGCAGGCATCAGCCTCACAAATTCTGAACCAATTCTTCAATATTATGCTGCAGCAGGTGGAAGAGCATAGCTGGTTTCCCAGGACTTCTGAGGGGGGAACCAACATAATTTGTGTGCTGTAAAATATTGCTCATTCCCCTGAGGTCTTGACTGCCATAGGTTGTACACAAATTGTCATTCAGGCTGCACTTGTTCTATAGGAAATGCAATATATTAACAGGAAAGGCTTTCACTCCCTTAACTGCCAGGAGTTCTTTAGTGCATGGGGTATTACTTATAATGTGTTTGTGTGCCTCCTAGCCAGTTTGCATGATTCTCACATCTGTCACATATCTGACATATACCGAGGGCTCTTGCAATGAAATTTCTGATAGGGTCATTTTGTTGGGCGGTGCACTCACAGACTAGAAAGATGGGTCTATACACACAGGTACCATGCATGTAGGGAATAGGTCACACCTAATCTATTGTTTCATGTGTGTTGCAGCGATTAATTGGTAAGCCCTAAACCCTATTTAATGACCCTCCCATCTGCAGCCCACAGATCTTGCAGGAAATATCCCATAAAGCAGTACATACTAAACTGCATAACATAGTGTAGTACATGTTTATCTTACTCAAGGAATGCCTCTATTTTCCAGATACATCAGGAAAGACACTGCAGTACAATGCAGAAATCTGTAGCATGACTTTTGCTTTGTTTACCACATTGCATAACATAGTATTCTGCAAGCCAATGATATTATCAGGTGAACATCTTGTTGGATGCTTCATACCGGAGGGCAGTGTGGAGAGTTGGTTAGGATCATGCAGCATCAGTGCCACAACAATGGTTGAGGCACATGCAGTATATTACAGTACTAAAAAAGAGGAAGGGTCTGGTCAACAGCTATGAGCCATATCTGAGAAAACCCAGAGCAAAACGATGCATGTGTTATCACACAAAGGCTGTAGAGAACAGGGCAGGGACTGGCCTTGTTGTGTATCATGCCACATGGCCACATATTCTAAAGAGGTTGAGGGGGCACAGTCATTTTCACTTGTACAGGTAGACAGGTACAGAGATAGGTGTCTGAAAATCTATGACACAACATACATTCATGACAGGTGAACATGAAATCCATGTAGCCTATGGGGTTGTGGGGAGTCAGGGAGAACATTCATTAGTGGTGTTGTCAACCTGCCTTGAGTTGGCCATTGCAGCAGATGACTGGGTTGACACTGGATCATTCCCTGCCAGGGAAGGGGTAGACTTATGATTCCATGAGTGTTCAACCTCATATGACATACTGTGTGCTGATCCTAATGAGAGTCATTACTTAGGATGTGGATTGCAGACTGTGTTTGCTCAGGCAAAAAGGAAGGAAAGAATTGAACTCAGTACACAACAGCATGTAGTGTGATGAGGCATCCCTGGTGTTGAGCCAGAGGAATGTGTATCCTATGTAACACACATGACTAAACATTGCAGGCTGTCTGCTCACAAGTGACAGTGATCCCATCTCATCAGTGGTCTGCCTAGTCTTACTTGAAACATTCTGTGTCTGACCTCCCACATCTGAATAATCCCTCAGGCTTGGAAGGTATGACTTCAGGAGGGAGAGCATAGAGTAGTTGCAATGTGTCTTACGATGGCACTTATTGACACATCATTTACAACCAGCTGTCTCAGCAACATTGCCTGCTGCTTGCAGTTGTACTCTGTCATTGTGCATTTGATGCAGGTCTTTTTGTAATCCATAGAGAAAACTCATCATCTATGTAATGATGTGTGTAGTTGCCATTTGTGCCTCAGTCACTGATTTATACATCTGTCAATTAATGACAAATGTCTTAACCATATTCTAGCATTGCTACATGGGTATGCTGACTACAGAGATGGTACATATTTCAGATGCTGTGTGCATGCTGGGGAGACAGATGGAGGCTGTGAGACATTCTCAGATTAAAAAAAAAATGTTTGTTATGTCCATGTGAGGTTGTATACTAAGGAGGCACATCTCCTATGCCCACCTTAATATTGGATATGGGTGGCCTCTCCTGCTATTGTGCTAAAGACAGTGCTACATTGACATTTGATGTGCCCCTTCTGATGTCAAACCTATGTTTTCCTGTTGTGCTGGCAGCTCCACCAGTGGAACTTATAAAACAGGAAAACAAGTAAAAATATTGCCAAAAATATCTGGTTGATCACTGCCAGCGTTTACTGTAAAAATAGTAATAACAATTATAGCAACACAACATTCTTCTCACCTTGACCTGCAAATTCGAATCACAAAGGCAGGAATATTGCTAAAAACATCTTGTTGATGACTGTCACTGTAAAAACAGCAATACATCTTTACTCATTACGCCATTTGTCACACCTGTGGCTAGGACTCTGCAGAAAGTCCCTAATTTTATTTTGTTATGTACATTTTAAAAAAGCCCTTCCTTCAGGCAGCTTCACTCCTAGATTTGTACATTGCCAAGTTTCTGTTATCATAACCTTGCAGCATTTAAAGTTAAAGGAAGTTGAGTTGTCAAGTTAACTTGAGCGCTGCCTCCCAGGAGCAAACAGTGTGTTGTGGGCAAAGCGTCATTTGACCTGGGACACCTTCTTCATTTCTTTATTTTTGGGGCAAAGAGAAAGATTATCCATAAAATGATGGCTTCCTAGGACATTGCCTAGCTCGCCCATGCATAAGGCTAACTGTGCCTAGAATTGATGCATATCAATAAGGGGGTGTGAAATCAAAGGCGCCAAATGAGGGAGTGCAAGGGATTGATTCTTATATCAGCATTTTTCATAGGTTTGAAGCTCAGCTGGTTGTATTCTTCTGATTGTAACTTACTGACTCATGTAAACAGGCTTATCTGATTTGGTGCTCATTGAAAAAAAGAATCATTTGACAACTCAGTACAATATCATCAGGTAATACACTGTTTCTTTTTTTCAACTTTTGGACTTAGACATTTTTTTAATCGTTACCTGATTTATACTGTTGTTACTTCATGCTATAAATTTATTTAAAAAAAAAAAAAAAAAATATATATATATATATATATATATATATATATATATATATATATATTATACATAGATAGATGTGATGAATGCGCATGTGTTTATTTTCAATTTTTTTAGCAGCTGCTTTGCTGACTGTTGACATACAGCAGGTGAATGCTGCTTTTTTATACAGCTGTCTGACTGTCTGATGAAACTTTGCTTATTAAAATTATATGTTAAACATTCACAGTCTTCTCCTGGAGAATTTCATACAGTATAAATGAAGCATACAGTTTAAAACCAATTAAACACCTGCACTAGAAATGTGAGTTGCAGATACCACAGGGAACTTACACTCAACATTTTGTTTTGGGGAAATAATATTATTATTTCATGGGATAT
The DNA here is from genome assembly GCF_019279795.1 of Protopterus annectens. NCBI lineage: Eukaryota > Metazoa > Chordata > Ceratodontiformes > Protopteridae > Protopterus > Protopterus annectens. Next base: position 71,286,593 of record NC_056726.1, on the reverse strand, counting down.
ATTACTAAAACTTGTTGGATGTTTATTTTTATTTAAATGACAAACAGTACTGATATTTATAAAAAAATAATCTTATGTTGCATTTGACCTAAATCTTCATTTGAACTGAGCTTTGACTATTTTAGATGTTTGTATACTTTGCTTTCAATGTTATTATGCAACCTCAGGAAGCAATACAGGGGTACAGGATATGGTGTGATACAATCCTGCTTCTCTGGGAACCAGTATTGTCCTGCACATATCTAAGCCTATTTTTCTGTACTTAATTCATTTTTTAAGTCAAGTTAGAAAAATGCTGTCTGATATAACTGTGGCTAGGTTGCTATCCAATCATTTATCTAATACAAACAAAAGGTTTACAGATGGCACACAAAGAAAATTTTGAAATAACAGGTGAGATGGTGCTTGTCTAACTCAGCATATACTTTCTTAGTTTTAGAAAGAAATACATCAATTCCTATTGGTTAGATCTACAAACACAAACACATACTATATCTTGATAATAAGCTGAAACTAGCTTCATCAACTAGCAAACATGACACCAGGATATTATTACAATTTCTTCAATCAACATTATTACACCAGCATGCATATTCAGGTAGTTTCTCCTTTATTTATAGACTTTTAAGAGAAGAAACATTTTCTTGCACACATAACTACTGGAGTTATTATAGTCTAATTATTCATAATTCCCCAAGTGAGCAAGATAAGGTCAATATGCTACAATCAGCTGGGAAAACATAATTTTCTCTGAAATGGAAGATTTACACATGGAGATTCATGAATAGATCCTTTTATACACCACAAACAATGGACAAAAGTAATAAAAAACAGAACATATGTAATAGATGCAACTCTAATGTAGATATTAACTGGACACATATATTTTTTGACTGTCCAACCTTAAATATCTTTTGGAATAAAGTAAATGACTTTTTACAAGAACTTTTTTCAGACAACTTCATATTGAATAAATTGTTAATCATATTTAATACACCTGTTCCACAATGTGTTAGGTAAACCAAATACTCATTACTATGGACTATATTGGAAGTGGCTAGAAAGATCATAACAAAAAATTGGATTTCAAAACATCCTCCTACATTCTCTGAGTTTACTAATTTATTAAAAGAAGTTAGTCATTTACAGATAAGAACCATAACCTCTAGAACTTCTAGAAAGACATATGAATATCATGTATGGGTTAACTTACAAAATATGTTGGAAAAAATGATCATTTTGCATGAAGGTAATTGACTTTCCTTGTCATTCATGAGAACAAGTTACAAAAGGAAGGTTATAATGTATGTTAATGTATAAATACTGGATGTCTATGTACATACTCTAGTTTGTTTGCTTTGTTATTCGTATATTCATATTTAAATGATATAAATACCTTATCAATTTGCAAATTTGTTATGTAAATTATCTTATATATGTCTATGTGATTGTTTTCATTATAATCAAATTCAATAAAACTGTTTTTTTTTAAAAAAAGAAAGAAATGCATCAGGCAATTATTTGGATCATGAACAGCTGAGTTAAAAGAGCTAGATTTTACACATAATTAAAGCATGTCTACAGATATACTAGTATTTCAAGAAACTCAAGTAACCCCTATTCAAATATATGGAACGTTCTAACTGTTTAAGTTTGAATACAGTTGTGTTGGATACCCCTTATATCAAAGGAGGAAGAGAGAGATAGCTGTTCTCACTCATAATAGCTGATGTAATCCACAGGCATGACTTTTTTGTAGGTCAGGATGATGCATAAGAAGAAATAATAGCCAGAAATTGTGGTATGACTGCTATTTTTATTTAATGTATGTAGTTCTGTGAGAAGGAATACAGAAGACAGGTTGACTACACAGGTTAATTAGAACAAGGTTAGAGTGCAGGTATTTAGAAAGAACATCAATTGTGTCTCCTTTTCTAAGGAGTGTAAAAAAAAAAACACCAAATGACATGAAACATGAGCCAGATGTATAAGGATAGCCCTACTAGATTTGACTTAGGTGAATCCTGGGGCAGAAGATGGGGATAATCACAGAGCTTTCATCACATAGTCAAATAAGCAAAGGAAATATGACCAATTAGATTCATTATACCAAGCTTTATTTTTCACCCACTTCTGACACCAAATTTGTTCTAGATCCCCCTACATGCTGGGGGGGGGGGTCTCCCTACTATACAAGGAGGTATTTTCCAGACATGCCAGTCAATCTGGCAGGCTCTTTTCTTGAGATACACTATGTAGCACAATGTTAGGCACATACATTATTGATTAGTTACACGTGTGCCCTGCATTATGCCTCAGTTTATGCCCCAGCAGCCTGACTATTGCAAGTAGTGCTTCAGAAAACACTTTTTTTGCCAGCTAGATAACTAAGTAGGAAACTAAGCCTCAAATACAGCTTGAAAAATAGATGAGGCAATAATACCTAAAAAAAGTAGCTTTACAGAGAGTATACTTCAATGCATTCCACTCAACCTCTTAGCACAAGAAATCTGGACAAAGACAAAAAGGTTGAAGGGACAAAGGCCCAGGAATAGAAAGTTGATAGAATAAGAGACTTTTTGTTAGCATACATTTTCTGAAGGACGTGAAGTCTGAAGCTGAGAGGTATGGGGGGGAAGATTTTTTTTTTTTTTGTGGGACAACTGTCCTTATTAATTAATTAATTATTTGTTTATTTCTTTCTTTCTTTATATATGCAAGTAAAGCTTGAGAAGGACGTCAGGGAAGTAATTGAGTAGGTCATAAGAGAAAGTAGACATGACTGACATGTTGTGGGGTAACACAAAGAGGGATGGGGAACATGATGTTGAAGGTGAAGGACAAACAGAGGGAAGACAGTGTTTAAGGGACAACTGTATATTATACAGGAGTGTGCATAGATGCAAAAGGGAGGTGAACACCATGTATAGGGATAGGAGTTGGTGTTCAGAAATGCATTCTCTGTGTTGACACAGTGGGAGATTACTCCTCACTCTGGAAGACATGACCACTGGATCTTGCCTCAGGACCTGGGGTGAGTGATGGGCAGGATCACAACTCAACAATTCAATGAAACATAGTCTCTGTATCTTCCCCATGATTTCTGACAGTTCCTGATGTGAGACAAAATGATCAAATCTACTTGCACTGCTAAAGGTAGATACCAGTGTAAGAGGGTGGCCTGATTCAGATGGTGCACATGGCACAGGAGGTATGGAGGCAACTCTGGCAGTCTAGAACCAGATGAGCAAGTTGCCTATGCTGGGAGTTGTAAAGGTGATGTTGCCGCCACCTGTGGAGGGAAAAGATGCCATGCAAGAGTTCTCAGTCTGTGCTGCTGCATATAATAGCAATATAAATGGAGAAACATTTAAATAACAATAAAAAAATGGAGAGAAATGATAGCGACAAAAAGGGTGGGGAAGAGGCAAAGCATAAATAATAAAATTGTATTAATTATTTTTTCATTCACATAAAATATAGTGAAGGAAAATTAGATTTTAATAATATTACCTGGGTTCCTATGACTTCATCGAACTGTGAAATCACCGACACTCACCTCTTCGACACCAGTCCATCGACGTCCATATCATCGACAATTCCGGTAAGCGATCTTCCCCCTCACAGGACCCATGGTAGCGCTTTCAAGGTACATTATACCGAATCACGTAAACCCTAATCGGTGTAACACAGGAAGAAGCGCTACCATGGGTCCTGTGAGGGGGAAGATCGCTTACCGGAATTGTCGATGATATGGACGTCGATGGATTGGTGTCGAAGAGGTGAGTGTCGGTGATTTCACAGTTCGATGAAGTCATAGGAACCCTATTACCTACACTCTTATTTTAACATTTTAACTATTTTACTATTTTGACAGGTAAAATTATGCCATGACTGTAAGAAGATTTTTTTTTTTGGGGGGGGGGGGTTGAACCCACTGCCATCCTTAAAATCTGAGTGTATGTAGACTTAATATGAAAAGCTAGTCTATCATGGATAGCAATAAAAAAACTGATAACACTTGAATGTCTGACAGTCCCTTTCAATTTGCAAATAAAAGCTTATCATTCTGTAAACATTTAATTGAGAAACATTACTCGACTTCCGTGGTGGTGCAGTGGTAGCGTTGTTGCCTCACAGCAAGAGGTTCTCCCATTCAATTCTCGGCTGGAGTGCGGGAATTGCCTTCTGTGTGGAGTCTGCATGTCCTCCCCGTGGTTGAGTGGGTGTTCGAAAGACATGCGTAAATGGGCGTGCCTTCATTGAAGGTTGAATGTCGAGCTGGCACCTCGGCGTTCGTGAAAATCTACTGCCAATCATTAGCGGACTGGAGTTCCGCTGTGGTGACCCCTAACTGGGAAAAGCCGAAAGACAACAACAACAAATCATAATGAGGTACACATAACCCAGCCACTGGGGATGCACAAGCCAGTGTATTTCTTTGTGCCGGTCCCAAGCCCGGATAAATGGGGAGGGTTGCATCAAGAAGGGCATCCGGTGTAAAACTTGGCCAAGTTATTCATGTGGACACCAGTAAATATTTACATAACGGATTGGTCGAGGTCCAGGTTAACAACGACCACCACCAGTACTGTTAGCCAACAGGGTGCTGGCAAAAATTGGGCTACTGTTGGCCGAAGGAGGAGAGAAGGTGGAAGGCATGGCCAAAGGCAGGAAGAGAGGAGAAAGACTAGGACTGTGGTAGTGAGGGTCTGAACTTTGAATGTCGGCAGTATAACTGGTATAGGCTGAGAGCTGGCCGATATGATGGACAGAAGGAAGGTTGGTATATTGTGTGTGCAAGAGACCAGATGGAAGGGGAGTAAGGCTAGGTGTATCGGAGGTGGGTTCAAATTGTTTTATCATGGTATGGGATGTGAGGAGAAATGGCGTAGGAGTTATCCTGAAGGAACAGTATGCTAAGAGTGTTTTGGAGGGGAAAAGAGTGTCAGATAGAGTGATGTTTACGAAGCTGGAAATTGATGGTGTAATGATGAATGTTGTTAGTGTATATGTTCCACAAGTTGGAGTGAGTTGGATGAAGTTGTGATGACTGTACCCAAGGGTGAGAGAGTGATGACTGGAGCAGATTTCACTGGGAATGTTGGTGAAGGGAACAATGGGGATAAGGAAGTGATGGGTAGGTATGGTGTTAAACAAAGGAATGCAGAAGGTCAGATGGTAGTGGATTTTGCAAAAATGATGGACATGACCGTGGTGAATATGTATTTTAACAAGAGTAGGAGCAAAGGGTGACAATCAAGAGTGGAGGAAGATGCACACAGGTGGATTATATATTATGAAGGAGGGCCAGTTTGAAGGAGATTGGAGATGATAAAGTGGTGATCAAGGAAAATGTAGTTAGGCAGCATAGGATGGTGGTTTGTAAGATGACATTGGTGATCAAGAAGAGGAGGAGGAGTGTGAGGGCAGCACCAAGGATCAAATAATGGAAATTGAAAAAGGGTAACTGTGAGGTGGAGTTCAGGGAAGATTTAAGACAGACACTGGGTGGCAGTGAAGAGTTACCAAATAGCTGGGTAACTACAGCAGAGATAGTAAGGGAGTTGGCTAGAAAGGTGCTTGATGTGACATCTGGACAAAGGAAGGATGACAAGGAGACATGGTGGTGGAATGAGGAAGTACAGGAGACTATACAGAGAAAGAGGTTGGCAAAGAAGAAGTGGGATTATCAAAGAGATGAAGATAGTAGACAGGAGTATAAGGAGATGAGGTGCATGGCAAAGAGAGAGGTGGTGAAGGCTAAGTATAAGGCATATGAAGAGGTGTATGAAAGGTTGGACACTAAGGAGGGAGAAAAGGACATATACCGATTGGCTAGACAGAGGGACTGAGCTAGGAAAGATGTGCAGCAGGTAAAGGGGATAAAGGATAATGAGGGGAAACATACTTAGAAGCGAGGAGAGTGTGTTGAGCAGATGGAAAGAGTACTTTGAGGGGTTGATGAAAGAAGAGAATGAGAGGGAGAGAAGGTTGGATGATGTGGGGATAGTGAATCATGAAGTGCAATGGATTAGCAAGGAGGAAGTAAGGATTGCTATGAAGAGGATGAAAAAAGGAAAGGCTGTTGGTCCAGTTGACGTACCTATGGAAGCATGGAGGTATTTAGGTGAAATGGCAGTGGAGTTTTTAACCAGATTGTTTAATGAAATTTTGGAAAGTGAGAGGATGCCTGAGGAATTGAGAAAAAGTGTTTTGGTACCGATTTTTAAGAATAAGGGTGATGTGCAGAGCTGTAGTAACTACAGAGGGATTAAATTGATCAGTCACAGCATGAAGTTATGGGAAAGAGTAGTGGAAGCTAGGTTAAGAAGGGGCGTGATTATTAGTGATCAGCAGTATGGTTTCTTGCCAGGAAAGAGCACTACAGATGCGATGTTTGTTCTGTGAGTGTTGATGGAGAAGTACAGAGAAGGTCAGAAGGAGTTGCATTGTGTTTTTGTAGACTTAGAGAAAGCATATGACAGGGTGCCTAGAGAGGAGTTGTGGTATTGTATGAGGAAGTCGGGAGTGTCAGAGAAGTATGTAAGAGTGGTACAGGATATGTACGAGGGTAGTCTGACAGTGGTGAGGTCTGTTGTGGGAGTGACGGATGTGTTTAAGGTGGAGATGGGATTACATCAAAGATCAGCTCTGAGCCCTTTCTTATTTGCAAATGGGATGGACAGGTTGACAGACCAGATCAAACAGGCATCCCCGTGGACTATGATGTTTGCAGATGACATTGTGATCTATAGTGAGAGTAGGGAACAGGTGGACGATACCCTGGAGAGATGGAGATATGCTCTAGAGCAAAGAGGAATGAAAGTCAGCAGGACTAAGACAGAATATATGTGTGAATGAGAGGGAGGATAGAGGAATGGTGAGGATGCAAGGAGTAGAGGTGGTGAAGGTGGATGAGTTTAAATACTTGGGATCAGTAGTTCAGAGTAATGGTGAGTGTGGAAGAGAGGTGAAGAATAGAGTACAGGCAGGATGGAGTGGGTGGAGAAGAGTGTCAGGAGTGATTTGTGACAGACGAGTACCAGTAAGAGTGAAAGAGAAGGTCTGCAAGAGGGTAGTGAGACCAGCTATCACACTACCCTCAACTCCCAGACTTGTTCTGAGTTGATTCTTAATGACAAAAAATACACTGAACCCACAGACATCGCCAATATCCTGGCAGACGCAGACAGGTTCAGTGCAAACTTCTCCAACCCTCCCCCCCAAAAGAGCAAGTATCTATCCCAGCAGAAGGCTGCCTCCCAAACATCTCTGATGCTCAGGTGAAGGCTACCCACTCCAAAGCAAAAAACACTGCTTCCATGGGACCAGATGGCGTCCCAGGTTGCATCCTACATGAACTCCAAGAGGAACTAATCCCTCAAATAAAACAGCTATACAATCTCAGCCTCACTACAGGATATGTGCCCACAGAATGGCATACAGCAACAGTGGTCCCACTCTACAAAGGTGGAGCCTCTACGGACCCTGGAAACTATAAGCCTGACTAGCTTAGTCTGCAAGGCTATGGAGAGGATCATCATGGAGCTCATAAACAAAGACATTGGGGACCTACAGACACTAGATCCTACCCAGTTCGGCTTTGTCAAGGGCAGATCCTGCCTTTTGAACCTGGTTGACTTCTTTGAAACAGTCACCAAAGCCATAGATGAAGGGAAGGTAGTCCACACAGCCTATCTGGACCTTGCAAAGGCATTTGACACAATACCCCACTCGGGCATCATAGATAAGCTATCCAGCTTAAATATAAACCCCTATGTCACAAGATGGGTCGCAGACTGGCTCAAAGACAGAACCCACAGAGTGAGAGTTGCTGGAGCCATGTCAGACTCGAAACTGGTCACAAGTGGTGTCCCACAGGGTTCTGTCCTGGGACCACTCTTGTTCGGTATATACTTTTCCGAGGTACAGGCAAATGTGGGAGGACTATGGTTCACCAAGTTCGCAGACGACTGCAAATTAGGCGCAATAATTGACTCTCCAGCTGACACAAACATCCTTCAAAAAGGTCTCACAGAGACAGATAACTGGTGCCAGTGCCATGGTTTAAAGCTAAATGCCAAAAAATGTATAGTCATACCCTTTGGCAAAAACAATGTGCCCACAAATTACCACATAGGCGGAAACCCATTAAGTACAGAGAAAGTTATTAAGGAACTGGGGACCCAAGTTGATAGCAATCTCTCCTTTGAAAACCACATTGCCAAAGTGGTTAGAAAGACCTTCTACATAGCCCACCTCATCATGAAGGGTTTCACATCTAGATCAAGAGAGGTAATCGTGCCCCTTTATTCATCCCTCATCAGGCCCATCATAGAATACAATGTTTGGGATGTACCTTACCCGACACCTGCAGCAATTAGAAAGACCCCAAAAGTATCTCACCAAGAGGATCAAGGGTCTCAAACAGATGCCATATGCTGCTCGGTTAAAAAAACTCCAGCTCTACTCAGTTGCATACCGCCTACTTCGAGGCGATCTATGCCTGACATACAAAGCTATGTCAAATCCAGAATTAATGGACATGCTCCACCTCAGTAAATCTAAATCCCTTAGAGTCACACGCTCGAGGGACTTGAACCTTAGCACAGAAATAAATAGAACTTGCTGGAGGGACAGGTTCATAACCCAGAGGCTCCCTTCGCTCTGGAATAGAATTCCAGTTCATGTGAGGCAGAGCACCTCATTGAATCTCTTCAAGAAGAATCTCAATAGGTGGATGGGGGATCGTATATTTGTCCCAGGGATTACTCCCGTGTCACTATTAGATAGAGGCACAGTAAACTAAACCTTAAAAAGGGCACAGTATACTCAAATCAAGGGGTGGCATAAGCCATACAGAATCAGGCTAGGCTTATAATTGCCCCAGGGCAGATAGCCTAGTATGAACCTATGAACCTATGAACCTATATGGATTGGAGACAGTGGCATTGACAAAAAGGCAGGAGTTAGAGCTGGAGTTGGCAGAGTTAAAGATGTTAAGATTTGCACTGGGTGTGACGAGTGTGGACAGGATTAAGAATAAGTATATTAGAGGGTCAGCCCAGGTTGGAAGGTTTGGAGACAAAGCCAGAGAGGCAAGATTATGTTGGTTTAGACAAGTGCTGAGGAGGGATGCTGAGTATATTGGGAAAAAGATTCTAAGGATGAAGCTACCAGGTAACAGGAAAAGAGGAAGGCCTAAGATAAGAATTATAGATGTGGTGGGAGAGGACATGCAGGTGGTTGGTGTAACAGAGCAAGATGTAGAGGACAGGAAAAAATGGAAACAGATGATCCGCTGTGGTGACCCCTAACGGGAATAGCTGAAAGATGATGATGGCTCATAATGAGGTACACATGAAAGGTATGAGCATGAAAGTGCCACAGTTCCTGAGATCTGGGCTTCCCGCTCATGCTCAGAGCTTACTGCAGGTGCTCAGGCATGTGCACAGCATCATGCAGAAGTCAACATGATCTTTATCAGGATACTCATTACACAAACTGAGTGGTTCAGAAACAATAAAGAGATGAGCCCTAATTAACATACTCATCGTGCCCAAAGGGGTAGTCTACATGATAAAAGCATGAACGGAACTACAGATCATAACTGTACTATAGAAGATGAAAAATGTGTTTGAATACAGAGGTCTTGTACTGCAACCACTTTGTGTTACATGATACCATTATTAACACCAATAAGGTATGTTCTTGTTAGACCTATTTATATGAACAAGCAAATAGAATTTACTGTGAAATTTACTGTAAGGCCTAGAACTGTGGTTCTGTTTTTCAATGTATCTACATTTATTGGCCAAAGACGTTTGTTGGGGGTACATTGCAACTGGCCTAGCCATAGTAGAATGCAATCACATTAGTAGGAGTTGCATCTATGTTAAAGTGTGCCATACAGCATTGTAATTTTGTGTATCAAGTTTGTGACAAACGATCATTATGTTTAAGTTGCATATGTGCTGAAGTTTTTGTAGTAGGAGGAGATTGTGCTCATGACACAACAGTGCCTGACATTCAATTACAACATTGTTTTGTTGTTGCACATGTTTTAGTGCCAGAACCTATTAAAGTGTAGCAGCTGGATTCTTATTATAGTATGTCAGATGGGATTTGTAACTCCCATGTGCTAACTGCAGTGTTTTCCGTACCAAAGGAGATATGACAAAGAAATTAGCATAGAAATCCACATCGACTCAAACATCTAAGTTTACAGAGGTGGAAAATAAGATGACACTGGAAGTCCTCTGTCTTCACTGCAGATATCTCTTTGTCCCCACTCCTGCTAATCTGAGCTTCCATGACCATGCATGACATGATGTTGTCACCCATGTCAATGTTGTGGGAGGTCAGGATCAAAATGATGGCATTATTCACCACCAGGTGACTGATATTATCTGTACTGCCGCAAACAGACTAGAAGTTATGGCATGGGAACAGAGGGTAAGAGGTGGTGGCCTGTCTACTGAGCCACCCCTTATGGATACAGAAAAGTTCTTGGTCTCAATTAACAGTAGAATGAACCCAGAGATTTGCAGTGCAGTGTTGGATATTGTGGCAGAGCTTTATATTCCCCAAAGAACTTTCACAGATGATGCCCCAAGTATGTAGTCCCACTTTCACTATTACTGTCACTGGCCTGTCCTATATTTACTTGCTAGTCACATTACAGTTTATAAAATTCCTGTCTCACTTGTGTCATACAGGTACACTTGGCATCCAGGTACAATATCCATCAGCAGAAGGTATGGGTATGGTTATTCCCAAATATCATACAAGTCTGCAGTTTTAGCTGCATGTGTAACTGTGTTGCTGAGTCATATTTGTAGTGAATATGTTCTTTTTGTTTGTTTGTTTGTTTGTTTTTTGGTGTGTTCCCAGGTAAAACTGAGTGACAAAAGCACTGTGGAACTATCTACATCTGAGATTGGAGGATCTTTAGCCACTGCTGTTGATGGCTGGGATAAGATGATATAGTCATAGGAAGTATAGTGTGTGCGTGTTGGACACAGGAATTGTGACCCCCAACATCCCCTTTAAAGACTAAATACACACTTTCTAAGCCTGTGCCTATGCAGTACAAACTACTGTCCAAGGTTCAACAGGCTGATGGAGACATTTAGATCACAGAAGTGTTCTGGCCTACAGTAAAGACATATCTGAATCTGCTCCTGTATTCATGGACCAATGGATCCACACAGGGGGGTTGGTAAAAGTGCTTGATGGAGGCATGGTTACCACCCTCTGCCTGAGACTGGTGTCTCAGTAACCACTGCTCAACATATGAGCTTAGCCAACATGGAGGATCAAAAGCCTCAGCACAGGTTGTGAGGGCGATCCAGGCTGTGAATGCTGATAAACAGAAGTGCATGAACTATATCTGTGAGTCATTGGATAGAATGCATTGCACACTGGAAAGTGCAGTTTCTACTCTCTGTGAACTGCAACTTCCTTGAATGGTAGCTGACCTGGCTGTGGACACATGGAATCTTGCTCTTGCAGTCCTAGCATGCCAACTGTGATATTGGTTATGAATGTGTCTACAACCAGGAGAGGCCAACTCCTAGACATAGTTATTGTCATGTCGGTACACCCTCCATTCATGCACACTGACATCTAGCCAAGGTCATGGGACAGCTGGTGCAATTCCTGCCAGAGCTGGCTCTTGTGAATGAGGGAGTGCACAGTAGGTTGTAACCCCTGTCCAGTGTGTCCCGAACCTTTTCATTAGGATGAGATGCTGTGCTGCACCTAATACTAAGGCTGTGTCCCTCTAGACACATAGACACACATGCACACACACACACACACACACACACACACACACACACACACACACACACACACACACACACACACACACACACACACACAACAATCATCACCACCACAGCCCATAGCACAATCTACACACCCAGACACTGGCCCTATCCAGCATTTATCCCCTCACAGCAGACACTTCCACAAAAAATACATTTTTGTTATAATACACCTTATTGCTTCCACTCACAGACTTCTCTATGGAAAACATGCACTCCTGTATTCAGTTCCCCACCAGAATAAATGAGGATAAATATGTGCTGCCCTTAGTGCATTCTACTTGGGTTGCCTATGTCTAATGCAAGGCAATGCATTGTTAAGCACAATCTGGTGTTTTTGTATGAATCATTTTGCTGTATGTATCTGTTTATCTCTTGAATATTTATGGAATCCCTTCTCCACCTCTACAAATGATGATAACTGCACCCTGCCGTTTGTACATTGTTAGTTTGATTGCAATGTCTGATGCACAGTGTGCCCAGCCTGTGTGTGGCTAACTACAGTTTTGTGTTTTTGTATGCATCACTTTTAATGTATGAATATGTTTAACTTGTATCGTTTATGCTGGAAAACTATGTGCAATTTACTTCCTCTTTCCTAGTGTCATAGTGTACTGCCCCCTCCTCTGACTGGCATGGTCATCCTCCTCTGACTGCTCATGTGTCTCAGTTGCTGCTGTCTGTAGTACTAAGAATTGTAGTGTCTGCAAGAGGCCATCTGCCCCCCAGGTATAATATTGTGTTATATAGCCACATGGTAAGTATTTTTGCATATATGGCAGGGTCATACTGCAGGGCACCACTTGATGTATTAAGGCATAAAATACACTTTCTCTGATGTTCTTGGTTTGTAATCCTGCATGGCTGTAACTGTGTGCATTTTGGTTATGAGGATTACTGACTGATATCATTAGCCAGGGTTCCTGTGCAAATCCAACATCACCCACAAGATCACCCTGTCGAAATTCACTTCTCACAAACCTTTCATAGAGGTCTAATATGTTCCATATGTGCGAGTCATATAACTTACCTGTGTGGCCTGCACACACATTGTAGATGATACCCTTTGCAGGACAGACCACTTGACATTTGATATTGGATACCTCTTGCAGTGTACATACTTCCTTCCCTGACTCCCTGTTCACCAGGTAAAGCCTTTATTTTAATGTTGCTACAGTCTTTTCAGAGAAGCACTCTATAGCACAGAATTCCCAACAGTATTTGTTGTATCTTCTGGGGGTATGTGAGATCCACATATGAACCCCCACATGTTAAAGCATTGTATCTAGTAATTGGTGGAGTATTCTTGAGACTAATGCTTGACACATCCCCACTATGTCACTAGTGGGACACTGAAAGGTCCCTGTAGCTAATATATGTAAGACCACACATACCTTTGTATTCACTGGGATTGATGCTCCATGACTCCCAAGGGGCTGCAGATGTCCATGATTTCCTGCATGGTGTCTCTGCCTATACAGTAGCAGCCCACGATGTTATTATCATGGCTGGCATGAAATGTTAAGTATGTTGAGAAGACTCAACACCTCAGGGTGTAATGTATATATTGTCAGTAGCAGTAACTCCTATAACAGCCTCTTTCAAATATGGATTTACTATAGCTGTTGTAACTCCTAACATTGTTCAATGCTTTTTTTCTGCCTGAACGTGAGTATCTGGTCATATACAGATACAAGCTGGGAGCAGCATTGTTGCATGACATTTAACTATTTCTGAATCACTATGTCATTTTTTTTTGTGCCTCACTGTAATTTGCATCACTTCACTGCACAGTCATTATCATATATCATGACTGTCCATGTTATCTTGCTAAGCTGCATTGTTTAGGTGTGTTTACTGAATCACCTGCACCCTGCACATGGCTGTTTATTGTGAAAATTAGCTTAGCACAATATAGTGAATGTTTATGAATTCCACCTTTAGTCTTTACCTTTGTGTAAGCCACAAAAATATTCAGGGGAACAATGAGGAAGATGCTGTCTTGCATTAATAAATTGTTTACCAAGAAAACTGGAATATGTTAACAGGTACAACGGAAGTAAGAGGTTTGCCAGGAACATTAAAATTGCAATGTTTAGGCATATATGTAAGGACTTATGTCAATGTGATGGAGTTAGATTTCAGATATTAGATCTGGCACACCACAATATACATTTTATTCAATTGCTCAAGAGTCAGAATATAGACTACATAGGATTTATATTACCATACAGGACAATTATTTAGTTACGATGATAGAAATGAATCCACTAATATTTTATATTAATTTTTCTATGTTCTGTACAGAAATGAGTAGTTCCTTCTTGGTTGGAGGAAAATCGATGGTTTACCGCAAGCCTATTTTAGCAAAGATTATTTCCTGCCTGAGTATAATTAATTTATAATAAACTACAAGAGATGATACATAAGCAGCAAGGACATGAAGCTGCTCGGGGTTCATTTAGTGGAAAACTAAGGCTTAAGAAAATGGTTAAATTAGATTCTTAAGAGAGAAAATTTGACAGATTTAGGAAAAAAGATTTGAATCAGATTTGCAAAAAATAAATTTCATAAATGGATGACTCAGCACAGGGGTAATTTGAAAAAGTTAGATATTGAGAGAGGTTTTTAATAAAAAAATATGAGTTCATCCTGGAAGCTTCAAAAGTCCAACTTTATCAGGATAATTATTTAATTAACTAATTGAATAAATAAAAAATAAAAAAAAAAAACAATCTAGCAGTTAGATTATGGCAAAATTAGTCAAAATGAATCTTTGCTAGATTTAAAAACAATGATAAAATACACTTTAGTCGGTACCTAACAATGACAGTGGAAAATATTTTAATATCTTGTCAGTATTATCAGAAATTGCAAAGGTGGAAAGGGATGTTGTAAGTATAAGGAAGAGACTCTAGGGCATTTTAGAAGTTTACAATTACTCAGACTTGTTAGAGATGAACCACAGGCAATCACAGCTTATACAGCGGATAAAGAAGTTGATAATATTTTACATGGGCAGGCAAGAATTATAACTCCAGCTTCTGATAATGTTCAGGTAGAGCTTTTGGTGCCATACAAAGTGAAAACAATACCGTATCTGCTGAAGCTTTACAATAAAGTTTGCTAAATATGAGAATTCCTTTTTCTTGGAAGGAAAGAGTAGTGTCACTTCCAAAAGAAGGAAAGGACCCATGCCTGTCTGCATCTGTTTTGAACCATGTTTGTGAATTATTTGTATTGATATGTCAAGATTAGTTGACCAATTGTCTTGCGTGTTTAGTTGAGAACTATTAATGTGGAACTCTTAGGGCTAGACAGATATTCGACAATATATTGAAATTTGGGTTAATATTGACAGCTGTTCAGTTAACTAATTTGCATTCATAAAAGCCAACTGATAAAACAAAGTGGTTTTATTTATAACTTTTAGAGTATGGATTACTTTTAGAATGCGTGGACTTTATTGTGGCTACATAAAACATTTCTGTTGATAGGGTGAAACTGTAGGCTGCAATGTCATCGGCATTTATGTTTTCAAGGGAATGATGAGCATGAACACGTCAGTTATCTTATATTTGTTTTAGGCAGTTTTGGTGATCACAAAATAACTTGAAAGCAGTTTGCCGAAACCACCATTCAGTGAACAATAAAAGATTTTTTTTTTTTGCAGGGGGCAAAGACCACCTGCATCCCCAGTGTGGGGAGACACACTATACATACCCCAGGAATTATATATTTTAACTCTGAGGTTTCAAAACAGTGGCGAAAAAGACAATCTTCACAGTTGACAAAAGTGGTTTCAGTGAAGTGTCTTTGATTTCTTTGCATTCCCTGAAATCACCTTCAGCTAGATGACAAGCTCTACTCTCAGCTTCATGCACATAATCATGAAAGTAAGCAACACCTAAAACATGAATGAGTGCGTCCAGGGTCAAATGAGTAATAATAATAATAATAATAATAATAATAATAATAATAATAATAATAATAATAATAATAATAATAATAATCAAGAAACCAATACTTGGCCTCTATTTTGTACACCTTAAGAGTTAATAGGTGTCATCTTTTTCATACTTTTGCCTACCAAAACAACCTAATACTCCAATTAGGCAAAAGACCACATTCTAAATGTAGCCTTTATTACTTATTTTTATCATGTTATATATTCAAAAGAGCACATTCAGCAGTTCATAAATATTGCCACCACCAAGCACCCAAACCACACTACTGGCAATACAAGACATGCCACCCCCCACACAAAAATGTCAGTAATGATAGAACTGGTGCTGCTGTATGCATGTCAAGCCTTAGTCCATAATATCTAATGTTTTCAATTGACAAATTGTACGACTACAAGTCACTAGTCCGCTGATGAAGTCTTGCCTTCATGCAACATCTCTGCATGAATTATTTAAGCACTGCTGTTTACTTATTACAATACGTTCACATCGGTCTTGTCTTTGACATCCAGCAGCCTATTCAAAATGCAGTGCAGAAATTATTAATATACAAGTAGATAAGATTAGGAAATGATATTGCTACAGAATATAAATAAACTAAATACTGCTGACAATGCAAACCAAACAGGCCTAGTCCCTCCTTCATTTTACTATTACAGTCCCATGCAGAATAAATATAAATAACGTGTATATCCTAAAGGTAAATGAAAAATAGATATAAGCAGACCTAATGTATATTCAGCTACTACAACAGAAAAATGCATAAGGAAGCTTTCTAATTATAAATGTAAAAGTGTAAATGTTCATTCAGCAATCCCATAACAACTCGAACAACAAAAGCCACTGTTCATTTTATTTTAAAGTGCAATCCATGTTCTCAAAAGTCTAGATGCATGATTCAGTATCACTTTCTGAACTATTCCCTGCTCTTCAGTAATACATATCTGTATAGCATTCCCATCTCCCACTGTCCAGGGAAGTTTGCAGCACTCAACCACACTAGTCATATCTACCACCAAGAACGTATACCAGGAGCCAATTCACATCTAATATATTATACAGTTTGTTATGAAAGCAAAATAGACAGACCACACAAAGGGTCAAATTGCTTCACCCTTTGAAAGGTAATTCCAAATAGGTTCATAGGTCGGTACTAGGCTATCAGCCCTAGGGCCTATACAAGCCTAGCCATAACAATCTGCTTGCTATTTCTTCCCACATTATTTACTTCCTAAATCCTAATTGCAGTTGTTTTGCCCTTCTACCCTTCTGCTAAATCAACTATTCCTTCAGTCTAAATTACTGATCAAAACAACACACATATAGCTACATTTAAAAGAAAGGAATACATTAAAGTTTAAAAAACCCTAAACATAATATCCTGATGAACGTTTATGATAGTTTAGGGTTTAACAAGGATAACATAAAATAACTTGCCAGCTTTAAAACCATGACAACCATTACATAAAAAGGTCATTTATAACATAAATGTAAAGGCATCCCCATACTGAATGTGAAAACAGATAGGCATTTATAAATGACAGTACATATCTTCTCCATAACCATACAAAACTGAAATAAGATATCATATATATGATATTATATATATATATATATATATATATATATATATATATATATATATATATATATCAACACACACAAACCCAAAAATAGTATATCGACAGTATCCCTTCGTAGCAGCAAATCTGGATAAAAGTTCAGATAATTCAAATACTTCTTATAGCAAATTCAGCAAATTCAGCAATTCCACAGATGAAAAAAGCGTAGTTTAAAATAACTTTTATTCCAAACACAGAGAACATACGTAAGCGCTTTCACGGATCCAACCGCTTCATCAGACGTAACAATTCAAACAACTTACTTAATAGTATTTATATGAAATTCAAATACTTAATTGATTAATTGCTGTATCCATTTAAAGTGCCCATGCATAATACAACTGCCCAACATGTTATTGTTTATATATTTATGTTAAGCAACTTGTAATAAAAACAGTTATAATAAAAACATATAAAAATAAATACATACATATTACTATATAAAATGTATAAAAAATAAATATTATCTAAGGTGTCTAGCTCTTAATATGGGCTTAATGGAAATCATATCATTCATTCCATAGCCCCTATGTGCACCTAGCCTGAAAATCCATTCTAACTCTGTGCATTCTGTATCATTAACTATATTGCCTAACCTAAGATTAATATATTGTATATGCAATATCTGAAACTGAAAAGTATGTGTAGGACTTTCTTTAATAATATGTCGTGCCAGCGCATTGTATTCTTCTCTCCTGGCTATACTATAATAATGGTCTCTAATACGCTCTTTCAATGTGCGATTAGTCTTACCCACATAAAATCGAAAGCATTTTATGCAATATGCTACATATACTAGGTTTTTAGAGTCACATGATCCATTCACTTTAAGCTCCCATAGTTTTCTAGTTTCAGGATGCCTATAATATCTTGACTCATCCACATATATACATTGTTTACAATTATTACATTTTTTAGTCCCACCAAACCATGTTGACAGTCCATTAGCGGGATTTGTCAAATTACGATAACAGAGTTGCTGTTTCAGTGTCTTATTATTCTTATATACAAAGCTTGGGCCTTCACCTACCAGCTCTTTAACTCTGTCATCTATTGTTAAAATATTCCAGCATTTGCTTATAGCTTCTTTGACCTTGTGGATATTATTCCCATAAGGTATGACAAGGCTAAGGTCCCTTTTGTCTTTGTTAACATAATCACTTTTCTTATATGGATTATTTGAAAAGTATGGTCTGGCTTGTGCATTCCTTTGTGCGATTACTTGCTTACAAATGTTGTCAACATCCTTACTTTCATAACCTCTATAAATGAAGTCAGATTTTAATCTTGACAATTCATCAGTCAGCATCCTGTCATTGCAACAAAGTCTGGATAGCCTACAGGCTTGCCCTCTAACTATATTATTAAATATAGTAGGATTATGCATACTACTGCGGTGTAAAAAATTAGGACAGTAACAAGGCTTCCTGTATACATTAGTGACAATGGTACCTTGAACAACTTTAAGGTTAACATCCAAGAAATTAATGGAAGTGTTTGAATACTCCATTGTAAATTTCAAAAAGTCACTATTAGAATTTATGTATGTTAAAAAGGCTTGCAATTCCATAACACTACCATTCCAAAGAAGAAAAAGATCATCGACAAACCGTCGATGAAATAAAATTCTCGGATGATCCAACAAATACTGTTTTTCCCATGCTACCATTATTAAATTTGCATATGCATTAGCGCAACTTGTCCCCATTGCCACGCCCTTATTTTGTCGGTATAACTTACCCTGGAATAGGAACAAGTTGTTCTCTAATACCAATTCCAATAGGAAGCATATAAAATCTGTTTTTATGGTATCCATGCCACCATCAATTTCTAAGAGACCTTTTAATATAAATAAACCTTTGTCATTGGGAATGCTTGTAAATAATGACTCCACATCTAGCGTAACTAAAATTAAGTCAAAGGGCTTATTATATTCTTGTAAAAACATGTATAAGTCATGTAAAAAATGTGAAGTATCCATCAAAACATGTTTGTATGACAATAACTGTTGTTTCAGTTGTTGATCTAAGTAAATGGACATGCCTTCAGTCACCCAGCCTGTGCCAACAACAATGGGTCTAAATTTGGGAAATTTCGGATGTTTATGAATTTTGGGCAAACCATGTAATTGTGGAATGACAGGGAAATCAACCATAAAGTAATTATATAGGTCCCTTGTGATGATCTGTAAATTCAAACATTCCTTAAGTGCTCTATTTATGTTTTCTAGCACCACATAAACATTTTCAAAAGCCATTTCCTCATAAGCTTCTGTGCTTAACATTTCATGCATTGTATCTATATAATAAGTGGAATTCATAATCACAGTTGGCCCACCTTTGTCTGCAGGTCTTATTGCTATATTGTAATTATTTTTCAATTTATAAATAGCTTGCATCTCTAATTTAGTCACATTATGTTCTAGTAATCCTGTATTAAACATACAATCTTTATAGACTTCATTTTCTACTGCTTTAATAAACAAGTCTATATTTGCAGGTAATAAGGGAAGAAAATCACTTCTTTTTTTCAAAATAGGCAATGTATTATCATTAGAACCCATAGAAAGGTTCAAAGCCAGCCTTCTAGCAAACAATCGTACAGATATTAAACAATCACTCACATCAATATTCGTGGTAGGTATAAAACCCAAACCTTTTTGAAGAATGTTCAATTCAAATTCTGTTGGTTCATAAGAAGAAATATTCCATATTAGGTTTTTGGTGTCCACATTTTCTTTATTGTTTGTAATTGTTGGGGCGCTTCCTTGCGCTTCTGTCCTCTCATGATATCTGTCTCTATAGAGTTTTTCCGCCCTGCTCATATGGGAAATGGAAAAACCGAAGGGACATTCTCTTCTTGTATTGTTTTTCTTCTAGTGTCCATATTTAACCTAGCAGTATTGTTATCGCTCGTCGGTATTTCTAGAGGATTAGAGCAAGTAAAATTACTTGCTTCAGATTGTGTTGACAGATCAATGTTCATAGTTCCTTCGCCGACAGTGCTATGATTGTCAGCGTGTTGCTTATCTTGTTGATGTTTCTCCGGGGCTTCTCTCTTTCTCATCCGATCTTGGCATGCCTCTACATTGCCATCATCTCTCCCTCGTTGTCCTCCTTGCACACGCTGAGCGTAGGTAACCGAACCTTGTCTCGTATTAGTGACATCATCTCTCGGCCACATGAAAACTTGCTGTTTCGAAAAATCATTCAGATCCCTTGCAATTTTCTTTTTCTTGTATTCTAATAACCTTGCTTCATAGCGGTTCACCCGCTCTATTGTTTCCTGCATATACACTTCTGTTGGACCTTCACCATTCATTTCCGATAGATCTTTCTGTTGTAATACAATTCCTTCACGTAGCTCATTTTCTATAGGTTGAAAAAATTCCACTAGCAAGTTCATGTAAGCCTTGCTCGTATTTAAATTTATTTTCTGCCATTTAACTAACAAGTCAGTATAAACAGTACCATAAGAGGGCATGTCATCTGTGGAATTGCTGAATTTGCTGAATTTGCTATAAGAAGTATTTGAATTATCTGAACTTTTATCCAGATTTGCTGCTACGAAGGGATACTGTCGATATATATATATATTGGGTTGGGAGGGTGGCCTAATGAGGATAATTGGCTAGGCTTAAAATGGCTCACAAGGGCAGTTAGCTTAGTACTAACCTATGAACCTATATATATACTGAAAGGAGAAAAGCAAAGTTAATATTAAAACATGTAAAGAAATTTAAATAAACAGAGTGGATAACTCCTAAAGGTTACCTCAACATAACCCCCAGGATTCAATTAAGTCTGTGTAGGCCCTTGTAGAGCCTACATGAAACATATCCTTGTACATGGCCATGATCCTCCCTCAGCAGCATGCCATGCTTATTAATTGTGGTGCGCACCTAAGGAAGGTAAGAACAACAAGGATATTAAATCCGTGTAAGACCGACAGCACACCCACATAACTTTTGACCCATTAACATGACCAAAAGTGGTATAAGACAATTTATTTCACTAATATGGCTTTATTTTAATTTTTTCTTTTTACTTTTATGTTTGTGTGATGCACCATGTTATTTAGCCAAGCTTAGCTCTGCATACCCATAATCAGACACATGCCAGGCATGTAAAAATATAAGCTGGATGCATTCGCTTTCTATTTTTTTGATTTTTATGTGCTTGTTTGCATGATGCGCCATGTTATTTAGCTATGCTTAGCACTGCACACTCATTCATTAGACATCTAAAAATAGAAACCGGATGCATTTAATCGTTGTAATTGTGCAGTACTTAGCACAGTGCAAACCTGTGCAGTGACGCTGCGCTATGCTTATAGAAGCACCTACACAGTATATCTGAAGATACACGAGTTCTGTTTACTATTCCACTAGTTAGATAGTTTGAGTCATTACCTCTAGTGCAGTAGGTCCTGGGCAGTAATACCTATTACATATACTGATGTGAAACTGTCAGGTTACTGAAACATCAGTTAACTTTAAATTCACTTATTGTTAAATTTAGAAAAGTCGCATGATGCTAAGCATCACTTAAACATGAGTTGTGAAAGTTGGCATGATATTAAGCAGGCAGCGTGTTTTTGAAAGTTACAATATGACATGCAATGGCAGGAATGCATCCTATTTAAAGGGCAATAGACTGGAATTGCACAGTGCTTCTTGGAGCCTGATCTTGAGTGTGGTTATGGCTGTCATGGGGAAAGGTGTGCACTTTAGTACACAACACTAGGGTATGCAGGAGTCTAGTGTTTATATTGGATGTTTATATTTATACTGGACTCCTGGTAGAGCACTATAGACCCCTGTTGCTGCTGCAGGGCAACTATCAGAGATCAGAATGCAAGTCTGAGGCCTGGGATAGTTTGGCCAGGGACGTGTCCAGTGCAACTGGTATACCCCGCATTGGTGAGCAGTGTCGTTACCATTATGATGACCTCTATCAATGGAAGAGGGGTACTTTGGATCACTGGATCCAAGAGGCATGAGCGGGGAACACTCCACAGATATGTATGTATGTTTTCTAGTAATTTATAAATAGATAACCTGAATCCATGCAAAACTGGTATGCATAATGGTTTGCCTTTCTTACCACAGCTGCAGAAGTGATGACTTGCAACACGCAGTCCCATGCAAGGTGTTTGACCAGGATGAGGTAAGCCGGTGGTATGTAAGAAAATCAAGAAAGTAATAAATTAATGTTTAACTTAATAATAAAAATAAAATAAATATGGATATTGCAGTCTTAACAGTCATGTATGAAATACCTGGGACATTACAAACTTTCTTTAATGTGTGATTGCATATCTAAACTGGTAAAGCAAGTTAAAGGAAGTAAGCATGCAGTACTGTGTAACATAGCTTCCAACCATTAGTTAATGTTGAGGAATACACAAATTAAGAGTCAATGTTGTGTTCTACTCATTGTCTGAAATAGATTTCATTCAATAACTGAGTAGCATAATCATGTAAGTTGACAAAAGTCTTAGACAGCTATCCATGTGTATAAATGCAAGATCTGAAACAACATGAATCAATAAAGTGTAAAAGGAGATGGTGCTCTGATAATTTACTTTTTCAAATAAAATGTTCAGTATTACTGTAGTCACTACTTGTGAATTCTAATCCCACATCAGCCAACTGAGAAATTGTGCAGTTTTCAATACTGTTTTAGCATTTCATCAATAAAACATAACCACACTTGCATGTGAAGTACACACCCATAGACCTATGCCATGACTGTCCAGCTGTAAAGTGCAATCAGTGTACATGGATATACCTCTCAACTGTCACGATTTTTGAAGAATGTACTGAATATTGCCCCATATGTCTGGCCTGTTTAATATATGATCTTATTTCACTGGCCAATCTCTGCCACATTGCTGAGGATCAATGTCTGAAAAAAAATTGCAGTCCTCTGAATTGCAGCTATTAGACATCTCTCAAAATGCAATTTAATGGCAAATCTGTTATTAGAATACATTGCTACTATTGTAAGAGCACAGTATGTAAGAATGTTCCCTGTTGTTGTGCCTTTGTACCACCATTATGTATGGCTTGACCCATAATGCCCCGTGGTAAGAATCTGAGAGGTATATATGTGGAACATCATATATACAATATAAGTAACATTGAATGAATGCTGTATGCAATATGATCTGAAATATAGAGTGTGTGTGTAAGGAACAGGGTAGTCTTTCAAATAAACATAATGGCAGTCAGTGGTCTCACAAGTAAAATCTAACATATCTAAAACTATCCAACAGAAACCAAGAAATAAAAACACCCCATCAGCAACCCAGTGGTGTACAAATAGTAACAACTCATAAAATATCCACCACCACTGTTGCAAGGATACAGATAACTTTTATTGTAAAAATAAAAACAATATAAAATGGCAAGCACTTTTGGGACTAATGTTGCTTCTTCTCACCATATAAAAACATTAAAACAGTCCAGTTAAACACAACCAATAAAAAAACAAAAGACAATAAATCAAGCAACTGTGAATAATATTGTCATGGACATTAAATAACCAATCAGATGTAGCCTATAAATAAAATATCAAATCTAAAAGTAAAGAACAAATCCTAACCTATCACATGTATTAAAATACCCATTGTATGATTGGCTACAGCTACTCATGCTTTGATGCATGAAAGAGAAGCCCTATGGAAAAAAAATGGCAAACCACTAAAACTCCCTCCTTTTTCCAAGGTTATAAGCAACTCAGAAATTGTGTAAAAAATGTATTATTTTGGATAAACACCAATATTTGACTAAATTTCAAAGCTCTCACCCAAATGACCCCCAAAAATTCTGGATTACTTATCAACTCCCTTCTCCACACTGATTCTCCTACCATCCCTAACCCTTTCCCCTATCACTCTCCCTCTGAAACTGAAGACTTACTCAACAAACACTTCATAGACAGCATCTCGAAACTCCTACCCTCTTGTAACGCTGCTCATCTCAACTCTTCTGTGTCACCCTCACCTCCCACAAACCTCTATGTTCCTCTGTCTCTCAGCCTTTTACCTTGAAATCTGTTTCTACTAAATACATCAAATCCCTGCTTCTTAAACTAAAACCATGCTCTCCCTCCACTGATAAACTCCTCCCCTCAATTTCTGAAAATTGCTGCTGACTCTATTGCATATCCTGTATCTGTCTTAATCAACCGCTCCATTCAGGAATCTACCGTACTGGAAATATCAAAATCCTTCTATACTACTCCTCTGCACAAAGGTGGCAACTCTGTGTTGAACCTTCTAACTATAGACCAATCGCTATTCTCTCACCGCTCTCTAAGTTCCTTGAAAAATATATTTCAGAAGCTAGGGGCAACAACCTCCTAATTTCATTTCTATTCCTTGATCTCTCTAAAGCCTTCAACACTGTGTCTCATCCCATCCTTCTTAACAAACTCTCTGACCTAAATCTCTCTCCTTCTACTCTTGGCTGGTTCCAATCCTACCTAACTGGCAGAAAACAAGCTGTTAGATGGCAGCAGGCTTTCTTACCCTTCCTTGCTTGTCAAACAGTAGTACCCCAAGGCTCCATACTTGGAACGCTCCTTTTCAACATTTTTACCAACAACCTACATTCATCCTGCAGTCTTTCATCTGTAATACAATACACATAGGACTCTACTCTCTTATCTATCTCCAATACTATCTTTGAACTACACTCACTAACACAGACTACCTTTATCTCTATTGAAAAATGGCTCAGAAACAATCAACTAATCCTTAACCCTAAGAAAACTCATCTCCTTCTCTTCCTACCTCAGACACTCTCTCACCTTAAATCCAACTTTTCTATTTCCTCCCTAGATGGCACCATTATCTCCCCTGCCTCACACACCAAACTCCTTGGGGTAATAATTGATGACCAACTAAAATCTGACTTGTACATAAAACAGGCCATCAAAAAAAAAAAAACCAAAAACTTGGACTACTTTATTGGAACAAAAAATTCCTCACTACTGCCACTAAACGCACTCTTGTGCAGACATTTCTCTTACCCAGTCTTCTACATGCTTCCCCCATCCTTACCAATATCCATACTACTTCATTGCAGAAACTGGAACAAACGTACAACACAATTGCCAGATTTATTCTAAACCAACCACTCTCTTCACATCACTGCCTCTCACTAAACAAACTTCAGTGGCTGGAATTTCCGCACCATCTCCTGCAATCGCAACTCCACACTACCTTTTCCATACTCAACAACCCCTCTGCCTGCCCTGCTCACCTCCCATGTTACTCCCTAACCCCCCCCCCCCCGTCATCTCTGGAGTACTGACCAGCATCTTCTCTCAGTTTATAAACCAAAAAGGAATATTGGCAAACTACTTTACAAACACTCTTGTCTCACTAATTTGGAACAAACTGCCTCTCCATATTAGATCCAACCTTTCCTTTCCCCATTTTAAAAAGGAGCTTAAATCCCACCTACTAAACTTGAAATTATTCTGTTGCATTGACCACATGTAGTCTTAGTCTCTCCCACTGTATAACCTGTTGCATCTCCTAACTTTCTTTCCTTGTTACTAATTTCTGCTTAAACTAATCTCCTAAACCCTCAGCTCTACTACCATAGCCCCCTCCCATTCTCCACACTATTCCCCCAACTTTCTATCAAGGTCTATACATTGTCCATCTTTTGAACAATAATTATCTTTTTGTTTTTACTCTCATATGTAGTACATTTTAGTCCACAACTACCAGTGTAACCCTTAATGTTCATACTTTTTTTCTTTTGTTTTTCTCTTTATAATTAATTTCGTATTTGCCATGTTATTTTAATAGTTTCTGTCCTGTATGTTTATCTTTGCTTACGATTGCTGGGGCTCTTTCCCCTTGGGTCTCCACGGAAAATGGGTTGCTTACTATCAATGCAATGCAAATAACTAATAACCTTTTCTTTTTTACAATTATTTTGTATATTGATTGTTATTTAATATTTGCATAGTGTCACTTTATTTGTACTTATGTTTGCTAGCTTTTCCTCTCAGGTCTCCACTGAAAATGGGTTTGTTGCAAACTCATTTGGATGAACCCGGTTAACAAATGTGAAGTAAATAATAAAATAAATAAATAAATAAATACATGACCCCAGTCCTCAGTATTCATTGCCTGTACCCTGTCAAATTAGGTAAGAAATCTGTTCACTAATTCAATCAAAAATGGGAATCATCTACCAATGGCAACCCTGAGCCTCTGACAGCTGACCACTGAGGCAAAGATACAACAAGAACATTCCATGGTAGTGAACGGTTCAATGGTGCAGCAGTAATATTGTTGCTTCACAGCAACAGGTTCTCCACTTTGATTCTTGGCTGGAGTGCCTTCTGTGCAGAGCCTGAATGTCCCCCCTGCATTTATGTGGGTTTTCTTTGGGTACTCTGGTTTCCTCCCATGTTACAAAGACATGCATCTCTCCCTGGGCCTCCACTGAAAATTGGCTTTGTTCCAAATTGGACTTTCCCAGTAAACAAATGTTAAATAAATACATAAATAAATGTCTGAATCCATAGTTTGGTGTCCAATCCTAAAGTCTCTTCTCTTCTCATAGTGAAATTGCTGCTATGGATACCATTACACTATATAGTATTAGCTAGCATTATTGTTATCAAAATGTATGCCTATCCAACGAAATAACATTCATGCCAATAGCTTGCCTGAACTTATAATTATGCCTTTTCTAAGGTAAATGCCTTTTTCACCATTAACCTTTTCACTATCACCTACGTTTTTAAACCTACGAACAATTGCCTACTGCAATTACAAAAGTCTTGCAACTTATGATAGCATATAGTGTCTGATAGCTAGTCAGCTTATCAACTTCAGACAACAGACGATCCCACCAATCACTGATCTAAGGGGAAAAAAGGTTGTCTCACAACTAATAGCACCAATTGCCGTGCATTCTGATGCTGACCTATCAGAATCATAATACATGTGACTGGGCCAATCAAAAGCACTATCCGTGTTCCAACTAGCAACTCACACCTCCCAATGCTGTTATATGATATTGGCAGGTATTCTTATAAACAGAAGACATGCCTAACACACAGAATAACACCGGTGCCAATAGTTCACCTAAAAATCAGAATCATTCCCTTATTAGGGAAATCCTTCTTTACTAATGATATTCCTAGCACCAGAGTCATTAACCTTACAATGAAATGCCTGTTGCAATTGTAAAAGCCTTTCAGCAAGTGCTAACGTTTATCAACTGATAACTAATCGACCTAACAACACCGAACAAAAAACAAAAAAAAAAAAAAAAAACACCCTCAATCACTAGTCTGAGGAAAAAAGATATCTCACAACTACAAGCACCAATCATCTCGTATTCTGATGTTGGACTATCGGAATCAGAAAACACAAGGTTGGGTCGATCAAAAGCACTATCTATGCTCAAACTGACAACTCATAAAACAACATAGTGGTTCCACAGCAAGCTTTCCCGTATGCCAACTTGGCTGCTATATCACTTAAAAATTAATCCAAGAGCTTAAGTAAGCTGTATCTTTGGGCTGAAAGTCTACTCATGAAAAACTAAAATGAAACCACTTGCCATTTTATATTGTTTTTATTTTTACAATAAAGGTTGTCCATATCCTTTTAACAGTGGTGGTGGTGGATGTTTTATATTTAAAACGATGTAGTTGTAGTATGTTTAGTTATATTATCTGTGAAGTTACTAATGTTTTCCTTTTTTCTATCACTGTTATCATTTGCTATTATCATATTATTTGTTATTACCTCTTATGTTGGCCTTATGTATAATTTAATATTGATTTGACGTTAAATAAACTTTCGTTTACATTATTTATTTTTGTGTTCCTCATTATATTATTTTCAATTTGTTTCCACTGCTCATTATTGTTTTCTATTATGTTATTAATTACATTTGCTTGAGTTAAGTTTATTTTTCCTTTATGTTTCTGTTTTATTCACCACAGCATGATAAGGTAGGCCAGTTCCTGCTGATCAACCTACCTTGGCTCCCCCAGCTGAGGCACTAGGGCACTGCATGTCTAAGCTGCAGCCTGAAGGCAATGCTCTGCTACACTTGCACTACCTGCTCCATCAGGTAGATCCACCCCACAGGCCGAGAGTGTGCCCCCTCTGGGAGTAGAGGTGGAGGAGATGCTTTTGTCACTCATGATCAAATGCCAGGCATGGTTTGTAGGGTTGTGCATCAAATTGTTGGTGCATGCCTACACCGGATGGAGAGCATGCTGTCTATCCTGGTGGGGCAGTCACTGCCCATCCACCCCATCCACTACTTCCACAGGAAAAGTGAAGCTGCAGTGCTAACAGTCCCATGGGTGAGGATTTAAGTCGCACCGCTACCGTGTTTGATGTCCATGGGACTGGTATCCCCCAATCTCCTCCCCAACCAAAGTGTTCACCCCCTCTTTTGTCCCTCCCCAACCCTGTCTGCTGTTTTGTGTGTCTTGTCTGTCTTCAAATGGTTCCTCACCTTCGCAACTTATTGCCCCCACACATACCTATGTCCCTTCCCCAACATTCCACTCTCTCCTTAAATAAAAAAAAAAAAAATGTCCATTACATAGCTCTCCATTTTACACACGTGTCCACTGGACACACTTAATTGGATCCAATTGGCTTGACAATGCACTTATTTGTCTTCACCCCCTCTCTGGGTTGACAGTACAAATCTAGCTAAAAGTTTAATAAATGGATAGCTATGGTTCCTTCCTACACCCTTCCTGCACATCCCTCCCCACCTTTCACTAAGGTTTTACTCCTGTTTGCACCCCATTTCACCACTGTCCTATCTTCCCAATTTTATTTTCTTCTAAGAATCATTGTGCGATACTGCACGTAGAGCAGCTATGCTAAATATGAGTGCATTACTACATTGATTTGAAAGCATAATAATCACATTCAAAACACACACCTATGCCCTATTTCTGGACTCGGTACCATCTCCCTTAAATAACAGTGCATCAATCCACTAAGCCACACAGCCAGTTAGTTAGCACAGGTGTTTTAAGTAAAACATAGTAATTGTCATTTTCCTCATCATTCAGTGTGCCTCAAATCTGCTAAAAGATAAATGGAAAAATAGGAATTTAACTGAAAATCTGTTAGAGAAATAAATCACTATAAAGCCATGCATATATTAATAGGTCTAAGTGAGATATATAACAGCAGTTCAGTGTGTAATGATCTGTACAACATGTAAAAACACAGTTGCTTTATTATTGACTTTGTAGCTCAATCTATTAAAGGCTTAAAAAACATTTTGTTTTGGTTCACGTGGTCCTGGGTTCAAATCCAGTTGCGTCTAGAATTTAAAATACATGATGCATACATTACCATTATAACTTGTGATATATGTGACTGTCTCATCACCTATTTATCCACCCAAAACATTACAGATGGAATATCTGCTTCTAAATAATGGAAGTCAAAGGGCTACAGATAGGAATACATTTTTACTATTGCTATTACAACCCTAGAAAGTGCCTAGAATGTCAGGTTATGTATTAGCATGAATTCCCAGAGGAATTTATCATATGGAATTCAAATGTGGCCCAGTAATATCAGACTGCAGTTCACAATGATTTGCCAGTGATATTACAGACAACCACAGCTGTACAAGTGACATATATATATGGAGGTCGTGCTAGAAGCAAGGGTTGCCAGCACCCACATTCCAGATGACTTCCATGACATAGCACATGACTTGGCAGTTGTTCAAGGGGTTGATATAATGGTCACTGTTCCCCTTTCCTTGTTCTAAGACACGCCAAGCATGTTGCCTTTTACTCTGTTAATGATGCATTTGGCTAACATACTTACCTTAAATACATACCTTACTTCCAGTAAGATGAGTGTCCTCAATCTGGCTCTGGTTGTTCATCAAGCCTGCCACAGGTCCCACAGTTACTTTTCCGTGTTATTGTCCTGCAAAGCCTTCTGCTTCTCTGTCTATGTCTGTTGCTAGCAGCAGCAGCAGCTTCAGCCTGTAGCACACATATCTGTATGTAGCAAGTAGCCGCTACAAACACTCTCTCTGTACTGATGTTGTAGTTTCACATCACTAATTTTCACCCCAGCATATGAGAAAGGGGATGGAATCTACAGTGAGACCTTATACCTTGTTGAGTAGTTGCATGGGATTGGCTGATTATACTGCAAATCAGCTGTGTAGGCTGCATGTAGCATTTTTTTTTGGGGGGGGGGGGGTTAGCTGGAGTTTTAAGCTGATATAGAGATTGTCAGCCACATACCTTTTAACACAGCAGTTAATGTAGATGTGAGATATTTGGACATATTAACCCTGTTATACTTTAACGTGTGGTGCTGTTGTCATTACCTTTCCCTCAAATTTTTTCAGGACTGTCAGGAATTAGAAGAGATTATGCTCCTGCTGCTGGTAAGCTGAAAACTGTTTTTTTTCAGAAATGTAGATATATTTCAATATATTAGTTCAAGTGTCATCTCAGGCCTGCTGGCTGGATTGATGTACTGTCTGCATGATTGTCAACTGTACAGATATTTTCAATATGTCCACAGATTGCACCAATACCGCTGCCTTGTAGGTATAACCATAGTGATTGCCATGAAAGTATTGTTAGGACATTACTGATTGTCCTAACTGTCAACTGTCCAGATGTTTGCAGCATGTCTACAGTGTACTTAATGTATTTTTTGCTTACATAGTCTCTTGTTTACGGGATAATTATTTCCAAATAATTACAGATTGGGGTGAGAAAATAACGTCTACATGTCCTACTCTTTGAGGTTGGGAGGTATACAAGTACTAATCACAGCAGTTTATACTGCTTAACATATATTGTACCATAGTACTGCAGAACATAATAGTGCAGGTATTAATGTATTGATGTTACCTTTTTATCACAGGTGACCAGGGAGGTTGCTCTTTGTCCCCTACACCACCTGATGTCAATGTCTTTTCAGACTCTGATTATGATAGTGGCCAAACTGAAGCATAACTGGGGGTTGCAGGGGCTGAATCAAACACATTGGTTGACATCCCTCATCCACCCTCATTATCTCCATACACAGCCAGTATGCCTATGCATACCCATTACCCTGAAGCCACAGATATTAGACAGGTGGATCGTGGAGACATTGAACAGTGACATGTGGTTACTGTGGCTTCAGTGACTGACACTGGCCATAGCAAAACTGTTGGTGAAGTTCCACACAGGTGGATTGATAGGGGTGCTCATAGGAGGCCTGCTGTCCCTCCATCACTTGTTGCAGGTGTCTCATCAAGTGTACTTGTGTATGTTTAGGGCTGTCATGGATGCACAGGCGCATTCAGAAAGGAACTCCCAACAAATGCTCAGGGTTATGGATGCAGCACGGTCTGATATCCATGACTGCCTTCACTGCATTGCTGATACCTTGCATTGGTTAACTGACACAGTGGAAAGAGGTAGGTCTGAGACAGATCACACAGCATCTGTTTTGGAATGCACATTGTCTGTGATGGAATATCTGATTGGAGTTGAGAGTCGCCCTTATGAGCATAGGATAGCAACTATATCTGCTGAGAGTCAATGTGGTCATGCACAATCACTCTCCCATTGTGGCAGTACATCCAGCACTCCAGAGGGGAGTGTGCTGTCAACACCAAGGTGTAACAGGCCATGGGCTTGTGGTCCTGGGTGTTCCCATGGAGGACATGTGACCAGCAGACATCAGTCACCCTCAGGTAGTAGCACAGTATCTGACCTTGGGCATGGAGGTGCCAGTACAACTCCTGGCAGAGCCAGTTCTCATGTTCATGGGGAGCAACAATAAACTGTCAGCTCTACCATGCATGGCTCACAGCTGTCCAACATATAGACACATAGGTCTCGCACTGAGCTTGGTTGTGTTAATGCAGACATACACAGCTGTCACAGTGAGGCCACCTACAGACACACATGCAACATTTCCATGGTCCATCTTGCCTGTTTCCCTTCCTGACTCACACACATGCTTGCCAACCTATTGGGTCAGCCTAGGCCTCCTGCACCCCCATACAACATCCTCTGCATGTTCTGAAGAAGTCCACATTTGCAGTGGATGAAAGCGCTAAATTTAATTTGTTATACCATTTTTAGTGTTTCTACATTATTAAAGCTTTCGTTTTTGTTATACCAGCTGCTTGGACTATGTTGTTGGATCTGTGCTGGATTTTAGAGCGGGTTATATTTTTTTCTGTTATTCAGTTGGTTTGGTGTGTATAACCGCTCTTATTGAGTTTTTATCCTGTGTATGTGATACCTGTGCCACATCCCTATCATATTTCTCATGGATGCAGGGACATAAAGCTATGTGTTTGATGCGCAGGGTGACTATATACATTAGTATGAATTTCTTTCATCCACTGGGGCTGGTGACATGCTACTTGTACTGGTCATTTGCAGATATTGTACTTTGTCATTTATAATGTGGTAAACAAATGGTTGCTTTTGTAAAGGCTGTGGATTCACACAATGAAATGTGTCTCATGGAAATGCTTACATTTCACTTTCAGGATTCTGCAGTTCACACCTATGGGTACACATCTACAGTCAACCCATCAACTCCAGAGCACATGATTGACTATCAGCACTAAAGACAAATGTCATCAGAAAGGTAATACAGTTTAGGTTCATAGGTGTTCACTAGGTTAACAAACACAAGGACTACTTTAAGCCTAGCCATGCATCCTAAATCTCTGATAAGTTTTGACACCCTTGATAAGTGTAATCAGGGATTTGAGAGATGAAACATTTACAAGCAGGGGCCTGGGAGATGAACTATTTACAGTTTCCCTGTGTCCATTAGGGACATAGGTACCAAACCAGGGATGAATGTCCTGTTCCCCATCCAGTTATGTAACTTGCATTTGATTTGCGTTAGGGCAGAACTCTGCTTCACATGGATGGGGAGCCTGTTCCATATGGGGTGTAGTCTCTGGGATACATACCTGTCTCTTCAGCATGTCCAATTTATACCACAGGCAAGGTGTAAGTCTGTAGAATGGGTAATTCTGGTGCTAGTTGTTTCGTGGATATGCAGGAGTTCCACACTAGGGTCTGACAATTCCCTGTATAGAAGGCATATATCTCCCCTCCAAAGCCTTTAGGAGACAGAATACAGGGATAAGGCCTTGACACTGTCTGCATAGAACATTTTATGTATGCCCTGCATGGATTTAATGAGGAACCTCTGTGGATGTTCCACTTGTCGGATATGCCTGGCTAGGTACATACCAAAGGTGTCATTGCACTCAGTGATAGGTCTGATGAATACAGAATACAGTGGAACAATGACTTCCTTGGACTTACATTCCTTACCATTGTTTATAAGTTGTGCAACATAAAATGATTTCCCCAGCACTGTAGACATGTAACAGTCAAAGGCTAGATTAATATCTATGTGTGTCCCTAAGTCCCTGACTACTGGGTCAACTGTTAGAGGTGTGCTATCAACATGATAGTTACCAGGGATGGATGACCTCCCAAAGGATATTATTGTGCATTTCTTAGCATTCAGTGTTAGTTCACTGTCAATATGATAGTTACCAGGGATGGATGACTTCCCAAAGGATAGCATTGTGCATTTCTTGGCATTTAGTGTTAGCATGGCTCTGACAACAGTTGTATGTGTGTCAGTCCCTCCTGGAGAACATTTGTGTCAGTGTGAGATTCAATGACAGCTCCTAATTTGCAATCATCTGCAAATGTAGTCAGCCAGAGACCACTGACAGTGGCCTTGACTTCAGAGAAGTAAATGCCTAAAAGGACCGGTCCAAGGCATGATTCATGAGGGAGTCGATTTGTGACTGGCCTCTTTGTAGAGGTGGACTCTCTATTGCTAACTTCCTGAGTCCTGTCTGTGAGCCACTTGGCTATCCACTGGCTGACATACTAGTCTGTACCTAACCTCTTGAGTTTGTCAACAGCACCTGATAGGGGTATGTTGTCAAATCCCTTGTCAAGCCAAGGTAGGCAGTGTGAACCATTTTTCCCTCATCCATTGCTTTGCTTACCTTCTCAAATAGGTCCACCAGGTTGAGTAGACATGATCTGCCCTTGATGAAACCAAACTGGGTTTGGTCCAGTGTCTGGAGGTGTACTATATGTCTATTGATGACTTATGTGATAATTCTTTCCATGGCTTAACATATCAGACTAGTGCGACTTCTGGGTCTGTCGTCTCCATGGTCTGAAGATGGCCCACTTTTGTGCAGTGGGATGAATGTTGCTGTTCTACATTCATGAAGCATACAGCCTGTTTAGTGTCTACAGTGAAATAGCAATTCCAGATGCCCTGAAAGTTCATGTTTCATGCTATTTAGAAGGCATGTTGTCACACGGTCTGGTCCCACTGATGCAGTGCACTTGGTCTTAGAGAGAACATTAAGGATCTATTTCCTAGTGATAGTGGGGGTGTTATATTTGATGGTATTTCCTGAGGGAAGGTTGAGGGGGAAAGTCTGGGCTGAATTTCTCAGCCAGGAGGTTTGCTATGTCTTCTGCCTCATTACAGGTGGTTCCATTTACAATGAGATATGTACACAATTGTGTATTGCCTTTGAGGTTGCAGATAATAGCTAAAGTATGCTTTGTGGATGTCATTGGCCTGGGAGCCTGAACTTACCTCAAATCTGGCTTTGGTAGACTTCATTTGTCCTCTGATTTTTTTGTTTACTTTAATGAGAGTGCTTTTATCCTGCTGTGTGCTGCACCTCATAAATTTGCCAGGAGTTTCTTCCTTCTGTTCTATAGCCTATTGATTCTGTGATTACACCAAGGTGGCTTGATTTTGAGTTAGTTCTGTACTTCTCCCTGGTGGGTATGGCTGCCTCTGTGCAGCTATTAACATGCTCATACAGGGTTTCTGTGAACACTTCTGCACAGGCCGCAGAGTTCTTACTGTTTATAGGGGCTTGATATTTGGTCAGTTTATCACCTAATTGCTGGAGGTTAGCCTTAGAGTAATTTCTGAATATTCCACATTTAGCTGGGGGCCCGTGGTTTATTTTTACTTCAAAGGAGACCAATTTATGTTTGGACATCACCAGGGAAGACATTACAGTAAGGGGTGTGCATGATTCACCCATATTGGTCAGGACCAGATCCAGTATGTTTGCACCCTGGTTGGTGTATTGGCTATCTGGTCCAGAGAGTTTGTGTTTACAAAATCCAGGAGTGTCTGTGTCTGTATGTTTGGTGCCATATAGGATTCCCGATTAATAGTGTGATAATGAAAGTCATCCATGAATATGGTATTGGTTTGGATGGTTAGTGTCTCTAATAAGTTTAAATACATGCTAGGAGTTTCGTGAGTCATGGGGGGGTCTATAGATTGCATGGATGTAGTACTGAATTTTGCCCATCGTGATTTAAACATTGAGCAGCTCAAGCGCATTGTCCTGTTTGACCAGCTTTGAAATATCTTTACTTTTCATGTACACAGAGACATATCCACCTTTAGTCCCTGCCTGTGAAGTAGCTGGTCTAAATGTGTGGAAGCCATAATAACCTTGCACTGTTGGTGTGCTCTCCTTGGCTTTAAATCATGTGTCAGTGACTGCACAGACATCTTCCAAGAGCTCAAATATGTCTCTCTAAGTATAGTCTAGGGAGGTATGTCACAAGTCATGTACTCTCACATGGACTATGACTGAGTCATATCATAGGATCATAGGAAGTTACTAGGTTAATGGCCCTAGGGCCCTTACATGCCTAGCCAAGTTATACCCTTATTCCATGATCAGCACCAATTTCCCCTGTCCAGTAGGCACACAGATTGAACCCCTAGGGTGAATTTACTATTGCACATCCAATCGTCTACATTTCGTTTGAAGAGGGACAATGAGGTGCTCTGTTTTTACATGAAGTGGGAGTCCATTCCAAAGGAGTGATAACCTCAGGGAGAGAAATCTGACCCTCCAGCATGTTCTATTACTGTCACATACCAGGTTAAGTTCTTTGAGTGAGTAACCCATGTACCATTTGATTTGTAGATATTCAGCATTTCCAATAAAGCCTGGTCAGGGATTGCCTTATATATACAAGGCATAGCTAGCCTCTGAGTAGTCTGTATGAAACAGAATAAAGTGACAGTGATTTCAGATGATCCACATAGGACAGATGGTGAAGACCTTGAATTATCCTTGTGAGGAATATTTGTGGTCTCTCCAATTGCTGCAGTTGCTTGGAAAGGTGCATACCAAAAGGGGCATTGTATTCCATTATTGGCCTGATGTAGGGAGAGTACAGTGAGGTTATAACTTCTTTTATTTTCTGGATGCAATGGCCTTACTTATAAGATGAGGAAAACAGAATGCCCTTCTTACTACTGTGGATATATGGCGATCAAAGGTAAGGTTACTGTCAACCTGTGTGCCCAGGTCTCTCACCAGTGAGTGCATACTTAGGGTTTTGTTACTGATTTGTTAGTTAGCAGGAACATTACACTTACTGAGACGGATGATAATACATTTTTTTGCATTGAGATTAAGGCTATGACTTTCACGTCAATCATTTGTTTGTGCAATGCCCTCTTGTAGGATGTTGACGTCATTTGGAGATTCTATGTCTGCTCCTAGTTTGCAGTCATCAGCAAACTTTGTCAGTCACAGACCTTTACTTTTAGCTTGTACTTTGGAGAACTATATTCCAAACAGTAGAGTTGCCAGGACAGATCCTTGTGGAACACCACTGGTAACAGGTCTACTGTTGGAGGTGGATTCCCCTATTTTCACTATATGGGTTCTATCAGTGAGCCAGTTAGTGACCCATCTAATGATATCAGGGTTGATACCTAGCTGGGTGAGCTTGTCAATGATGGCTGAGTGGGGGATAATGTCAAATGCCTTGGCTAGTTCTAGCTAGGCTGTATGCACAGATTTCCCCTCATCCAGGGAATTGATGACTATATTGAAGATATCCATAATGTTTCACAGGCATTATCACCCTTTGACAAATCCAAAATAAGTGTTTGGAGCTTACCTATATCTTTGTTGATAAGATCCATGATGATGCACTCCATTTCCTTGTAGATAAGGCTAGTCAGGCTAATAGGTTTATAGTTCCTGGGGTCAGTGAAAGCACCACCTTTGTGCAAGGGAATAAAGGTGGCTGTTTTCCATTTATCTGGGATGAAGCCAGTGCTTTAGACTATAATTGAAAAGAGTACCCAATGGTGTTGCTTATTATTGCTGGAGCCCATGTAGGACACAGCCTGAGATGTTATCAGATCACATAGATGATGTGTTTTTGGCCTTAGCGAGGGCATTAACAACTCACTCTTTAGAGATACATGGTTGGGGACAGGTGGTAAGAATGTCATGGGGTATGT
This sequence comes from Protopterus annectens, assembly GCF_019279795.1. Lineage (NCBI taxonomy): Eukaryota > Metazoa > Chordata > Ceratodontiformes > Protopteridae > Protopterus > Protopterus annectens. The sequence goes on along the minus strand of NC_056726.1, from coordinate 71,248,796 downwards.
GTGGTGGGTACAGGGGAGTGAAGCTTTCACAGAACATGTCAGCTAACAGGTTAGCTATGTCCACAGGCTCAATATATGTGGTATCATTAATTACCAGTTCAGCACAAATCTGGGCCTGTCACTTTAGGTAACAGATGTAACTAAAGAATGCTTTATGGTTGTCCTTAGTTGAGGACTCTAATTTGTATTCATAGTTTGCTTTTGAGGACTTCACAAGAAGTCGTATTGGCTTGTTTAAGCTGAGTAGGGAGTGATTTCAGTTTAGGGCTCACTCTCTCTTACACTTAGACAGCAATTTCTTCCTCTTATTGCAAAGCCTGTTAATGGCAGTTGTCCACCAGGTAGATTTGCTCTTCCTTGCAGAGCTTGTTTTGGTCCTATCGGGTATGGCTGAGTCAATGCAGTTAAATTGTTGTTTGAATAAAGCACTGGAGTAGAACTTGGCATAGTTGCCAGTTCCATCTGAGGGGGGAGGTGCAGTACAGCTATTTATACCATCCCGTAAGAGGTAATGATGTGCTTTGGAGAAGTGTTTTAGTTTCTTTGCTGTGGGGGGGGGGGTGATAGTTACTTCGAATGAGACTGATTTGTTGTCAGATCTCACTAGGGATGACCTCACAGTGGGGGTGCTACAGCAGTCCCCCATATTGGTAAGCACCAAATCCAGGATGTTGGCACCCCTTGTGGGAGTGTCAACCAACAGGTCCAGTATACTGGAGTTAATGAATTTGAGGAACCTTTGGGCAAGTGAGTTACAGCAGAAGTAATTTACCCAGTCAAAGGATGGGTAGTTGAAGTCGACCAAAGCCAGGGTGTTTGGATATATCTTGATAGATTCAAGTCGATCCAAATAGACAGAGGGGTTGTCCTGATTCACGGAGGGGGGTCCTGTAGGTGTCAATGACTTGAATAGGTGTCCTACCAACAGTTAATTGCAGCTGAAGTATCTCCAGGAAATCCTACTGTTTAACTAATCTGGTGGTATATTTATCTGTAATGAATATCAATACATCGCCTCCTTTAGTTTTCATGCCTTCAGTTTGTGGTCTGAACATGTGGAAGGAGGTGTATCCTGATATGTTTGGGGTGCTCTCCACAGCTGTGAACCAGGTCTCTATGACTGCACAAATGTGTACATCTTCAAAAAGTGAGGGCTGCTTCCATTGAACGCATTTTCATGTTAAGATGCCTATGTTTAGCAGCATAACATTGAGGTTGTTTTTATATGGAGTTTTCACATCTGGAATTTTGTCCTTGAGACTGCCTAAAAAGGGTCCTGTGGGGTGGCAAGAGCCTTAGGCAGTAGACTAAATTGCAGGGGTGACATATGAAGACCATCTCTGGCAAAGATATCAAGGTCTGTCGATCATGTCATCCCAGGCTGACAGATACTGTATCCCCGTAGAATGACACCAGAAACTAAGCTAATTATTGAGGTCAATCATTTTATATTTGTATTGAGGCATCATCCTAGGAGAAGGTAAAATGCTGCTTAAGGCTAGGGACAAACCTGCCTGAGACATAGTCTGAAAGTTCAACCATATCTCTTTTCATATTGTCCAAAGAGGTACATCTCAAGTTATTCACACTAACTTTATTTATTTTTATTTTATTTATTTAGCAGTTGTTAACCAGGAAAGTCCGACTTGGAACGAAGTCAATTTTCAGCAGAGGCCCAGGGAGAAATGCTCCAGAGGCATGTTTTTGTGATGTGGGAGGAAACCGGAACACCTGGAGGAAACCCACACAAACACAGGAAGGACATGCAGACTCCACCCAGAAGGCACCCCAGCCAAGAATCAAACCGGAGAACCTCTTGCTGTGAGGCAACAACGCGACTGCTGCACCACTGCACCATCTGACATGATGGACTATAACAGAGTCACAACAGTACCTTTTTTTGGGATATGTGAGTGCACGTGTGATATGGTGGATCCTGGCACCTGATAGACAGCTGATCGTGACCTTCTCTTTATCCATCCTGGTGATAGGGACATCTGTGCGTCTTACAGTGGAATCACCTATGACTCATATGTGTTTTTTAGTGTGTTGCCTTAAGGACTTGACAGAAGAGACACTGGTGTGAGCACTATTATGTGTGTTCTGTTCTGCAGTGGACAAATTATGTGTAGCATGCTTGAGAGTGTGTTTGGGGGTCTCTGGTGCTTATATATGTTTCTGGTGAGGACCTCCACATATATAGGTATGTGTGATGTGGGATTGAGTGAAGTGGAAGGTGAGGTGTGAATGTGACAAGCTGCTCATTGTCATATGTATTGACTGGTGTGTGAGAGAGCATGTATTTCATGCTGTTAATAAAGTTGCATCTCTGACATGTTGAGTTTATGTTACTTGTGGTCCAATGACATGAGTGCATGCATAATGTGGCAAATTCTAGCCCCTGATAAGCAACTGATTCTGCCTTTCTCCTTACTCAGCTTGGTGAGAGGAGCATCAGTGTGTCTCACAAATGAGTCTCCAATGACTAGAATGTTGGATTGTGTGGTGGTTTGCCTTATGGGCTTATAGGTTCAGCCTCCATCAGATGTAGCTCTGTGTTGATAGGGATGTTGCTTTTTCAGAGTGCATTTGGGGCTGCTGAGGGTATTTGTTATCTGCACTTTGTCTATGAGGTCTTTGTGATTTATAAATGTTACATTTCAGTGCCTCAGCATATGTCTGCTTTGAACTGTGTGTGATAGGTGCAGCATGTGTACTACTGACTACCTTACTGACATTAGGAATGCTTTCATGTAAGAGCTTTGCCTCCAGTGACATTGTGTAAATACATCTCTCACATACCATATCAGTTTGTTTGAGAATGAACTGGTTGTCCATAAACATGAAGCAATTTCTACATTTCCTCAGGATGCCCATATCCACTGAGATGGTAACAGTCACAAAGGGAAAGTTCATATCCATGGCAATAGACCCTTTTTTATTGATTAAACAGTTGTATTGAGAATATCAGTCAATGTCACGAGTCTGTTTTGCAACTATTGGGACAGTGCTCATCTCTGCAAGCTAGTTGTCCTGTGTGTAACTCATTATTTGAGTAAATTCCATAATTCTTTCCCAGGAAAAATGTCACTCAAGGTGTCCGAGTCTATACAGATCACTGTCAAACACTGGAGAGGAAGCTAATATGTACTCCCTGAAAAGTTAAGGATGAAGTATTTAGGCAGTTATTCTGATGTTAGAAACAATTCAAGCAGTGGTTACTGAAAAAAAAGAATTACCTTGTGAAGATTGCTGAAAAGAGGGGAGTCACATGAATGGCTACTGTCTGGCTACTACTACTGCTGGTCTCACCATGGCCTCACTCTGCTGGAGTACAATGCTCCTTTTCTTTTTCTCTCACCAGAAGCAAAACATTAGCACCAATCGCAAAATAAGAAGCAGGCCACAGCCTATTTGTTGAGCCACACACGTCCTAGATGATGCAAGGGTCTCTGTAGGCTTTTTGTAGCCTTTTCCAGGTAGATGCCTTGAATAGCAACCAGACCAACTGGTTCAGTTTTGTATTTATTATGCCTTGGGATCTGTTCCTCACCCCTCTCTAGTATAGATGATGAACACGCAGGGTAGTTAGTAAATATACTTTATTACATAGAAACACATCAGGATGGATAGCAACATTATAAAATATAAACAAACTGATTAATTGACAGACTACACCGATATACATGCTTACATCTCAATAGCTTAATAAAAAATGCCAGTCAGGCATGCATGTGCTCAGCATTTCTTCACTTGTGCAAGCCCCTAGCAAGCTTCTTAAAGGCATATATACATATTGATCTACATCCTCCCTCTCAAATAGATTGCCCTCAATGAAATGACATTAGAATATGACATGCAGTAATATAGACATCAGAAACAAACACATTGCTCGTGTCCAAGTTGCCATGTATCTGTAACATGTTCTGGAAATGCTATCTGATCTAGTAATAAAGTAATCAGAACTGGGTTTAGCAATGGGGACAGTCTTTGGTGAAATACTTGTATCAAGAATTCTGGGATTCATCTCAGGAACAGGGATATTTACTGGAATGTCCTGTGGAACTGGAACGCTGGATAACACACTCTGAGATAAAGAGTCTTTATCACAGGCTAGAACTATGTGCTATGGTAAGGCTCAGAAACCAGCATCAAATGTTTCCGATTCTGCCTCTCCGCCTTGTGATTCCACAATGTACAATCTTGGCTCTGGGTATACACTTTTCATGACTCCAATCTGATCATAACCTTTGCATGTTAGCTTTCTCACTGTCTCTCCTTCACGTAATGGATTAAGTGATTTTCTGGACCTTTCGAAATAAGACTTCTGGGCTAGGTGCTTATTTAACAGATGTGCTTTCACTGATCTGTTATTCTTAGCACTTAGAACCAATAAACTACTGCTGATGGGTAATGTGGTTCTGGTTTGCCTCGACAGAAGTCTCTGGACAGGTGAATCAAGATGTTTATCATGAGGAATATATCTGAGATTCAAGAGATTCAGGAAAACATCACTATTATCTCATTTCAACTTCTCTGGTAACTGTTTCGCACTTTGAACTGTATGTTCTGTCAAACCATTTGACTGTGGATACTCAGGACTACTCGGAACATGGATGAAGTCCCACTCTTTCGCAAATTTTTTGAATTGCTGGCTAATATACTGTGTGCCATTGTCAGAAATAACTTTGTGTGGACTACAACGGGCTGCAAAATGATGCTTCATCTTAGTAATGACAGTACTGGATGCTAGCTTACGAAGTAGGTCAATCTTGAACCAATTAGAATAAGAGCCTCTAACACCAAGTAATGCTGACCATTCCATTTGAAAATGTCAGTGGTTACTGTCAACCAAGGTAGTTCAGGAATCTGATTTAGCTGAAGTGGTTCCTTCTGTTGTTGTGGCTTTGTACTATTACATACAGAACAAGATGAAACTACTTTCTAAATGTCTTGTGACTTAGAAGGCCAAAATACTAGTCACTCACCCTTCTTTTGGTAGGGTAAGTTCCGTGTTGGCCACAATACAAGATAGCAATATTTTCTGGTTGCAAGGACTTTGGAACAATGACTTTAGGAACTTTCATGACAATACCATTGTCAGACAAAATCTCATCTCTAAGGAAAAAGTTGCACTTCTTGAGGTAAACTAGATTGCTTTGATGGCCATCCTCAACTGATAAAGTGGTTGAGCTTCTGTAGAACAGGATCTGAGGCTGTGTGATTTCTAAGCTTATCAAGATGTGTGGAAGAAACATTTCTCACTTTCATGACTTCAAAATCAAGTTGCTCAATTTCATGCTGTTCAGTGGTATTGCTGGGTATCTGGGTAAAATATCAGAAAGATAAAGAAGTTTGCCCTTTGTGTAGACAAGACTGAAACTGTACTTCTGCAGCCTCAATATCATATGCTACAATCTGGCTATAGCTGTATGCATAGGCTTTTTCAAAATAGTGACTAGAGGTTGGTGATCTGTTTTGATCTGGATAGGTCTACTATAAATATAATCATGGAGCTTCGAACATGCAAACACAATTGCAAGTAGCTCATTCTCTATCTAAGCATACTGCATTTCAGTTTGGGTTACAGTTGTGGATGTGTAGGCAACAGGTTGACCTTCTTGAAGAATGACTACAACAAGACCAAATTCTGAAGCATCACAGGAAAGGGTAACTGGCTTGTGAACATCATAGTATCTGAGAGTTTGGTGGACTGACAATTCTGTTTCAGGACATCAAATGCCATCTGGTGCTGTTCCAACCATGACCAGTATACATCTTTGCATATCAGCTCTATAAGTGGTGTGGCTAGTTGGCTTAAGTCTAGAATGAACTTGCCTAGATAGGTAACCATGCCAAGAAAGTGTTGAAGGGCTTGAATGTTGTCTGGAGCTGGCATCTCAAGAATAGCTGTTTACTAGGAAGGGTCTGGTCTAAGCCTGAACTCTTAAACAAATGACCAACATAAGTGACTTCTCGTAACTTGAACTTGCACTTCTGAGGATTCAGCTTAAAATTCACTTGACATGCTCTTTCCAGAACTATCTTGAGGTTTCTGTCATGCTCAGCTTCACCATTACCTCCTGCTAAAAGATCATCTACTATAATAGCACAGGGATGCCCAGAAAATATTTGCCCTAATGCATGCTGAAATACTTCACTGGCAGAATTTATACCAAGTGGCATTCTCAAAAATCTGTACCTGCCAACAGAATTTCTGAATGTATTTAGCAACAACGATTTCTTGTCGAGCAAAATTTGGAACTTTGCATCTAAGACAGAAAAAACAGTGGCATTTGGCATCAGTGCTGCAACTTCTTCGAGTTTACGCATTGGATGATGAGTTATTTTCAGTGCTTTTTCAAATCTTATGGATCATTACTTATCCTGATATCATCTAGGCTTTTCTTATGAGCTACCACCATGGAAGATACCCATTCAGTAGGTTCATCAACTGGACAAATTACACCTTGTTGCTCCATTTTATCTAGCTCGGCTTTGACTCTGTTCTGCATGGCTAGTGGAACTTTCAAGGCTGACCTGACAACTGGACTGTCATCTGGGTCTCGCTTCATGGAATATACAACTGGAAGCTTGCCTAATTTGTCTTTGAAAAGATCAGCATAATTAGAAAAAATATACTGGATGGAATTAGAACAGTGGACTTTTAAGCTAACATGATGGACTTCCTTATTAAATGAAAGCAGTCCCATTTTCAAACTATCTGTGAGCCCTAATAATGACTGGACGTGCTTCTTGACCACATAAAATAACAAGTCATAGCTTCTCCCAGCAGAGCAACATGCTAGTTCTACTAAGCCTTCAGTCTGATCCTCTTCACCATCATAAGCAACAAGCTTCGCACAATTTGCCAAATCAAGCTTCCCACCAGCACATACTCTAGTAAATGTTTCTGCAGACATAACATTGCACTTTGAACCTGTGCCAACTTTGAGCTCTGTGGGTTTTCCATTTATTCAAACAGTACAAAATACTTCATTCTTTGCCCTTAAATCTACTGCATGTTTCATGAAGCACTGACACGCCATCAACATAAAACGAAGGGTCACACGTTTCTAATTGATCAACTTGTCTCTTGGAATGTTCTCTTTTAATAAAATAATGTGTTCCTTTGTTTGATTTTCAAAATCTTTTGAAATGATTCCACATATTACATCTGTGACATTGCTGACCAAAAGTTAAATATTTTTCCCTTTTAGGCTCATGACTTTCACCACAGTTACGATAGTTGGCAATGAAACTGAGTGGGGGCCCATTCTTTGAGTTTGCTGACTCACTCTTATGCATCACTAAGATTGTGTACCACCTGGAATTTGCTAGAAAGATATAGGGTTTCCCAGTGACTATTGCAGGGCTTATAGTTGCTGCCATTTGCTTGGGCCTGTTTCTTTTAACTACATACTGCATACTATCAACTTTAGCCTTAGATGTTAATGGAAGCATGTATTTCTATTTGTAAAATTTAAATCACTGTCACAGAGCAAAATCTTTCTCACAACATCCTCTTTAATACCACACACAAGTCTGTTTTTTATCATCTTATCCCTTAAATCATCAAATCTGCACATTTTAGCCTTGTTTCTCAAATCAGTTATATATGCTGCAAAACTTTCACCAGGCTTTTGATCCCTTGTGTAAATAAGTGCTTTTCCAGTGTAATTTTCGATTGGGAGTTACACATTTCTCTAAATTTGTGTTTTAAGCACTCAGGGCCCTCCCTTGACTCAGTTGATAGAACTATATGATGGTTTTCTCCATCTCTTGCAAAGATAGCAGGTTTATAGACAGATGAGCACTCCCTATTTATGACTTCTGACCCAGCCAAATTAAGCAGAATAAATGACTTTGCATGGTCATCTTTATCAGAAAATGCAGCCTGCATGAAAATATCATACTCTTGCACAAACACTCTCAAGTTCTTTGCAATATTATTGTCAAATACAAGTAGACCTGGTTTTGGAAATCCATCTGCCATGCCAACAAATTATGCCCAAACCACACTGTAATTATATGTCCCTTGTAATTATATATGAACAAACTGCTATATGTGCCTATAATAACATTCAAATACACAGTAATCTCTTCAGAATAGTGTACTTTGTGAAATATGCTTTGAAATGGCTGTATTTTGAATACTGTAATACTGCACAAATATGAGAACACGTCATACACTTTAGACAACTCAAATAGATTTGATTAATGTGAAAAAGTAGTGCTTAGTGGAAAAATGTGGTTGTTTCCCTTATTTTATTCATTTTATGTGATTCAGACTTTATTTCAACCATTTTCCTTAGTTATTCAAATATTTCAATTAATAAGTCACAGTTTCACTTATTTCGGTTACTTAGAAATTTGTTTAGAGCATTCTGAATGCCTGGTTTCATATTTTGCCAATAAGAAATAGTTTGAGGCAGTCTTAATACCTGAAATTCATTTCTGACCCATTTTGCTAGTTATACTTGCAGTAGGAATGATTCACTCCTATATATTCCACCAGTCTTAACTGAGTACCTCTCGGTCTCAAATATGAAGAATATGGATCTCATTCTGACACCACGTCGCTTGTTCTTTTCTAGTATAGATGACAAACAGGTAGGGTAGTTTATTTATATGCTTTATTGCATAGAAACAAATCAGGATGGATAGCAGCATTACAAAATATAAACAAACTGATTAACTGACAGACTACACAGACATATATGCTTACATCTCAACATCTTACTACAAAATGGCAGTCAGGCTTGCACGTGCTCAGTATTTATACACTTGTGCAATCCCTAGAAAGCTTCTTAAAGACATACATACATATTGATCTACAGGTTCCACTAACCTGATGGTGAGAGCATAGCTGTTGCATCACAATATAATATTCAATGCCAGGTGACAAAGATGTCCAAAATTGGTCAAGCAAGATCCACAGTGGCAGTAATCCATGTTAGGCAACAGTTTTGCAGCAATTCCTGCAGCCTGCCCTTCAACAGGGTAATGAAGACCATCTGCTTAATGTGGATGTGAGGCCTACTGCAGAGGAGTGGCCACCTTTGGGAGATGTTCCTGTCCCTCCAGCATGTCCTAGGTATGTCATACTGTACACTTAGGTTCCTGGAACACAAAACTGTAGTCCCACTTTATTTCACACAACATCCATTTGCTGTCTGGTTGTTAGAAATAAACTGTAGCCTTGCTAGGCCAAATTACTTATTGCAAGGTTGAACAAGTTTTTGGTTCATGCACAGACATCCACATCTTCACTGCAAAGAGTGCCTACAGAGATTGTGTTTGAGACTGTGAACTCCAAGGGTGTAGCAGCATGACTATTACTTTGCTGGAGTTGTACATTGTCACATTTGTAAGAATGCTATTGCGACCCTGTCTAATACCAAGATTATGATTCAGACAAGTGCCATATGCCTGGCAAAGCAGTATACTCAATCCACCATGTTATCCCACACTGTCAGGTATTGTTTTACCATAGAATGACAACATAAAGTTAATATCTTACATTTAATCATCTGTCAGGCCACTGCCTACCCATAGCCTGTTGTGACATATACACAAGCAATAATCTATCGCTAATGGCATTACCAGTGTCTGTTGAAGAAATGAGGACAGCATCCCATATGCTGATGTAAAATCCTCTAACATCCACACACACCAGGTTGGCTACAGTGAGAATAGTATCACTACCTATCTATGTTTACAGAACACTGCACAGCACACACACACACACACACACACACACACACACACACACACACACACACACACACACACACACACGAAGTTGGCTGCAGTAAGAATATAACCCCTACTCATCTAAGTTTACAAACTGCTGAACTCACAATGTATTATACCTGCCACTGCTCAAGTCTGACATTAAGTTGGCTTTAGGTAATCTTATGTTAGATGACATCAGCAGGTCTTGTGGAGCACAAGAGTTTGTAGGCCTGCATCACCTGCAAGGCCCAAAATAGTGCAAAACCATGCCAGTTTGGAAAATCAGTGTGGGATTTGCACCTGGTCTATAGTGAGATGCACACATACATGCACATCAAGTGGGCCAGAGTGAGATTAGAACCCCTACCTATCTTGTCTAACACACTACAGATCACAGTACTTCACACACACACCACAGCTAAAGTCTGACATTAACATGGCTTTAGGTAATTTTATGTTAGATGACATCAGCAGGCCTTGTGGAGAACAAACGTTTGTAGGCCTGCTTTGCAAGGCCCAAAACAGTGCAAAACCATGCCAGTTTAGGAAGTCACTGTGGGATCTACACTTGTTCTGTAGGAAGATGCACACACACAGACACACACATTAAGTAGGCTGGAGTGAGAATAATACCCCTATCTATCTAATCTTACACACTACAGATCACACTACTTAATGCATGTGCCAGGCTTGAAGTCTGATTTATAAATGACTGCAGGTGAACTTAGAGGACATAAACAAACCCTGTGTTGAACAGCTTGGGAGGCCTGCAGAGTCTCATTGCTTCTTACTGTCATTGGCATCTAGTAGCCTAGCAGTCATTTAACTGTTTTGTAGCCTAGCTGTGTAACAACAGTACCCGTTTTGGGCATACATGTTTGTTTACATTTGGATGCGAAAGCCTGTGGCTGAAATCAATTTTCCTGTCAACCTGTGAGCACTCAGTGTTATACATTACACAACTTGTTCAGTTGTTGATGTATGTGTGGTTAAATCCAGCAGCTACAGAGTGCTGCAGTGAATGTGCGTGTTGTTTCTGGCATAGATACAAACATATGGCTTCACAATATATGTACATATTCATATACTGTGCCATACATTTTCAAGGATTCCACATACTGTCAGAGAGACTCGGTGTGACTCACCACTGTCCAGATATCTGCAACTACACAGGTTTTCTCATATCTATGTATGTTTCTCACTAAATTGTTATTTGCTGTAAGATGTGGCATCATTTACACATGATGTGAGAGAAGATCGCCAGAAATCGGAACTTCAGATGTCCCAATTGTCCTCCACATGCAACAGAAGCTATTCTATGCACTTCCACATTTTGTAAGTGCATTTTCTAATGCTGAGCCTATACTTTTGGTCCTTTCCCCAACATTATATGTGTCTTGTGCAGCTTTACTCTCCATGATCTGGGTATGTAGGGCAAAACAGACATACACACCCAGATATATACATATATTTATATATCAATATCTATATATTTTTTCTCTCTCTTTTTATGTATATATATATATACATATATATATATATATATATATATATATATATATACACATACACACACACACATGCATGCACATATGCATACAAAAGTGATTTTATATATATAAGTTCACTACATAATCTCAAAATTCTGAAGTATTGAAGTTCAAAATCTCAAGACCATATAGCTGAAACCCCTAAATACTGAAAGACCAGAAGCGCAAATTTCAAAATCCCAAAGTTCGAAGATATTGAAGTAGCGCTTCTGGTGTTGCAGTTTATGAATGGATAGGTGGAAGGTCAGGTATGTATCTATGTTTAAGTGTGTTGGTTAGGGGCTTTAATGTGTGTGTGTTTGTGTGTGTGTGTGTGTGTGTCTGTGTGTGTGTGTGTGTGTGTGTGTGTGTGTGTGTGTGTGTGTGTGTGTGTGTGTGTGTGTGTGTTGTGACTGTGATGTGTGTGAGGGGAATGTAGGTGTGTGGTGGTGTTTCCGTCTGTTTGTGTAGTGCGACCTTGGAGTTAGAATACATGGGGGGGGTGCAGGGGTGCTTGTCACCCTTCTTATATGTAGTGTAGGTTTGTGTGTTTGCGTTTTGGGCAATGGTGTGTGTATGTGTATATGTGTGGTGTATGTTTAGTGTAGTGTTCGTGATTTTGAAATTTGCGCTTTTGGTCTTTCGGTATTTAGGGGTTTCAGCTATATGGTCTCAGAGATTTTGAAATTCAATACTGCACGATGAGCAACCGATTTGTGCTCTGCTTAACTAAGTGTACGAGCATGTGCGGTGGCATTTTTGGATTGTTTGCGTATTGCTAAGCAGTGAGCAAATGAGATTTGCAGTGCTTACATCAGAGACTTACTGTTCCATAAACTGACTGCAGCCTACACCTAGCTGTACTCCATGCCGGGATTATTTTTGTTACATGGTGTGACCTCTGAACCAGTTTCTGCACTTCTACACTTCGCACAAACTGGCTAAGACTTTTTAAATACATCATATATATGCAGTGCAGCCTGCAAATGTTTACTTAATATATGAAGGAGGTTAATAATAGTATAGCGCACACAGAGTCACAGACTAAAAAACACAACGTATTACTACTTCACATACATAGTATCTGGATATCTCTGTATCAGAACCCTAAACACCCTCACACAAGCTGACTGCCTTAGTCTTTTGAGCCACAGAAACTGCTTGACAGACTGGGGATCATTCATCATTCAATCGCATGCATAAATATGTACATTGCTATTCCTCAGTTACCCAAAACATACAATGTAAAATAAAATTATATATTACTGTCCTGAGACTGTGTGGCATACTATCTGTGTGAAATGCTCATATAGTCTAGATGAGTTACTGTTATGGCATTTACAAGGGGACAGTGCTGTTTTGAGGGTTGGGAGAACAAAACCTGTGTTCTGCTAGGATGCACACTAGTCTCACAATAATTTAACCTCACTTTGGAACATCTGCCTTGAATGATGTACCAGTAATCTCTTGCAGTAGGACTGCATGAATATTCCATGCATGAGGCCTACTGATTACAAATAGAGACATGATAGTGGAATGGGTGTCTGTAGTCCCATGCAGATATAATTTCTGTCCAAATATCCCATTATATTTACTTGCATAATGTACCAGGTCCATAGCTACAATTACATATCATATGAATCCACTAGAATACTGTGTAAGTTACAGACTTACCTTGAAAATGCAGCAGTTGACACAACTGTAATTCAGGGCTGACTATGTCTGATGCAGTACACAGCCAATACATGGATAGGTACAGGATGTGTGTTAGCCGGCATGAATTTTCATATATGTATTGTGAGTAGGAGTAAGGTGTTAATCTCTAGGTCTCTAGGTTGTCAGTTAATGTGCCATGCATTATCTCCTAGCCAAAGTCAGGGTGTAAAGAGCAAGCCTACATCTTGCCTACAGGGACATCAGCAGGGGGTTCATCCTCTGAGTCCTCTTGTGACTGTGGCTGTGGTGACCTAGGCACTGGTGGGGGGCTGTGTATCTCTTCCCTTTGCTGATTCTACTGCAACTGTTTGCGCAGGATCAGATTCTCTAGCATAGCACATACTGTGACTATCTGTGTACATGTGTGTGCAGCATACTGCAGAGCTCCACCAGATATATCAAGGCACTGGAAACTGTGACTTCAGAGGCCCAAACACACACTCTATGATGTTTCTAGTTTGTGCATGTGCCTCATTATGGCATTCTTCCATGGGCATGTGTGTATTTCTGATGGGTGTCATCATTCACAGTTCCAGGACATAGCCAGCATCATCCAGTAAATGACCCTGTGGGATGTCCCCTCTAACAAACATCTGGTACAGCTGTGATGTGTGCCAGATATGGGAGTCATGATAACTGCTAGGGTTGCCTGCACACGCATTCATGATAGTCCTCTCAGCATTGCATACAACTTGTAGTTGATGGAGTGGTATCTCTTGTGGTTAATGTAGCTTCTACCCTGCCCACCAGGTAGTGCCTTGATGAGTACATGAGTGCAATCTATGACACCCAGTACTTCAAGATAGTGTGCTACATGGTAAAACTGTTGCATACTGCTGGCCCTCACCTCAGGGGAAAGGGGAAAAGATATGTACTCACTAGCATGTGGGAGCATAGCATCCAGGAACTGGTGGAGTATCCTGGATGCAGATGCTTGTGACACCCCCATCCTGTCCCCAATTGGTCTTTGAAAAGTGCCTGTAGCTAGTAACCTAAGGGCTACAAATAAATTAGTTTCCACTGAGATGGGCTCCCCTCTGTTAGCTCTGGCTCTGAGATGAGGGCTGCAGAGCTCAGTGAGTTCTTCTAATATGTCCCTGTCCACCCTGGAGTGCTCTACAATCTCCAGATCATGTAGCTCCTGCAAGGTTACCCTGAGCCTGAACACTCTTTTCAATCTCGGCCCAGGCCTATTGTCAACAGCACTAGCAGCACTGACTTCAGCACCTAGCACATACAGATATAGAATAGCTGCAGCAGCCCCTAGCATTATCTCAGTTAAAATTTCCATGTCTCTACTCCAGTGGTTCAGAGTATTGAGGGAACATCAGAATGTAAGGTGCATGCATACTTTATACAGTTGTGGTGTAGGTCCACCATGTAGGATTGGCAAATTATGATGCAGTTCACTGCTTAGGATATAATTGACATGATTTAAAGGCTTTACTTCAATGCGCATCACAGCACTAGGTGCAGCATCAAGCATTATAGCTTATACAAAACTGCATATTATTAATTGAATATCTCCAATTTACATTCATAGCTGGTTATGTCATGACTATGATGTGGGTGGTCTGGTTCCATCAACATGCTAATTTACACCGAAACCATTTGCAGCAAGCTGCAGTCTATGCAGACATGTGCAAACTGAGCACAAAATATCCTAAAAATGACATGACACACCCCCTTCATGTCATCCACATCCAGTGGGAATATAAACACGGTGTAGAAGTGGATATGCGTACACAGTTGCTCACTTTAGAGATTCAACACATCCATGGCATTTACCCCTCATTTGCATAATATTCATGTTGACAGCCTGGAAACTACACAGTTCATAGCTGTGTAAGCTGGGTAACAGCACAAATGCATGATTGTACAGACCTGAAGCAATGTCCTACAGTACATTTGTCTAAAGTACATTATAAGTGTTATTTTACACATTTTTTTTATTTTTATGTTAAGCATATTTGTGCAATGCGGAGCATAGCACAAACATGCAGAAATTAATAAAACAAATTATTAATTCCACATACTTCCTGCTGTTTTCAGACATCTGCAATGTATGTTTTGCACTTTTATGTATGTGATCTTACCTTTTCAGGGGAAGTATGTCCATATTTGTAGATTTTTACATCCCCTTCTTTCAGTGTAGACTCATATACGTGGAAAATTTCCACTAATTAACACACTGATGGGAGCCCACTGATCACTGAAGGCGTTATAAGAGATCTGGGGACACAGGCTGACAGCACCCTCTCCTTCGACCACCACATTGACACTGTGGTCAGAAAGTCCTTCTGTGTGGCACATCTCATTACCAAGGGTTTTGCATCCAGGAAGAAAGAGGTCATCATCTCTCTCTACTCTTCCCTCATTAGGCCAATTATTGAGTATAATGCCCCGTTTGGCATGTACCTCACTAGACACATGCAACAGCTGGAAAGGCCACAAAAGTACCTCATGAAGAGGATCCTAGGCCTTAAGTACATGTCATATATGGACAGACTCAAAAAACTCCAGCTATTCTCTGCCTCATATTGTCTACTAAGAGGCACTCTCTGCTTGACTTACAAAGCCATGTCTGACCCAGCTCTGTTAGAAATGCTACATCTAAAGAAATCCCAATCCCTCCACACTACACACTCCAAAGACCTCAACCTCATTACCACAATCAACAGAACATGCTGGAGGGACAGATTCATAACCCAGACACAGACCATGCTCTGAAATGGACTTTGCATATATGTCAAACAGAGCACCTCACTGGCCATCTTCAAGAGAAATCTTGATGTGTGGATAGAAAATAGAAAGTTCACACCAGGGATCACTCCAGTGGCTCTACTTGATAGAGACACTGGGAACTAACATCAGGTTACACAATGCCAGGGCACTTATATGGCCTAGGCTTGTAAAGGCTCCAGGGCCATTAGTCTAGTACATACCTATGAACCTATGAATGTACACTACTAACAGGGACACTGAGTCTACACAGTTCATAGGTTCATAGGTTCATAGGTTTGTACTAGGCTATCTGCCCTAGGGCATTTATAAGCCTAGCCAGAGTGTGTGTGGCTTTCACCACCCCTTAGGATGAGAATACTATGCCCTTTTAGGGTTTAGTTTACTGTGCCTCTGTCTAGCAGTGACACAGAGATGACCCCCGGGGTAAACCTACGATCTCCCATCCACTCGTCAATATTTCTCTTGAATAGAGTTAGTGAGGGGCTCTTCCTAACATGGATTGGGATTCTGTTCCAGAGTGTAGGGAGCCTCTGGGTTATGAATCTGTCCCTCCAGCACGTCCTATTTATTTCTGTGTTGAGGTTTAAGTCTCTTGCTCTCGTGGCTCTGATGGATTTGGATTTTCTGAGGTGGAGCATGTCCATTAATTCCGGATTGGTCATGGCCTTGTACGTCAGGCACAGATCACCTCTGAGTAGGCGGTATGCGACTGAATAGAGCTGGAGTTTTTTCAGTCGGGCACCATATGACATATGTTTAAGACCCTTTATCCTCTTGGTGAGGAACTTTTGGGGTCTTTCCAACTGCTGCAGGTGTCGGGTAAGATACATCCCAAACGGGGCATTGTACTCAATCATTGGCCTGATAAGAGAAGAGTACAGGGGCACAATGACCTCTCTTGATCTAGATGTGAAACCCTTCATGATAAGGTGGGCAATATAGAAGGTCTTCCTAACCACTTAGGCAATGTGAGTGTCAAATGAGAGGTTACTGTCAACCTGGGTCCCTAGGTCCCTGATTACCTCTTCCGTACTTAATGGATTACCACCTATGTGATAATTTGTGGGTACCTTGTTTTTCCCAAAGGGTATGACTATACATTTTTTGGCGTTCAGCTTAAGGCCATGGCTCTGGCACCAATTATCCATTTCTATGAGGCCTTTCTGAAGGATGTTTGTGTCCACTGGAGTATCAATTATGGTGCCCAGTTTGCAGTCTTCTGCGAACTTTGTCAGCCACAATCCTCCTATGTTTGCCTGTACCTTGGAAAAATAAATGCCAAACAAGAGGGGTCCCAGGACTGAGCCCTGTGGGACACTGCTTGTGACTGGCTTAGAGTCTGACATAGCTCCAGCAACTCTGACCCTGTGGGTTCTGTCCTTGAGCCAGTTTGTAACCCATCTTGTGACATATGTGTTTACATTTAAGCTGGTGAGTTTGTCTATGATGCCCGAGTAGGGTATTGTGTCAAAGGCTTTTGCAAGGTCAAGGTAGGCTGTGTGAACTGCCTTACCCTCATCAATGGCCTTAGTGACTGTTTCAAAAAAGTCGACCAAGTTCAAAAGGCAGGATCTGCCCTTGACAAAGCCAAATTGGGTAGGATCCAATGTCTGTAGGTCCCCACTGTCTTTGTTTATGAGTTCCATAATGATCCTCTCCATAGCTTTGCAGACCAGGCTCGTCAAGCTTATGGGGCTTGGTAATTTCCAGGGTCTGTAGAAGCACTGCCTTTGTGAAGTGGGACCACTGTTGCCATATGCCACTCTTTGGGTACGTATCCTGTAGTAAGGCTAAGATTAAACAGCAGCCTTATGTGTGGGTTTAGTTCCTCTTGGAGTTCATGTAGCACACAGCCCGGGACACGATCCGGTCCCATTGATGCTGTGTTTTTAGCTTTAGAGAGGGCGGCTCTCACCTGGGCATCTGAGATGTTAGGGAGGCTACACTCTGCTGGGATAGTTATTTCTCCTTTTGGGGGGAGGGGGAGGAGAAATTTGCACTGAACCTGTCTGCCAGAATGTTGGCAATGTCAGTGGGTTCAGTGTATTTTGTGTCATTTTGGACTAACTCTGAGCATATCTGGGAGTTTCCACCCAGGTTTCTAACAAAGATAAAGAAGGCCTTGTGATTGTCTTTTGTGTCTTTTGCGATTTTTCTCTCAAAGTTGGCCTTGGATGATTTTATGAGTGATCGTAGTTTTTTGATAGTACTGACCAGAGATGCCTTCCCTTTTAGGGATTTTGCTCTGTCATGTAGTAGCTTCCTCCTCCTGTTGTAAAGTTTGTTTATGGCTGGGGTCCACCAGACCGGGCGCCTGCCTTTGGGGGAATGGGTCTTGGTTTTATTTGGGATTGCATGATCCATGCATTCTTGAAGGTGCCCGTAGAAGGCATTTGCAAAGGATTCAGCAGTGTGGCTTGTGGTTTCTACTGGCCCAAGAGCCTTAAAGGATACCACTTCAGTCTTAAGAAGTGTGAAGTTGGCTTTTGAAAAGTTCTTCACTGTGGTCTTTTGTGCAGGGGGTGGGGGCGGGATGTGAATTTCCAGTGAGATTCATTTATGGTCTGATCTTACCAAAGAGGGATATACTTCCGGTGTGGAGCATTTTGTCCCCATGTTTGTGATGATCAGGTCTAGTATATTGTCTAAAAAAAAATTTATTTAACTTGTCCATTTACAACTATGAGTTTGAACTGGATGAAATTGATAGTAGTATAGATCTATCCATTGTTGAAAATGTCGAGAATGTTAATTTTTTGACTGGTTATGGCAGATTAATGTTACCGGAATTCAAAAATGTTAATAACACCTTTATGCCTTATATTTCTGTGCCTGCTGTTTCCACCTTTCAAAAAATTCTCTTGAGAGAAATTGAAACATCTTTTAAAGATTTTTGTAAAAGAAAAAAATGTTTCAATTTGAACAGAAATGAATGGCAGGCTTTAAAAGATTTAAAAAAACTCAAAAATGAGTATATTTTTAAACCTGCCGACAAAGGTGGAAATTGGGTTATAATGGATAGAGTTATATACTGTAACATGGTGAATAGATTGTTGTCCAATTCTGAAGAGTATAAGAAACTTGACAGTGACCCTACTTTGTCATTCAATGATGAGCTGTTATTCTTATTGGAAAAAGGTGAACGCTTGGGTTTTTTCATGCATACTGATGTTAAAAAGTTATATATTCAAAAACCAGTAACACCTATTTTGTATGCGTTACCTAAAATCCATAAGAATTTGGAAGAACCTCCAGGTAGACCTATTATATCTGGTATAGGTTCTTTTTTGGAAAGTATTAATTTGTTTTTGGATTTTCAATTAAAGATTTATTTACATAAGGTAACAGCCCACATCAGGAATACACAGGATCTAATTAATAATATTTTGAATCTCAATTGGAGTTATGACTACTATTGGGTCACTGTCGATGTCAAGTCCTTATATACTAACATTAATACTAAATGGGGCTTGGAATCTATACAAAACATGATGGGTGAAGGACCTAGAATGGGTTTCCTCATTAGTTTGTTAGAATTTTGTTTAACTCACAGTTATTTTCTTTTTGGAAATGAATACTATTTGCAAGTGAAAGGCACCGCAATGGGTGCAGCATATGCACCATCTTATGCTATCATTTATATGGATTATTTTGAGAAAAAATTCATTTATTCAATGGATTTTTTTAAGAACAAAGTAATCCTGTATAAGCGCTTTATAGATGATCTCATTTTCATTTGTAAGGGGGACATATCTGAGCTTTTAGATTTTTTTGAAGTACTCAATAACAATGAACATAATTTACAATTTTCGTATGAGACCAATAAAAATTAGATTAATTTTCTCGATCTAACTCTATTTGAGAAGGAGAGCAAAATTCAATTTAGACCATTTAGGAAGGAAACTTCGGTAAATATGTTCTTACATGCTACAAGCATGCATCCCCCGCACTTAGTAAATGCCCTACCATATGGGGAATTTAAAAGAATTCGGGATCATACTAGTGCAAAGGAAGACATAGATAAAGAATTACATTTAGTGTTCATGAGACTATTGGAAAGAGGATATGAATATAATCAATTATTAAAATGCAGGGATAGCGTGATTGATAATATAAGGTTGGCACATAATAGAGGTAATACCATGATATATTCTGATAAAAGAGAAAATAATGCAAAGAATAATGTTGAGAAATTGTTTTTTGTAACTAAATTCTCCTCTTTCTCTGATACATTAGTCTCATTAGTTAGAAAATTTTGGTATTTAATTTGTGAAGATGATAACATAGGTGAGTTATTCCCTAATCATGTTAATTTTTCGTTTAAAAGGGGAAAAAATCTTAGAGAAATTCTAAATAACAATCTTTTACACCATGTTGGATCCATTTTAGTTAGGGTGGGTACTTTTGCATGTGGTTCATGCAGTGTATGCAGTAGGGTTATTAACATTGAATTCATTAATAACATACACCATATATCTAAACATTTCTTTAATTGCAAGTCTACCAGCGTAGTATATATATTAGGTTGCTCATGCAAGGACATTTGGTATATAGGACAAACAAAAAGAATGATAAAAATCAGAATTTTAGAACATTTAAAGGATATAAGAAATCTAAATTCCTTTAGTCCTGTTGCTAAGCATTTTATGGATGCTCATGATGGTTGTAGTGATAGTTTGAGATTCTGTATATTGGGAAAACCTTCTGTCTTTAGGGGAGATGATGTAGTAGGTAAATTGTTAGAATTAGAAACAAGGATGATACTTAAATTCAATACATTGAAACCATTTGGTCTAAATCAGGAGTTGGGCCTTTAAAAATGTATAAGGGTATATTTTTGTGCATATATATGCACATGTATATTCATTCACTAGTGTTTAGGGGATGATGTTTAAAGCACATCATTTATTGAGTGATTTATCTAATAATTATTAGTATGGAATTAATTTTTTTCAAAAATAAGGTTTATATATTTTTTTACATGTTTGTATATTTTTACATTAATATATATTTATATATATGTATTAAATAAGTTTATTTTTTATACATTTTCTATACATTATTTATATATCTGTTATACATTTTTTTATATATATGTGTTGCACAGTTAAATTTTGAATGCATAACATGGTTTAAATATTTAAAACATATTAGATATGTAAATGTCAGATTTTATGCAAAGGTCACTTTAATTTGAATTTTTGAAGCATAATTGAATCAAATTCATTAATTAGTCAATTAGTGAAACAGTATAAAATGAGTTCATTTTGAATGTTGAATTGTGATCCTTTGAAGGCGAATTGCCGAGGTACCAGATTGTTGATGGAATAAAAGAACTTTGGTGGAATATTGACTGTTGGTGTGTTTTGGGCTAGTATATTGTCTCCTCTTGTGGGAATGGTGACTAGTTGTTCCATTGCATTTGAGTTTATGAATTCTAGGAACCTTTGGGCTAGGGTGTTGGGGCTTGAGTAATGTTCCCAGTCTATGTTTGGGTAGTTGAAGTCTCCCAATATGATGGTATTTGGAGAGACATTCATACTCTCCAGTGTCTTCAGGAAGGCTTTGTGGGGTTCCTGAGTTTGAGAGGGTGGTCTGTAGCATGCTACAAACTGTAAGGCAGTTTTGCCTATGGTTAGTTGCACCTGGATGGTCTCCGATGCTTCGTGCGTTGCCACTAACCTGGAGGTGTGGGTATCTTTGATGAATATGGATACTCCCCCTCCTTTTGTGGTTCGGTCCAAGTTTTGGGGCCGGAAAGCATGATATGAAGTAAAACCTGATAGTGCTGGGGTGCTCTCAGGAGCCTTGAACCAGGTTTCAGTCACTGCACAGACATCGATGTTCTCCATACTGAGGAGGGCTTCAAGGGCATGCATCTTGAGGTTTAGACTTCTGGCATTGAGCAGCATTACCCTTAGTTTTTTTCCACTTGTGTTTTCTAGGGAGGTAGGTTTGTCATTTGAGCCTTGCCTAAAAAAGGCACTATGGGGGTTGCAAGAGCCTTGGCCAATATCCAGAAGCCCAGGGGTGACAGGTGCAAGCCATCCCTTGGAAAGCAGCGTGGCTTGTCAAGCATGTCATCCCAAGCAGACAGACATTGGATCCCCCTAGAATGACACCAGTAATTAAGCCAATTGTTAAAACAGATCATTTTGTCTTTATACTGTGGTATCATTCTTGGTGAGGGTAAGATGCTGCTCAGGGTCAGGGTCATACCGGCCTGGGCTACATAATCAGAGAGCTCCTCTATGTCTCTTTTCATGTAGTCCAGGGCGGTATGTCTCAGGTCGTTCACACCGGCATGTACAATGACTGAGTCATATTTGTACTTGCTGTGGAGTGACCTGAGTGCTTGTGTTATGTGACGGATTCTAGCTCCTGACAGACAGCTTACTGTGACCTTTTCCTTGTTCAGTCTAGTGAGCAGGACGTCAGTGTGTCTGACTATGGAGTCACCTATTACAAGTGTGTCTGGCATGTTGCTTTAAGGCTTGTGGATCACTCCACCTGTTTAATCTGCATAGAATTAGCTATTTAACGCAAAATTTGTATTGCCTGAAAGGTGCCTTGGCTGTGGGTGCTTGCTCACTGCTACACAGTGTTTACAGTCTAAAACTGTTTGTGCCTATGAGCGCTTCATGATGTGATGCACATATGATAGAAAGTTTTGTGTTAGCTTTACTGAATTTCACTTAACATTTTTTGTATTCAGAGACTGTCCTAATATGGAGATTTTGTACATTGACACGCAGCACCCCATCAGGCTATGTCTGCAGCAATACTACATGCTAATGAGCAGTATGGGGAAGAGACATATGCTAATTAGCCATGTGCTTTCTCTCCTAGAACTAAATCCATGAAGGCATCTACACCCAACCCTTCCATGTTGCAGTAGTGAAAATGTACAAAGGGCTGTTTTCATCCATTTTAGTAGAGGTAAGAGCTGGGGATATTAGTGGTAAGATAGAGTTAAGAGGTATGAAGATGACTTTATTGGAGGGACTGCATGTGTGATTGTATGTATGTCAGCTTGGAAAGTTACTTTAGGAGTTTAGTCAAGATTTTAATTAGCGGAGTGTTTTTTGAATGAATGAGGGGTGTGTGTATCTCTGTGTTTGTGGGGTGTGTGTGTGTGTGTGTGTGTGTGTGTGTGTGTGTGTGTGTGTGTGTGTGTGTGTGTGTGTGTGTGTGTGTGTGTGTGTGTGTGTGTGTGTGTGTGTGTGTGTGTGTGTGTGTGTGTGTGTGTGTGTGTGTGTGTGTGTGTGTGTGTGTGTGTGTGTGTGTGTGTGTGTGTGTGTGTGTGTGTATATGTGTGTGTGTGAGTTTATATGTGCACGGGCTAGGGTGGCTGTCACAATACCAAACACTCACATTAATAAGCAGACCCTCCAACACTGGGTTGGGAGACAACTAAACACCAGGACTAACTCTAACTTCTTGCACCATCATGGCACTTTAACAGTATTGGGATCAGGGTTGAAACACTAAACACCAGGGATAACTCTAAATTATTGTGCATTCAATCCAGTACAGGGATTTGGGTGGTGATGGATGGGAGGATGGAACACTGGACATGAAGGATAATGCTAAATTCTCATCCATCCATGGCAGTATGAAGAATTGGGGAGAACACTAGACACCAAGGATAATGCTAAATTCATATCCCTTTATGGCAACTTAACAGTACAGTGACTGGGGAGGAAATACTAGACTCCAAGGATAACACTAAAATCCCATGCCTTAACATCACTTATGGGGGATAAGGGGAAAACAAAAGAAACCAGGGATTGCTCTGAATTCTCTTGCCTTAACAGCACTTTAACAGTGCAGGGATTAGTGGGAAAACACCAGACACCAGAGATGACATTATGTTCTCATGGCTTGATGGCACATTAACAGTACAGGGATCAGGGAAAACACATCAGGGATAACTCTAAATTATTGTGCCTCTATAGCACTTTAACGGCATATGGATAAGGAGTAAACACTAGACACTAGGAATAACTATATTTTCATGTCTCATCTGTACTTTAACAGTACAGGGATTGAGAGATGAGACAATAGACATCAGGAGTAGCTCTAAGTTCTCAAGCCTTAATGGCACCTTAACAGTAAAGGGGTGAGGGTGTAGAGGAAACACTACAGGGGTTTGCAACTTTCACTATGAAAAGAGCCATTTTGGCCCTTCTCCCAGCAAATAAAATTCATCTGGAGCCACAAAACCTATTTGACCCCTAAAATGAAGATAACACAGCATATAAAGTTTTATATATAGTTATTATACTAAATATAAAAGAACTACATTTATAAGAGCGATATCTAAAATCTGTCCCTATTTTTGTTCCTTTGTTGGGATTGCTCAATCGCTTTCACTGTGTGTGTGTTTGAGTGTGCCATATTTCTTGACCTCTTAGAACAAAAAATCTGGACAAAGCCATAAATAGTGGGGCACAAAGGCCCAAAATAGGGACACTTTTTAAATATTGCTCTTACAAATTTAGAAAGTTGATAGAATAAGTGATTTTACATCAGCATAAATTTTCTGAAGGGTATGAAGTCTGAAACTCAAATGTTTCTCTATTTTTTCTGACTTCTGTCCTCAATGATTTGCCAGAAAAGCCACAGTTTTATGAGAAACAGACCAAAAATATGAGGCAAAAGTCAGGACAGTATAGCTCCGTAAGGTAAGTGTGCAATTGTTACAGAACTTAGGGTTAGGGTGCGGGTTAAGGTAAGTGCATAGATAGGCAATGTATGTAAGGTATAGTGTAGGGTTTTGTTAAGTGTATGTGTGTGGCATATTTATTTTGTGTGGGTATAGTTCTGTAGGGTAAGTGTGCAGTAGTTACGGCCCTTAGGGTTACGGAGGGGTTAAGGGTAGTGCATAGATAGTTGTGTATGTGGGGTTTAGTGTAGGGTTACAAGTGGGGTTTTGGTGCTTTAATTTAGGGTTAGTAGTAGGGTTTTGGTTAGTGTATGTATGTGTTTTTTGTTGTGTTTGCTTAGGTAGTATGTTACGGGCAGTGGGGTTGGCCGACTATTGCGGTTTTTATGTTTAAATTTAGGGTTTTGCGTGTTTGACGTTATCGCGTTTCGCTGTTTATGTGTCGACGGATTTGTATTCGATGGATTCTGCTTTTGTTTAATTAAAGTAGACCCTTTGCTGAAGGATATGAAGTGTGAAACTTGAATGCCTGGCATTAAGTACTAGCTGTAATCATTTGTGTATTACTAGGGCAGGGGAAAAGTAGACATGAAAGACTTTCTGGCAATAGGGACAGATGTGGGGACTGTGGTGTGTGTGTGTGTGTGTGTGTGTGTGTGTGTGTGTGTGTGTGTGTGTGTGTGTGTGTGTGTGTGTGTGTGTGTGTGTGTGTGTGTGTGTGTGTGTGTGTGTGTGTTTTTCTGTGTGATTGTGTGTGTGAGAGAGTGACTGATGGAGGAGGGGTGCCTTTGCTTGCACGATGCTACCACCACAGTTAACAGCAGTGGGAAGTGCTGATCTCAACTACACTGTAGCTGATGGTGATAATAGTTCTTTACTTGTTGTGGCTTATGTGTCTATGAATCAGAAAATACTGCATCATGGTAGGATGGACTTTTTAACATGGGTCCTATGTCTCATGCTGGAGATCATAATGAATTACTGAAATAACTATTTTACAATAAAGGCAATCTATACATTTAACAAGCATTACATATTTTCTTTGATGAGGTGATTGACATTTTTGGAGGACTATTGGTGAATGTAGGTGAATTTCCAGCAAATGACATTCAAGAATTCAGTCTTCATCTGCCAGTAGGTTACCCACAGAACTTTTCCCTAGAAGTTTTTATCTAGTACATTTTTTGTGGAATAAGTGCAATCCACATATTCAATATCAGTAATTATTTCTGTTTTTGATGGACTTTTTTAATGTTTCAATTCTTTCTAATGAATGTAGAAACAATTTTGGTCTTTTTAGATAAATAACTGGATTGTTATCTTCTTCTTATGTGCCTTAATTAATGGCCAGCATTCCTTTGTTTTTCTCTTAAATTTTAACAGAAGAATCATAATCTTATTTTACTTGTTTATTTGCAGTCTTTATAGGAAAGATTTCCTAGGCTATGTTTAAAAAAACGTATTTGTCTAATTAAGATAAAAAGTGCAGGAACCACTGACACTGGAAGGCTTCCACTATGAGCGGATGAAGTTTAACCTGCCATGTATCATAATCCCTGAACTACATCCACCTCCCCAAAAAAATGGCCAATAAACACTCATTTTAAGTGTTTTCTGCAGAACATAAGCCCCCAACACCCCCTGAAGTTATATGTCCCAGCTCTACGATTGCACCAACTAAAAGAAGGGAGTAATTGCACCCAAAGAGGCATCCCTGCTGGCCGAACCCACAGTGATTTCCTGTGGAGGAACTATAATCCTCAGTGGGTTGAATTTCAGGCAAATGACATTCACAAATTCAGTCTTCATCTATCAGTAGGTTGCCCCTTTGGAACAGAATGTGGTTTATAACAGATTCCAATCAGTTAGGAATATATTTCTTTTTCCATTGTCCCCGGTAGACCAAACTTCCTTGTATGATTCCTAAGTTATCTATTTTCTAAATCATCTGCATTGTCTAGCAGTTTTTTTTTATTCTAAGTCATATGAAATTTTGAGTTCAATTCTTCTTTCAGTCTGCAGTCAACATCTGCATTGATCTTATTTTTTGATCATATTCATGAAAAGATTTCAAAAGCTCTGCTTATTTTTAAAATGCCCCTGCATATTTTCAGTTTTGATCTGAAAGTTGTGCACTTTACCTGTCAACTCCAAAAGAAAAATGTTGATTTGTCAAATGCCTTTTTAAGGATGAATCTGCAGAAGTTATTTTTGAAGAACTATTTTTTTTTTTTAAATACTTCTAGCCAGTAGCAGATGAGGAAAAGTATATTGAAAGATAGAATTTTGAGGAAACATTATTAAAATCTTTAGCTATACGTTATAAAAGGGATTTAAAAAAAATCAACAGCAACAAAAGTAAAAGTATGGGAGCTTACTTTTCTTCTGAAAGAAGATACATTTTTCAGTAGCATAATCTTATCCCTCATTTCTCAATACAGGCATTTGAAACTTATGCTAGTAACAGATTCTTCAAGATCCACTATAAATAAGTATTAACTCCACAGGGATGTATTTTTTTCAGTTAGCTATTCCTCATAAGAACACTAGGGGGCACTATTTTATTTTATAATATTCTTCCCTATTCCATCTGTCATACAGACATGTATTACTTTTTCTACTGTGCATTCTTGCTTATAAACATCAAAGTCAGTATTGTTTATCTGCTCCAAAGCCTGTATTTATATCCCCAGGATGAGGATGAAAATATCACTAACAAAATGTCACACTAGCACTATGATCACCTTAACTCAGAGCAAATCATTTTAGGAGTCTTCATTAGTGACTGGGACATAGGAAATGAAAGATTCAGCCACCAGTGTCCAGTTATATTGTTTATCTGTAATGTCCAATCTACCCACATCCAGTTCAGTTTGCAAAGTGAGTTAAAATCCTTGATTAATTACATTGTGGCTCAAGTTCAACTGTTGGTTTTGGCAAGGGTAAAAGAAAGAAATTACTTAGTTTACTTTCTTCCTTTGAAGAGACTGGGGCAATGGCATGCTGGGGACAAATCTGAAGCATTGGATTGCTACTAATAATACCAAAGCCATAAATTATATACCTGTTGGAGTAAGGCAGTATGAGGAAAATGTTGTCACATAGTTAGGGAAATGTTCTTGTTGGAAAAAATGCATATTCCCATTCACATTACACTTAGCATGTTGTATGGTTAGTTAGCTCACATTTAGAAGCCTAGTCATCACAGCATATGTGATAATCCAGGGTAACTGCCCCCCCCTCCACTTGAGATGTTTTGCAGTTCTCATCCTACCTTGACAAGGTGTCCTCAGCTTGGAAATTAATGTCATTATTGGACACTGCAGAAACTGTGAGGCCCATATAGCAGCTAATGGTCAAGCTGCAGTACCAGGTAATATAAAATACCCCTCTACTCACTCATGCCAAT
The DNA here is from genome assembly GCF_019279795.1 of Protopterus annectens. Classification (NCBI taxonomy): domain Eukaryota; kingdom Metazoa; phylum Chordata; order Ceratodontiformes; family Protopteridae; genus Protopterus; species Protopterus annectens. The sequence goes on along the minus strand of NC_056726.1, from coordinate 71,220,991 downwards.
ATATTCTTGTTATGAGTTTCTAAATAGAGTCTATCAGTAAATCTACTGAGACACAAACTTAACGTAGTGGCAAGAAGCGTTACTATTCAGAATAGTAGTGACAGATACTAATATTACACAAAGGCAAATATAAATTTAAGGCTGCAAATCACAAACACTATCTTAACTGCATTAAAAAAGCACTGGACAGCTCACTTGCAACCTACTAGAATATTCTTTTCAATCATAATTCATATTCTAAAACTCACATTAAAATAATGCAATTATTATCTAGTGTCTGCTCAGATAGTTGCATTTGAGAATGCTTTGAACTCTAAGCAAATTCTCATGTGCAGCAATTTTCCCTTTACACAAACACTGCTGCATTCATTACAGAACTTGTAATAAAAGTAAGGACACAATACGACAGACTTTTGTACATGTTTCTAACTGCTTCTCCTAGCAAGCAATGCTGCATAATGTCTTTAACAATATAGATATGTCTGCTTGTCTACACTTGCAACATACAATTGCAGGGGTTCACAATACACATCTTTATTGTATAGTTTTCCTAAGAAAAAATGTCTGAAATACAGAAATCAATTTTGATGGCTGTAATGCATAAAATACTTCTGCAAGAGAGAATCCTTCAACAATTTTCTGGTCAGTCCAACACACTTGGCATTGCCCTTGCCAGCTGTGCTGAAAATAACCAGCTCAATGCGCAATAAGTGATCCATCCATCCACAACCCCTTTTTCCCATTTTTGCATATGGATTCATTGTCAGCCTAATTTTGAACTTTAAAAGCTAGCAACATTTGCCGGCTCAGTGGTGAAAGGGGATGAAGCTACTGTTATGACTCTGATGATCGAAGAACAACTAGCAGCCTGGGTGTTGGAGCAGCAAGAGAGAAGAAAGTAGAAAAGAGCGTCTATGCTGGCATGCCCACTACAGGAGGGAGGCAGTGGCTTCTTTTTCATATTAAAGCACACATCTCCTATTATGGGATGTGTGATATCTTGGTACAGATTGACTAAATGAAAGCATCTGGGGGAAATGACAGAGTGCGGTGAGGCCTATGATGTTACTACCTCTACACAGGGCATACCCTCCCAGAAAAAAAAAATCTTCCTTAGAATGCAGGTCCAATGCATATGATGCTGTAGGCTGCTCACTCCATTTCCCTGATAAAAATGTAACTGGTATGGTCCCAACCCCAGTGGATAGTTTGTATATGTCCCACCTTTGTGCAGGGACCTGACTGTTGATATCCTGAATTCATTTGGCTTGAGGCCTGTTTTGAGCCTGATATTGAATAGTCTTTGTAGGGATCTAACAAATCATGTTTCAGGCTGCCCCATAGGCAACACAGTGTGTAATCTCACCAGACAGGAATAGTATCATCTGCCTTAGATAGTGCCTTGAGTACTTTTTTAAGGAGATTTGGCGGGGGTGTAGATGTGGGTATGTAATCTGGAAATATCTGAGAGGAGAGTGAATTGAAGTATGAACTAAACTTGTCTGCTAGTAGATTTGGTGTGTTGCCCAGATGTGAGTATGGTATATCACTTACTGATAGTTCTATGTAGTGCTGAGCATTGTTTCTGTGGATTCTGACATAGTTAAAGAAAACTTTGTGGTTATCCTTCAGTTGGATTCCTATTTTACCTTGTATTTGACTTGGTTGATTTAATCTGGGTCTGAAGTTCCTTATTTTGTTTAGCAAGAGTGTTTTTTTGGGGGGGGGGGGGGTACTCTGAGAGCTAAATTTATTTTTACATGTAATTATTTTTTCCTTGTATTATAGAGCCATATGAATCTATGCAGCTATCTATCTATCTATCTATCTATCTATCTATCTATGTATCTATCTATCTATCTATCTATCTATCTATCTTCTATCTATCTATCTATCTATCTATCTATCTATCTATCTATCTATCTACCTATCTTCTATCTATCTATCTATCTATCTATCTATCTATCTATCTATCTGTCATATGTAATTTGGCAGTAAAGTATTCCACATAACCAATGGGGTTGTCAAGATAGGAGGGGCTTTTGAATTCAGCCAGGTCATCACTCTGTTTTAGTAGATTACCCTTAACATAATCTCTGAATTCCGAAGTATTGGAAGATGCTTCCAGCTTCAGTCTTAAGTTGAATATGACTAACTTCTGGTCCACTTTTATGAGTAAGGAAGTTATAATTGGTTGAGTGTGATGCCATCTCATATTGATAAAGGCAAAGTCCAGGAGTTTATTGCTCTGGTTGGTGTGCAGACTAAGTAGTCCAGACAATTTGTATTAATGCAGTCCAGAAGCTTCTGAGTATGCATATGTGAGGATTTATAAGTCTTGTACCTGATGTATGGGTAGTTTAAATATCCAACTAGAATAGAGTTTGGCTTTATGCATACAGACCCTATACTAATTAGGTAGGTGGCATGGGCTGAGGGGCACATAGAGAGGGTCCTATAGTTAGCTATGATAGGATAAGTGGTTGTGTTAATAGTAAGTTAGATCTGGAAGAGTTCCAGATCATTAATGTGTCTAATATGGAGATAACACTTGCTTTCATGCCATCAACTATGTAGTTGGTCTGAATTTGTAGTATTCAATGAAACACTGTAATAATGGAGTGCTCTCATTGGTCTTAAACTAGGTCTCAACAAAACAATATCAAACTGTTCACTGCCTGATTTCTGAGTTTCTGGAAGTTTTAATATCTGCTATATCTTCTGCAATCATCATCATCAAATACATCATTCAACAATGGCAGTGTCATAGAAAAAAATGAGGGAGCAAGAAGACAGTGAAGAGATAGAACAAGGGAAGACTGTATAGTTAAATTATTTACAAGATGCAGATGGCTTCTGTAGGCTGTAGAACATATAGAAGAGCAGAGAAATAAGGGGAGAGGGGCAAGTGAGTTGAAGAGGAGAAGAAGGGTAAGTGAGTTGGCAGGTGCAGGAGGCAGGGAGAAGAGAGTGGTCAGCTCAGTTTGGTAGTGTAAAGGACCCTTTTTGGTGATGAACAGTAGAAAATAAGCAACTTAGGATTAACATACAAGAGTTTAACTAGTTAACAGTTGCTGGGAGTTCTGCTGCAGTATGTTGAGTTCAGATAACCAGGAGTTTGCAGAGGATGCAAGCAGAGTTTGATAGTAGGTCCTTTATCCTAGGTTAGCAACCTAAAGAAAACAAAGTAGAGAGAGGTAAGTATTGGAATGAAAGATATTACAGGTACTCAAACATTCAGGATAGGCAAAGGAGGACTGAATTGAGAGATTGAGGAAGAAAGCATCTAGTGAGAAGCTAGTTAAGTATACCAATGGGTTGTAGGGTTCACAGTTTAGTGTGATGGTAATGGAAAAGTAGAGAGGAAAGACAGAATAAGGAGGGGAAAGGTAGGGTGCTGTTAACAAAGTTAGAGGAAGGGATGAGAGCAGGAGGTGCAGTACATTCATTGATAATACAGAATAGTCCTTCAGCTAAAATATACCAATGCAAACAGAAATAAAGCAAAACTCAGTATACAGGTTCTGTAGAACATCAAAGTAAATCTACACTTTGTATGACTTGCAAGCTAATGGAATCTGTTAAATTATATTAATTTCCAAGTGAGCAATATTCATGATATAAAACAGTGGTAATAGAAGTAAAGTATTTAAGCATCTGTAACAGTAGTTTGAAGTTGTAAGTTAACAGTACACATGATATAAAGCACTAAAACATAGTAATCAGAATACGAAAGTAACTAAGCAGGATACACCACGAGAACACGTTCTTCAAAACAATTCCTTTATTCCAAGCAGTAAAACAAACAGGGATAAGCGCTTTCGCGTGCTGCTTGCACGCTTCTTCAGATCAATAAAGTAGTGTCTATCCTTGTTCCTTTTATATCTACAATACTTCCAATTAAACATAAAACCATTAAACAATTAAGTAATTAACTATTCAAAAGGATTTTCAAAGTTAACTTGTTTGAAGGAATCCATGCCTCTATTATGCATTGAACTTCTATCTCAAACACTCAAAGTGATATATACGTTCCACATATTATCGCAATATTTCCTCACTAGAAAATAATCAAATAATATCTTCTAAGAAACATATTTATAATCAGTCAGCACGAATGAAATTTTAGTAAAAATGTTGCCTAAAACAAACTAAAATAAAATAAAATAAAATGAAGCATTATTAGGTCACATTTCACTCTAACCAATTTGATTAATAGGTTGACGCATATGAATGTGCAACCTTGTCCATTTAATAATGAATAAATTTCATCTTCCATATATCAGTTCCAAAACTATAAAATATGAAAGGAACATAACATGAAATGTGTAAATAATTAAATAAGTATAAATAAAACGAAGTATGACTAGACATCTTAATACTTGATCTCTGACTTCATGTTCAACATACTGTTATAAATCAAGTGTGATTTTTACAATTCATGTCCTATATCAGAATCTTATAGTGTATCTATCTGTACCTGCTGTTGTGCCCACTATTAAATTTCATTACACCATTATTAAAATATGTCATATTAAATATTCAGTATATACGTAAGTAGTACGTTCACAATATAAAATTTTAAGACATGAAATTCAAAGAACTGACTCTAGATTTCCTTTAATGAACGTAATGTCAGAGTTCTCTATGTGTTTAGACTCATTAGAATAGCTGAATCTTGCCTGCAACTAGATTAAAATCTAAATCTGAACTAGTTTAAAAAACGAGTCCGATGGTAAAGTGCTTTGTGCGTCTATGGTGGTCTTATGACATATAGACCTGTATATGAGGCTTGTGATCCTCATGACAAATGACTAGTTATAATATTTTTATATAAGTTTAGTATGAAAAACAATAATTAATATGAAATATAAAATATAGCATGAAGTGTAAAAACGGAAGATAATAAGATGAATTATGTGCATATGTGTACTAACCCAAAAATTCATTAATATATCTCTGTATATATATCTAATGTCATGAATTTCCGCTGTTTGTTCTAATAAGTTATTACTATAAATATTTAATCAATAATATATAGTTTTATCTTGTTGTTTCCAATACTAAGCAAGATCCACATGAAAAATATAAAAAAGTATAATACATAAATGCATTGATGTCTTAATGAAAAAATAAATGAGTGAAATGTTCAAACATAAAAAATATATATATGAATATGATATTTCTTAGATTGTTCAATCCGTACAAAAGGAACCTCTGAACATAATATTCGAGTCTTATTCTAGAAAAGTGACCTAAGTTTATATCAAGTGAAGCTGTCAGATTATACAGTCAAAAACACTCATAGTCAAGAAAAAGAGAAAAAAGAGAAGAATTAAAAACTCTCATATATAGTGTTCAAAGAATCCCCTCAGATTTAAACAAACAGTTTCTATGGTTTAGCCATGATGAATAGTAGCATGTGTGCTTGATGAATGCACTCTTATGAATCCATGATATAAAACAGCGACTTCTTTTGGTGTATAATTCACAGTCGTGGATATACTTATAACAAATGTTAAAAATATGCTAGATTAAAGAATGAAAATAAAAAATAATGAAATGTTAAAATGTATGCATGTTTAATATGAAAAGCCGATGAACAACTAATTTGATTATTCTAAGAAAGGTTTCACTGAGACATAATTATTTATACCCGGGTCTCTGTGCGCACCTGACCTGAAAATCCACTCCATCTCTAACTTCGCTAACGCCTTATCATTATCTCCCATCCTAGGGGTAATGTCTATAGTTTGTAAAACCCTAAACTTGAAATGATGTGTTGGATTTAAAATTATATGTTTGGCCAGTGCATTCAACTCATTATGTTTGCGAATGTCATAGATGTGGTAATAAATGCGCTCTCTCAGCCTCCTCTTAGTGAGGCCAATGTAGAAGGCTTGACAGAAGACGCAATTGGCCATGTAAACTAAGTTCTTGGTGTTACAATTTGTGTATGTCCTTGGTGAAAAATCAAAATGTCCATGTGGGTGTCGATATTCTTGTATATCGGTAACATATTGACACATGCTGCAGTTCTTGCATGGATAAGTCCCTGGTACACCAAATGTATCGTCTTTTTCATGAGGATCTCCATACAAATTATGGGAGAAAATTGTTTTCAGGTTGTCACAAGTCCGAAAAACAAAACTCGGTGTGTCACCTACTATTGCCCTAATGTCATCTGTAATAATGAGAATGTTCCAATGTCTATTTAAAATCTTCCTAATTTCATTAATGTCATTTGTATATTTCAAAATGAAAGTGACCTTACTGTTCTGTGTGTTATAAGTTAGTGATATAAAACAGTGGTAATAGAAGTAAAGTATTTAAGCATCTGTAACAGTAGTTTGAAGTTGTAAGTTAACAGTACACATGATATAAAGCACTAAAACATAGTAATCAGAATGTAAGCTTCACAAAACAGTGTTGGTAATTAATCGTGAGATACCAGAAGTAGCAGGTTATCTCTCATCAAAGTAAACACCTCAAAGTTAGTAACCACCACAATGGTCCACAGGATATAATAAGGAAAAAAAAAACCATGCTAAATAATCAGGCTAGCAGTAGCAAATATCTAATGAAGTTGGTGGGGACTTGAAAACATGATACTGGGTCTACAGTACACAAGTGGAAAAATATTGCTCCAGTAGTAAATCTTGTGTCAACCAGAGTGAACAAGAGTTGTCATGCCAACCTAGAATGCAAAACACTATAATGCTAGAGCATTTGCTCAGTTGCTGTAAAACCTGTCCTGCAATCCAGGTATTAAATGTCATTAAAGACTACTTAATAATGTAAAAATGTTACAGACTGCCAGAGACTATGTTAATGTAACCAACACATAATACCCAGATATAAAATGAGTTTAGAGGATTACATTAAATGCAAGACACTATAGCAGTCACTGACAACTGGGTAAAACAAACACCAATTCTTCTTCTTTCGGCTTTTTCCATTTAGGGGTCACCACAGCAGATCACCTGTCCGCTCATGATTGGCAGTTGAGTTTTACGGTGTCGAGTTGCCAGCCCGGAGCCCAACCTTCCACAGAAGGCACACACACACACACACACACACACACACATGTCTAGGGCCAATTTGGAGTGTCCAATCCACCTACAGAATGTCTTTGGACTGTGGGAGGAAACCAGAGCACCCAGAGAAAACCCACACGACCACAGCGATGACATGCAGACTCCAGACAGAAGGCAACCCAGCAGAGGATCAAACCTGAAAACCTCTTGCTGTGAGGTGGCAAGGCTAACTGCTGCACCACCGCAGCCACCCACAAAATAAATAAATAAATAAATAAAACAAGCAAGATTACTTAGTTAAATATAAAGTTTATAGAGAGGATGGGTAGTAGAAACCACCACAAAGCTTGAATAGGAACCAAGATGGCATTACACTAACTGACAGACCGGGCAAAGTCAAAAACACTTTTCAAGCACATCCACCTAGGTGAATAAACATCAAAGTAACGCTATCACCAGAGAATGAGCTGAGTCACATATACTGTTCCTACACCCAGGTGGACTTACTCAGTTAACAAATGAAAATAAACAAGTAATAAATAATAATTTAGAGAAGCTACACAAACATATGTTTCCCAGAGACACACTTCTCATTTAGATGAGTTACTTAAAGGTGTTTCCTAGGGTGATACTTGTCAAATGACTATGTGTATATCTTGTAGAAGGTAGAAATGGTGGGCTATTAAATCATCTAAATGAAAAAGTATTTGCTAATCTCCATTTTTAATGAAATTGGTAAAAATGGAATTCTGTTTTTATTACTGAGACCAGTTAATAGCTCTGATTTTCCTGAAAAGTTGACACTTCTAATGAATATGCTGGAAAACTACTGAAAACAAAAGCAGATATTTTTATTTTATAAATATTGACCTAAAATATCTAGAATTTCATATAACGCCTACTAAATTGCAAACAGTTAAGACAACCCTTCCTTTTGATGAACATTATAAAAATAATGAACGCATACCAGGTAGCTATAGCCCATAAGTGTTCAAGCGAATGTCTGCAGATATTGATGGAAATAGACTGTTTAAGGCAAACTAAGGAAATTAAACATATTTATTCTGAACTGATTGTTGGTGTGAAAAATGAGTGACTGAAAGAAAAGTAATGACTGTGCTGAAGCAAATCTATAAGAAAGAAATTGAAATCAGCAGAAGAAAATAAAGCTATTGTGGGACTCTAAGGACTGTAACAATACTGATTTTTTTCATTAATAGAGAGAAACATCATGATATAAGGGATGTGAATGATGTCATTGGCTGTTGACACTATGGCTGCTGTAACAGTTATGGTGATGCTGATGTTTTCCACTGAGAAATAGTTCAAATTTATTTCTGCCTACAGACATGATTAGTTCAGTTAATGGTTGAAGTTTTAACTGAGAGCAACATGACAGTAACTGTTAACCTTTTTACAAGCAAGGTGGTAATAAAAACTTCTTCAATAGCAATGACAGGGAAAGAGAAGTCTGACAACAGGGAAAACACATATATATTACAAAGATATATTTTACTGTGATTACTTTTTTTCTGACAGTCTTTCACAGAAGTTATCAACATAATGTGTAATATAATCCTATTTATAGAATTTCAAGCTTAAAGATTCTGTAATTATGTCTGTTTTGTTTTATAACTTGAATACAATGTATGTCAACAACATACTCAGAAGGATAATGCATTGATAGATATCATGAAAATAATGAGAAAGCTACACTTGAACATTTTTTTTCTCTTAATAGAGTTATCATGACAGATGCTACGGAAACAAATACCATATTTTTGGGCAGTACAGATAATATATTTTTTTACTTACTTATTTTATAAGCAATAGTGTAGTGGTTAGAGTATATGCCTTGTATGTAGTCATTCACAGTTTGAGCCTCACTAAAGCCATTTCCATTTACTGCTGTGATGTCTTACTACTGTGACTATAGCGTACAGGGTCCTGGGTTTAGGACCGGCAAGGGCTGTTTATTTTTTTTTGGCTAGGCTTATATAGGCCCTAGGGCCAATAGCCTAGTACCTACCTATGAACGTGTTCCTATTCGTTGCTGAATGCTGATTATGTTAAGATTATTTTAAGTTATACTTGCATTTTTTAACAAAGTCATTGATAAGTTTGTTGATTATTTTTCGTTTGAGGTTTTTTAGCACTGAAAAAAAAATAAGAAAGCAAAAATAATTATTTTATTGGCATTCAGTTGTATGTCCTCCAGAATTTATCTTCAGTTCTAATGTAGTTGTTAAACCATCTGATAAAAGGAATTCTGTACTACTTATGAATATTGATAGGCATTCACAAATGAGGTATGATCATCCGGATGACATTAGCATGTGGAAAATTATAATGGAAGACTACCATAAAATTGTTTTAAAATTCCATGTGCTTGTTAAGAAATTAGAACATTCTGGATTTTTCAGTGGTAATGGAGCCAAAATGATTATCACTCAACCTAGAATGCTAGAAATGTATTGCATATCCAAAATACATTGTAGAAGTAGTAGTAGTACTGATAAGCCTCCAGGAAAACTAATTATTGCAGGCTGTGGTGGATACTTTGAAATTCTTGGCCAGTTAGCCAATAAATTGTTATTGCCCTAATGTTCTGTTGCATACAGCATATTTCTGAGTGGTGCTGCGGTAGCGTTGTCACCTCACAGTAAGACGCTGTCCGGTTAGATTCTCAGCTAGAGCGTCTTCTGCGTGGAGACATGCGTGAAGGGGCATACCTTCATTGAAGGTTGTGCGTCAGGGCTGGTAACTCAGCATGTAAAAATCAACTACCAATCATTAGCGGACCAGAGTTCCGCTGTGGTGACCCCTTACCGTGAAATTCCGAAAGACACAACAACATACAAAATTTGAAAACAATACATTTAGAATATAATATGCTTTTTGCTGCTATGGGCATTGCCAGATTGTACATAAGTATTCAACATTATTTTGGTTTGTACCCAGTTTTTGCACTCATTTAAATTGAATGAGCTATGTGTGCTATCTTGTTTGTTTTTTTATTTTGTTTGTTTACACTTCATGATCAATACTTTTTTGCAGTTTGTAATCCATAGGATTGTGCCAATTGAAACTAATTATTTAGATTGCACTCTAATTGTTGAGTGATTATGATGCAAATTAAGCAGAAGAGGAAATGTTCTTCATCTAGGCCTGTTTTCTTTTTTTTTTTTTTTTGTTTTTTTTTTTTTATTGGTAGATCTGATCGCTCATATTATACTATGTGTATTCTTGTGACAAACTGCTAACAGCTCATACAGCCTGCAGTATATAGTGTGATTTTCTACTAGAAACTAAGAAAATGACATTAAAGCTTTTATGATAAGAAAGAAGTTATGAAAAATAGTATTGATTGGTATGTTATATGGAGTGGATTAGTACTCTAAATATATTCCTAATTTGACTTGCTGGAAGAGTTTTAAGGCTAAGTTTGATCTGAAGTCTTATGTCACCCCTGTGGTTGAAGAACAGTTTTAAGTTTTGCTTCTAATCAAATTACAGGTGTTTTGTCCAAAAAAATATATTGGACTATTTCACTGAATGATAATTATTTGGCTTGTCTTTCTATGTCATAATCCAAAATATTCTTATTGCAAGCATATTTGATTTTATTATAGTTTTATTTGAATCTATTGAGTTAAAACATTGTTGAACCCTGGAATGTTGAGATGAGAATGAAAATGTAAAATCATCACAAAACCTAAATTTCATAAGCTACATCAATGGAAGGCACTTTAATAACACACTATCATTGTTGTCCTGTCTCTGCCTGTCTTGTGTTTGGTAATGTGGATTGTGATACTTAAGCTGTGCGATAATTTAACATTCCAGTGTTCTCATCTTGACATTTCATGGTTCAACGATACAGTAATTTGATAAACTCATATAAACCCATCTAGCCTTATAGTGGTCAATGACTGCAAGCAGCCTTTCTTCTGTGGTTACTGCAATTTCCGCAAATGTATTTATGCATTAAGGAGAAAACATTTGAAGCTGATGTTTCATTTTCTTGTAATAAAAAAGTGTTGTTTATGTTCCAAAGCACTCATGCAAGTTCCTATAAATAGGTATATAAATAGGTAAAACTAATAGGATGCTTAAAATAAAAATGAAGGAATGCCTTAAGATACAAATACTTACAACCTTATTGTTGCATTTTTCAAAATGTCACACTAGTTCAGTTTCAGATTACTCTACAACTGTGTTGTGATGGATTACTGATTAGAAAAGGTACACTATTAAACATGCTTTGGATTTTAAGAAAGCAATGAAGGCATTAAAAAGTAAAATATTGATGCTTACAGTTTTAAATCCATATTTAGAATGGAAACTCTGCTTTAAAAGTTCTAAATACTTTTTATTTTCTTTGATACATTATATTTTTCAAGGGCTACTTTCTTTCTTCCTTTCTTGGATTAATGGTTCTGAATTATTAGTTTTGCTTGTGTGTTTCTTCCTTCTACAAAAACCTCCTTTATTGTATATACAATCAAAGCCATGATGTATTTTCATTGAGATGCTTCAAGATAATAACCAACAAAGAGTAACAAAGTTAAATAGACACCATGGTCAGATGAAATTCTGCGAAAATATACAAAATGGTACCAGACATTTTTACTGTTTGTAAAAAGTGTATTATTATTTTGTCCCATGAATAGGTATCAGTGAGTAAATGAAGACTTAATGCAACATCTAGACCAGTCTGGATTTATAGTGAGTAAAGAAACATGTAACAAAAAATGTCATTCTCTTTCATAGGTCAAGATCAGAAATTTATAAGACATAATATTTGTAAGCTTAGAAAGTAGGAAATGTTTTGCATCATTGATTTGTAGTTGTATGCTTGCTATCCTGCAGAAAATGCAGTTGTAAGACTACTGTATTTTTCTCAGTCCTAAAGATGTATAGACACTCATATTAAATTTAATGCCTGGCAGTTTTGCAATATCTCAAGGAACAAAGCAAATATGCCCACTTTATTATTTTTTTCGTTTTCTTTTTATTGAACCTGCTACTGAATTTCAGCACACACTATTTGCTAATTCAGGTATTCGGGATATAAAGATATCAGTTGTTCAAAATATATTGATATTGATTTTTATACATTATTCTGACACTTTAGGTGATACTGTAATCATGCTCTTATTGACATGTTTATTACTTAAACACACAAATCAGTTTTCAATTTCTAACCTACAACATGAATAAATCCCAATTCAACCTCACACTGAACTGACCATCAGTCCAGTACTTAGGTATTAAAAGGTATTAAAGTAAGGGCCATAACTGTATATCTCAGTACTGTACATCTCAGTTTAATCTCTAGTTTACCATTGGCAAGATACAATGTACAAAATGGATTGTATTGTATTTGCAGTTTGAACAAAGATTAGCTATAATTAATATGACTGTCTTAGAAAAGACAGCATATTTTTCACAGCCTATTTCAAAAGATGACTTACCAAAATGCTCCTCTAACAAAATATAAATATGTTGTGGGAAGGTGCCCTGTTGAATGCCACAGTGACTAAATATATATATATATATATATATATATATATATATATATATATATATATATATAAGCAACTTGAGACCTTGCTAACTGGTAGTGGTTGTGTCTTCTTACCGCGCCTATCACTTTTTAGAGACTCTGCCCTGGATGTGAAATACGTGCTGTTTGCTGCTGTTTGGATATTCTATACTTTTTACAGCACGCTCCTATCCTGTTCCATTCTTTTTGCTGTTGGATTTATTCTTGTTTTATACAGAACGGAAGGAGAGCTGGTGGAAGGGAGAAAGGAGAAATCGATAGAGGAACTAATTGGCAACAACAATGTGATGAACAATACGATGGCTACTCGTATAGATGGAGGATGCACATTCCCTCAAAGTAAGTCAAAAAGATTAATGTTCAATGTGAATGATAATCCACTATTGAAAATAGACCTGAGAAATGAAATGACAACAACAGAACAGATGATCAGTAATAGAACACATTTGGTTGATATGGACAGATTTTTTAAAGACTTAAGAGAGTTAGAGGATAATCTTTATGAACTCAAAAGACTACAGTGGCAACGACAACATCTAAAAGCCTGCCTACACTTCAATATTGTACCAAGAGGCTTGAGAGTGTTGCTGATGCCCACTTACGGCAACTTACAACCTGAGTTGCTGAAGAAGTGGCAAAGTTTAAACCTGGAACATAGCCGAAATTACATGAAACTATTAATAGAGCATTTCTTGCCAAGAGAGATGGAGCTGGTTAAGAAGGCAGAGAACTTACAAAAGAGCTTAGAGCAGGATTTTGAGAATGAAACCTGTACCTCTAAACTAGAAGAAGTTTACTATAAAATCACCCTGTATGACAGTAAGTTGGAGCAGATTAAAGCCAGGAAAATCAGAAGAGACTATACTCACTTCAAAAAGGGGGATGTCGTCACATGGTCAAAAGAATACAACAGGAAGCAGCAGCCGCGTGACAATGATGAACAAGGCTATCATTGTTCAAAGAGAGCTTCTTTGAACAGAATGCAAAAACCATAGGCAGCAGAGAGAAATATGATTGATAATGGGCAGGGTAACAACAGGAACAATGCAGAGGATACAGCACTGCCCCGGCAGGAGATAAGGAACAACACTGAAAGTACAGAAAACAGGGCAAACCCAGCACCCCAGGGCAGCAACCACCAAGGTGATGTGAATAAAGACATGGGAGCAATACCGAAGAGCAATGAAAAAGAGATGGTTTTTCCAACTTTTCCGTTAAGGATAAGAGAGATAAGGAACAGAAAAGAAATGAGATCCTTGAGCAGAGGAAGAAAGAGAAGGAGATCATTTGCAGAAGACAGATGAAAAGTATGGAAAGGAAATCTTTGATCTTCAATCTCTCATCCGTCAGACTAACTGATGTACAAGTTAATGTGTTGAATAAAGGGTTGAAATTCATACCCACAAGAGGAATGGATGAAAATGAGGCTATATTAAGCCTAAGAAGTTTTGGAAGAGATGTGATGTTAAAGACCATGTACAAGAACAATAAGGATGTACAGGTGGAAAGATTCAAGAAACCCAGTAGTTTTGTTCCACAAAACAATGGGGTGATGGACACATTTATCAATGTTTGTGAGAGAGAAATAATTGAACATATTCAAAATAATAATAGAAGAAAGTTTTTTAACATCGCAAAGGAAGAGAGGATGGCCTTAAAGGAACTGGAAGTAAATAAAGAACTAACAATCAAACCAGTTGATAAAGGAGGAGGGGTAGTTCTGATGGATACCAACAAATACATAGAAGAAGTTTTGTTTCTGTTAGAAGATGGCACCTCATACAGAGAAATTAATAAGAAGGAACTGAATGATATTGAAAGTCGAGTGAGGATGTGTCTGGAAGGACTTAGAGAAAGGAACCTGATCACATCAGAGTTATATGACTATCTGATTGTTGAACATCCCCTGATTCCAGCTTTCAAATGCCTTCCAAAAATACATAAAGATCCACACAAACCACCAATGAGGCCCATTGTGGCTGGAGCAGGATGGATCACAGAGCCAGCCTCTATTTATGTAGAAAATCACATCAAGAAAGAACTGGAGAAAGTACCAACAATTTTGAAAGATACGAAAGACTTCATAGAAAAGTTGGGTGAGTTCACAGACACCAAAAGAAATAAAAGTAAACATCTAATGGTATGTATGGACATTAAGAATTTATTTACTAGTATCCCCAACTGTTATGGTATGACGGCTATGAAGGAATATCTTATAAACAAAGGCATGTATGGTGAGAGACAAATTGTGATCATCTGTGAACTGATGGAGTTGATATTAACAAACAACGTCTTCATCTTCAATGGCAAAATATACATTCAGCTATGTGGAGCAGCAATGGGCACGCCGTGCGCCAATAGCTATGCAAATTTAGTTTTGGCGCACTGGGAATATTAAGTCATTTATCATGAGAACCCATGGAAAGACAACATAAAGTTGTATCAAAGGTTTGTGGATTACATATGCATTTTATGGGAAGGCAATGCTGTGGATTTGAAGGAATTTCATCAATATTTAGAAAACAGCACTAACTTCTTGAGGTTCACCGTGATGTACAGTGATACACAAATCGACTTCTTAGATGTGAGAATATGGCAAAATGAGGAAGGTGTCATAGAAACAACCCTATATAGAAAAGATTGTTGGAAGAACAACATACTACCAAGAAATAGTATGCACCCGAGGCACACCCACAGGAATGTGATGAGGAGTCAGTTTCTAAGGACCTCAAGAATA
>NC_056726.1:71110648-71200648 GCF_019279795.1 Protopterus annectens | reverse complement strand
GTGTTAAGTCTATTAAATTATCACTAGGTTTATTAAAAAAAGCAAAACAGGAAGTATTACTGAATTTTTTTCTATATTTTACTATACAAGCAAATCTTAAAACTTGCCATATGTAAGCTTACCTGGAAATTCCTCCTGCCACATACTTGTCCTCCCAGACACATTGGTACAAATGTCAATCATCACATTTTTGTGTGCAGTTTACACTGAACTCTTTGGATCTCTGATATTGGACAGGAACACTTAATTTGATGTCAGTGGTGGCTCAGTAGCAGGACCCCCCCCCCAATAGCCAGCTGTTCACAGGCAACTGCAACTGTTTTCCTCTGGTCTGATGAATTCATATAAGTGACTTAATGATATACCTGACCATAAGTTGTGGTACGAACCCCTGCTGCATTGACATTCTTTGTTAACTGGTTCCAAATTTGCATTCTTGCAGCTATAGCCCCACAAACTTTTTTCAAGCAGAACAATGTCATGGCAACTGAATGCCTGCACTATGATGTCACTTTCAGAGTCACCAAAAGGATATTTACGTGGATTTGTGCACTTGTGTGCCACAATCCTATGTAACATAAAACACAGAAGGCTACAACGCATAAATATCACATAACTAAATTCCTGCTTATATACACACAAAGGTTTTCAACATAAAGCACTGGAGACACATTTCAGCTATTAATCCTGAAATTTATGTGGTTCTACCATATCACACTCACACACAAACCAATGTTTTGTCCAAAACAAGGAACACTGCCTTCATAATGTATTTTTTCCACTGAAATAACAGGATGACTACACACTTTCAAGAGAAAACCTCTTGAAACTCAACTTTTATTGGGGCCACAAACAAATATTAGTTGGCTAACTCACTCCCAATACAACAAAGAAATCAAAGTTTGTACAAACCAAGGAATATCACATAATTCAATTATTATATATACTTTCAACACAATTCTCACAATATGCACACATTTACAACAGAAAAGTCAATTTTATATGATTGCCAGCCAGTTCTCACTGTGTCCACGACTCTCATCGTGGTGTCTCTGGGCCATCTTAGAAGCATAACATGCTGTATCATTCACATAGTGCAGTATATTTCCCTGAAATAATGTAGAAGATTGTAAGATAATTTTAACAATAGCACTTGTGGTGAAATTTAATAACCTGTCTGAGAAATGCCTACCAAAAATGCATATGTCAACAGTAAACTATAAGAAGTACATACAGGTAAAAGTTCCATTTTCTACTGCATATACATTATTTGCTTTTAATTATGTTGCAAAATCTAGAATGTACTTGAAAAATCCAATCATGGCTTAGCAAGATCAGAAGCCTTCTCTGTAGGTAAATCAGAAAGAATAACAATCTTCTGTTTTCTCCAAATACACAGGTCTCCTCAACTTTTTATAGTGTAGATTCAGGCTTCTGAGCACAGTGAAGATACAAATGAGGTGTGAACTCATTAGAATTGGTGAATACCAAACTTTACTCTGTGTAGTACGTGTAAACATAGTGTTGGCACTACACTGTTAGTTGCTAATGGATTGCAATTGTAAAGTGATTAATGGGTTAGAGAAGAAAGACACAACTGTTATTCAGACTACCTTACCTGCATTGGGTGTGCCACCCAGAATACACTTACAATGCATAGAAGTAACTTTAGCAACCTTTTAAATGGAATTAAACAACACATATCATATTTGCTCACTAATAGCTAAATTTTCCTGCCTTTGCTGAAAATGATTTTCACTGTCATTTTTTTATCATACATTTAAAGCACAATAATACAAAATGCACTATAAACTGTATGTCTGAAAGTACGACACAGATAAGAAAAAAATGAACACAATACAAAATGAAGACAGAGCTGCATTGGTGCAAACATATTCATAAATAGTTGTGCGATCAATCATTACACTAAATATGGAAACCACACATGCACAAAAAAATGAGACTGTACATGTGAATATGTCTTGTTAATATTGTGAAAGGAAATTGAAATTGCTTGTAGGCACATGATTTGCTTTCCTGCTGCAAAGTTGTTTCTGTGGCAAAGAGAGATAAGGCACGCCTAGTGCATTTTGTAGGTTCATTAGTATAAAAGTTAAAGTCCAGAGTCATGTAAAAATCTGTAATGTGTGTTAAAATTAAGTTTAACAAAAACCAGGACGTCAGTAAAAAACCACTTTAATAGCGAGCAAAGCTTTCGGAAATAATCCTTTCTCAATACTAAAATACATGAGTACATTCTCAATATATATAGGTCCCAAGATAGTCACATGACCGACAGCCAAAATCATATGACCCACATTAAAGGCATAACAAGACATATATTAAAAGCTCTTAATACAAAAATTTTTTTAAAAAATATATAAAAAATATATAAAAATACAAGAAAAAAATAATGATAAGAAAAATATAGATCAAATCACAGCTTAGTTCTACTAAGCTTAATCAATATAGGTTTAATACTAACCATACTGTTTAGGCCAGGAGGTGAGTCACTAGCCAGTCTTAAAATCCATCTATATTCTTTAGTTTCAAGGGCATTATTTATATCCCCACCTCTAACCGAAGGATGTATAGAGTCTATAGCCCTAAATTTAAATGTATGTCCATCTCCACAATCCAAAATGTGTTTATAGAGTGCATTTCTATCTACGTGCCTCCTAATATCTGATTTATGTTCTGTAATTCTTTCCTTCAACTTCTGTGTAGTTTTGCCTACATAGAAGGAATCACATGCCACGCAGGTGGCTAGATATACTATTTGTGTAGTGATGCATGTTGCAAATGTGTGAAACTTAAATATCTTATTAGTTACTGGATGCACAAAATGGTCACTGTTTTCACAAAAGATATTTTCACAACAGGAGCAGCTATGGCATTTAAATATACCAAATTTAGATGAAGTGGGAACATAGGTATTGATAGGAAAGTCTTTATAACATAGGACACTCTTTAAAGTCCTCATATTCCTATAGGCAAAGTGTGGTCTATTGCCTAGACTAGCTTTCAACTCATCACTAGCCATAAGAATTAACCAGTTGTTACTAATAATCTGCTTAATTAAAGGTGTTTTCAAATTAAATGAAGTCACGTATCTTATAGATGTTTCCTGTGTGGTGAAAGTATCAGCTTCCCTTGTCTCAGATATAGAGCTAGAGAAAATCGGTTTCAATGAAGTCTCCCTGTCCTCTAACAACTTCATCTTCTCATTATGTACATGCACATCACTATACCCACTGGAGGCAAAATGAACAGTGTATGTAACAGTGACACAGAAGTGATACCTGGGATAAACCTACAATCTCCCATCCACTGATCAAGATTCCTCTTGAAGAGAGTCAATGAGGGACTCTGCCTAACCTGGACTGGGATTTTATTCCAGAGTGAAGGGAGCCTCTGGGTTATGAATCTGTCCCTCCAGCATGTCCTATTTATTTCAGTGCTGAGGTTCAAGTCTCTCGAGTGCATAGCTTGATGGGATTTGGATTTTCTGAGGTGCAGCATGTCCATTAATTCCAGGCTGGACATGGCTTTATACGTCAGGCACAGATCGCCTCTGAGCAGGTGGTATGCCACTGAGTAGAGCTGGAGTTTCTTTAACCGGGCAGCATATGGCATCTGTTTGAGCCCTTTGATCCTCTTGGTGAGGTACTTTTGGGGTCTTTCCAGTTGCTGCAGGTGTCTGGTAAGGTACATCCCAAAAGGGGCATTGTACTCAATTATGGGCCTGATGAGGGATGAGTAAAGAGGCACAATGACCTCCCCTGATCTAGATGTGAATCCCTTCATGATTAGGTGGGCTATATAAAATGTTTTTCTAACCACTTTGGCCACGTGGTTGTCAAATGAGAGATTGCTATCAACTTGGGTCCCCAGGTCCCTAATTACTTCTTCTGTACTTAATGGATTACCACCTATGTGGTAATTTGTGGGCACTTTGTTTTTGCCAAAGGGGATGACTATACACTTTTTGGCATTTAGCTTGAGGCCATGGCTCTGGCACCAGTTGTCTGTTTCTATGAGGCCATTTTGGAGGATGCTTGTGTCGGTTGAAGAGTTGATTATGGCACCCAGTTTGCAGTCATTTGTGAACTTGGTCAGCCACAGTCCTTCCGTGTTGGCCTGTACCTCCGAGAAATATATACCGAACAAGAGAGGTCCCAGGACTGAGCCTTGTGGGACACCACTTGTAACTGGTTTGGAGTCTGACATGGCTCCAGCAATTCTAACCATGTGGGTTCTGTCCTTGAGCCAGTTTGCAATCCATCTAGTGACATAGGGGTTTATATTTAAGCTGGTGAGCTTATCTATAATGCCCGAGTGGGGTATTGTATTGAAGGCTTTGCGAGGTCCAGGTAGGCTGTGTGGACCACCTTCCCTCGTCAATGGCCTTGGTGACTGTTTCAAAGAAATCAACCAGGTTTAAGAGGCAGGATCTGCCCTTAACAAAGCCGAACTGGGTAGGATCCAGTGTCTGTAGGTCCCCAATATCTTTATTTATGAGGTCCATGATGATCCTTTCCATGGCTTTGCAGACCAAGCTAGTCAGGCTTATGGGGCGATAGTTTCCAGGATCCGTTGAGGGACCACCTTTATGGAGAGGGACCACTGTTGCTGTACGCCACTCTTTGGGCACATATCCTGTAGTAAGGCTGAGATTGAACAGTAGTTTTATGTTTGGGTTTAGCTCTTCTTGGAGTTCATGTAGGACACAGCCCAGGACACTGTCTGGTCCCATTGATGCTGTGTTTTTTGCTTTGGAGAGGGCGGCTCTTACCTGAGCATCTGAGATATCAGGGGGGCAGCACTCTGCTGGGAAAGATATTTGCCCTTTTGGTGGGGGGGGGGTTGCGCTGAACCTGTCAGCTAGGATGTTGGCAATGTCTGTGGGTTTGGTGTATTTTTTGTCATTTTGGACTAATTCTGAGCATATCTGGGAATTACCACCCAGGTTCCTAACATAATTAAAGAAAGCCTTGTGATTATCCTTAGTGTCCTGTGCAATTTTTCTCTCGAAGCTGGCCTTAGACAATTTTATGAGTGCCCGTAGTTTTTTGCTAATACTGATCAGTGATGCCTTCCCTTTTTGGGATTTTGCTCTATCATTTAGTAGCTTCCTCCTTCTATTGTATAGTTTTTTTCTGGCTGGGGTCCACCAGACAGGACGTCTGCCTTTGGGGGATTGGGTCTTGGTTTTATTTGGGATTGCATGATCCATGCATTCCTGAAGGTGTTCATAGAATGCGTTTATAAAGGATTCTGCGGTCTGGGCCGTATTTTCCACAGGCCCGGAGGCTTTGAAGGATTCCACCTCGGTTTTGAGGAGTGTGAAATTTGCTTTAGAGAAGTTTTTCACTGTGGTTTTCTGGGCAGGGGGTGGGGTCGGGATGTGAATATCCAGTAAGATTAGTTTATGGTCTGATCTTACCAGTGAGGGATACACTTCTGGTATGGAGCATAGAGTCCCCATGTTGGTGATGATCAGGTCCAGTATGTTTTCCCCTCTTGTGGGAGTGGTAAGAAGTTTTTCCATAGCATTTGAGTTTATAAATTCTAGGAACCTTTGGACTAGGGTGTTGGAGCTAGAGTAATGCTCCCAGTCTATGTTTGGGTAGTTGAAGTCGCCCAATATAATGGTGTTTGGAGAGACCTTCATATTTTGCAGTGTTCTCAGGAAGGCCGAGTGGTGTTCCTGGGTTTGGGAGGGTGGTCTGTAGCAGGCTATAAACTGGAAGGCAGTTTTACCCATTGTTAGTTGCACATGGATAGTCTCTGATGCTTCGTGCTTTGCCACCAACCTGGAGGTGTGGGTATCTTTGATGAATATCGATACTCCCCCTCGTTTTGGGGTTCGGTCCAAGTTTTGGGGCTGAAAAGCATGGTATGAGGTATAACCTGGTAGTGCTGGGGTGCTCTTGGGAGCCCTGAACCAGGTTTCTGTTACTGCACAGATATCGATGTTCTCCATGCTAAGCAGAGTTTCGAGTGCATGCATCTTGAGGTTTAGACTTCTGGCATTGAGTAGAGTCTAGTAGTGACACAGTGAAGGTCCCCTTATATAATAGAATTAGTTTACTGTGCCCCTGTCTAGCAGTGACACAGATGTGACCCCTGGGGTAAACTTACGATCTCCCATCCACTCATCAAGATTTCTCTTGAAGAGAGTCAGTGAGGGGCTCTGCCTAATACGAACTGGGATCCTGTTCCAAACCATGGGAAGCCTCTGGGTTATGAATCTATCCCTCCAGCATGTCCTATTCATACTCGTGCCGAGGTTTAAGTCTTTAGCTCTCGTGGTCCTGATGGATTTGGATTTTTTGAGGTTAAGCATGTCCATCAGATCCTGATTGGACATGGCCTTGTACGTCAGGCAGAGATCACCTCTGAGCAGGCGGTATGCTACTGAATAGAGCTGAAGTTTCTTTAGTCTAGCAGAATAAGACATATGTTGGAGACCCTTGATCCTTTTGGTGAGGTACTTTTGTGGTCTCTCCAGCTGTTGCAAGTGCCGGGTGAGGTACATACCAAATGGGGCATTGTACTCAATCATGGGTCTGATGAGGGAGGAATATAGGGGTACAATGACATCCTTGGATCTGGATGTGAAACCCTTCATGATGAGGTGTGCAAGGTAGAATGTTTTTCTAACCACTTTGGCATGTGGGTGTCAAATGAGAGGTCGCTGTCTACTTGGGTCCCTAGGTCTCTGATTACTTTTTCCGTACTCAGTGGGTTGCTGTCTATGTGATAATTTGTGGGTACTTTGTTTTTTCCAAAAGGGATGACTATACATTTTTTGGCATTTAGTTTAAGGCCGTGACTACGGCACCAGTTGTCCGTTTCAGTGAGGCCTTTTTGTAGGATGTGTGTATCTGCTGGTGTATCGACTATGGCGCCTAGTTTGCAGTCATCTGCGAACTTTGTCAACCACAGCCCTCCCATATTTGCTTGAACATCTGAGAAATAAATGCCGAACAAGAGGGGTCCCAGGACAGATCCCTGTGGGACACCACTTGTGACTGGCTTTAAGTCTGACATTGCTCCAGCGATTTTAACTTTATGGGTTCTGTCCTTTAGCCAGTTTGCAACCCATCTAGTGACATAAGGGTTTACTTTTAAGCTGTTTAGCTTATCTATGATGCCTGAGTGGGGTATTGTGTCGAAGGCCTTAGCCAAGTCCAGGTATGCTGTATGGACTGCTTTGCCCTCATTAATGGCTCTAGTGACTGTTTCGAAAAAGTCAACCAGGTTTAAAAGGCAGGATCTGCCCTTTACAAAGCTGAACTGGGTGGGGTCAAGCATCTGTAGGTCCCCTATATCTCCGTTTATGAGTTCCATAATGATTCTTTCCATAGCTTTGCAGACCAGGCTAGTCAAGCTTATGGGGCGGTAGTTTCCAGGGTCTGTAGAGGCACCCCCCTTGTGGAGTGGGACCACTGTTGCTATACGCCAGTGTTCAGGTACATATCCCGAAGTAAGGCTAAGGTTAAATAGCATTTTTATGTGTGGGTTTAGCTCCTCTTGGAGTTCACGTAACACGCACCCCGGGATACCGTCAGGTCCCATTGATGCTGTGTTTTTTGCTTTGTTTAGGGCGGTTCTCACTTGGACATCTGAGATGACAGGGAGATTACATTCAGCTGGGATAAGTATTTTGTCTTTTGGGGGTGAAGGAGGCGAGAAATTTGCACTGAACCTGTCAGCCAGAATGTTAGCAATATCTGTGGGTTCAGTGTATTTTTTGTTGTTGTGAACCAACTCTGAGCATATCTGAGGGTTTCATGAGGTTTCTAACATAGCTGAAGAAGGCTTTGTGGTTATCTTTAGTGTCCTTAGCGATTTTTCTCTCAAAGTTTGCCTTGGATGTTTTTATGACAGAACGTAGTTTTCTGCTAATGTTGATCGGAGATGTCTTCCCTTCATGGGATTTCGCTCTGACGTGCAGTAGCTTCCTTCTTTTGTTATACAATTTGTTTATGGCTGAGGTCCACCAGACAGGACACTTATAGTTGGTGGAGAGGGACTTGGATTTGTTTGGGATTGCATGATCCATGCATTCTTGGAGATGTCCATAGAAAGCATTTGTGAAGGATTCGGCATTGTGGGATGTGGTATCCACTGGCACAGTGGGCTTAAAGGATGCCATCTCAGTCTTAAGAAGAGCGAAGTCTGCTTTTAAGAAGTCTTTCACTGTGGTCTTTTGTGCTGGGGGTGGAGGTGGGATATGTATATCCAGGGTGATTAGTTTGTGGTCAGATCTCACTAGTGAGGGGTATACTTCTGGTGTGGAGCATTTTGTTCCCATGTTTGTGATGATCAGGTCTAGTATATTATCTCCCTTAGTGGGAGAGGTGACTAGTTGTTCCAGTGCATTTGAATTAATGAATTCCAGGAACCTTTGGTATTAGGGCTAGAATAATGTACCCAATCTATGTTTGGGTAGTTGAAGTCTCCCAGTATGATGGTATTTTGTGATACATTCATATCCTCCAATGTCTTCAGGAAGGCTGAGTAGGGTTCTTGAGATTGGGAGGGTGGTCTGTAAAATGCTACCAGTTGTATAGCAGTTTTGCCTATGGTTAGTTGCACCTGTATGGTCTCTGATGCTTCATGTGTTGCTACTAACCTGGAGGTGTGGGTGTCCTTTATGAATATGGACACTCCCCCTCCCTTTGTGGTTCGGCCTGGGTATTGGGGCTAAAAAGCATGATACGAGGTATAGCCTGGTAGCGCTGGAGTGCTCTCAGGAGCCTTGAACCAGGTTTCAGTTACTGCACAGACGTTGATGTTCTCCATGCTGAGGAGTGCATCAAGTGCCTGCATCTTGAGATTTAGACTTCTGGCGTTGAGCAGCATTACACTTAGTTTTTTTCCATTTTTGTTTTCTATAACTTCATTTTTAATTTGAATAATCAAAGGGCCCAGATAACCTCTCTCAGTAAACATATTACTTAAGTTGTTACATTCTTTAATAAATTCTTCCTCATTTGAGGTCATTCTGCTTATTCTTACAAACTGGCCCTTGATTATACATTTTTTCTGATGATAGGGGTGAGCACTGTCAAAGTGTAGAATGGAATTAGAATACGTTTGTTTTCTGAACACTTTTGATTTGTATTTGTTCTCTTTTTTATATATGGTGACAACTAAATAATCTATTTCCTTATGTCCTATGTTGTATGTAAATCTCAGAAATTCAGTGGACTCAGTTTATGCATTGGCAGAATTCCAAAAATAACTGGAATGTTCCTTTCCAAAAAAATAACAATATCATCCAAAAAGCGTTTGTACAACATCCAACATTCTCTATATTTACTGTTTAAAATATATTTATTTTCCCATATAAGTAGCACCAAATTTGCATACGTAGGGGCACACCTAGCACCCATGGCCACACCACTAACCTGTTGATAAAATTATCCTTGAAAAAAAAATAAAATTGTTCTATAATACTAAATCCATAAGTGTAGAACAAATATGTGTTTCATCATTACTCAAGCACGCTACTTCTCTCAAACATTCCTCCATCCATTCTATTCCTATATTGTGAGGAATAGATCCAAACAAATCTACTATATCAATAGTAACAAACATAACATCTTCATTGTATATTTCTTGAGTAATGTTTCTCAAAAAATCCCAAGAATCCTTCAAGATAATTTCATTTTCCATGACCAGGTCTTTTAATTTTGTATCTAAATATTTTGCTAAAAAAGTAGTAGCTGAACCTTCAGCTGCTACTATAGGTCTGAGGGGTGGATCATGAATATTCTTATGAATTTTCGGTATTCCGAAAATTGATGGAACCCTTGGCTGAGGATTATATAAAAATTCAAATAATTTTTTATCAATGAAACCCTCTAGCAATACATCATTTAATGTCATATATATATTTTTATAGGCTATATTAATATGGTTGTTAGACACCTCTCTATATTTCATATCATCTTGCAATTTTTTTAACATCTTAGCCTCATACATAATGTTATTTCTGATAACTATCCCCCCCTCCCTTGTCTGGCCTCATAACCCTCACTTGTTTGTTTTCTTTTAAATCTTGTAACATATCTTTCTCACTGTGTGTTAAATTTGGAGGAAATCTGTGCTTATTCAAATAGTTCCTTAACTCATACTCAATATTAATTTCCAAGTTTCTTAATTGGGGTGTAATGGTGGGTTAAAGACACTTGCCCTTTGTAATTTGGTACACAAACCAGTAAACAAATGTAAAATAAAATAAAATAAATAAAATTAAACTTCCCTCCAATCTAAAGCCATTTGACATTCAGACATTTTAATTTGTGCAGAAGTTACTCACAGACTGACAGTTTACTGAGCTGTAATGCTGACCTTCGCTTTTGAAAAAAACAAATTCCCAGACTTTGTCAATAGCTCAAGGTGTAGAGAGGATTATTTATTATATATTTTATTTATTTTTGGAAAACACCTTTAAAACTGTTAAATTGATTACACACCCAGAAACATCCTGCAACTTCCTAACTGCAAGCAACCACAGAGCTTTCACTGGAACTAGGGCTGCTTATTTCCCCAGAATGACATTTCTCCCTAATTAAGTCTAATGGTACACAATCTACCAGTATCTGGACTATCTGAAATAAATTAAATTATGGCCTGTAAATTGAAAGTACACTTTGTTTAATTAAACTATATTTCTAAGCCCACTTACTACATTTTTTCAGTAACATTATTATTAGGTTTTGAAACAAAGAAACATATTCTCCACAGTCCGTAAGTCTCCGTCTTTAATAATCATCTACTGTTGCAGCCCTCCCAACACATAAACACACACATACACACTAAAATCCCCAACATTTAAAAAATGACATTGTGCCCACTTGATTTGCCAGTATTGATGATCCGTCAGAGCTATGCTTACTGTTGTCTAATCTACCACTGCTTAGAACCCACCAATGAAAAAGCAGTACTAGGTGCTTTTCTGTTTGTCTGAAAAAAACAATACAACTTCATATGCTACAGTCCCACATAGTCAGTCCACTACTGACCCATTAACCCTAGGCTGCTGTCTCATTCTTACTCCCTGGAACTGCATTACCTTGGATGACTACTTTTATTTCCTAAGCAAATGGCACAAATTAGTAGATGAGGCAAAAATCCAGATATTCTTTGAAAATCCATACAGTTAAGAGGTATGTTCAATACAACACTCTCCCTGTCAGGAAAGCCACAATTTAATGAAAGTGTACTCTTAATGTATGATGTATTTGTGAGCTAACGTGTTTGTGTTCAGTAGTTAGACTGATCATCGTTAGCCTCTTTGTGCATGCATCTCTCTCTGTCATGCACACATATACACACATATACACACACACACTCTTCTTCTACTTTCATGGACACAGTTCTGTTTTCATGCATGCACTCACTCACTCCGTACTTACCTATTAACACTGATAATTGCTGTCTCTTTCAAAGGCAACAGCGGCAGATCCATACATGAGTCCCTCTTCAGCGAGAACACACACACACACACACTGATTGTTTGGCGCAAAATACTAGCGTAAACACACTGACCCTTTTTTGGCTCAAAAACAAAACTAGAAGGGTGCTTTGGTGCATGCGCACACCAACATTAGCGTTACAGGTCATGGGAGCGAAAAACACAAAACAAAAAAGTGTTTTGGGGCATGCGTACATCGATGTTGCAGTTAGAGGTTGAGAGCCGGATGGAAGAGCTCTGAGGGCCGCATGCAAC
Organism: Protopterus annectens; assembly: GCF_019279795.1. Taxonomy (NCBI): domain Eukaryota; kingdom Metazoa; phylum Chordata; order Ceratodontiformes; family Protopteridae; genus Protopterus; species Protopterus annectens. The sequence goes on along the minus strand of NC_056726.1, from coordinate 71,188,899 downwards.
CCGCGGGCCACAGGTTGGACACGTCTAGTTTAACCTCTAGGAACAAGATTATTACAGTGAAACAATACAGTAATTGTGAAAGTATGGGTGTAATATACTTAGCTTTGTGTACATGTCAAGCATTTTACATAGGTAAAACAGAGAGAAAATTAAAAAGGAGAATATACGAGCATTTAAATGCTATACGAACACAGAATATTAATAATGCTTTATATAAACACAGTATACAATGTGACAGGGTGAACTATAAGTTTTTTATACTTGAAGAAATTCCTAAAGATGTGAGGGGTGGTATGTGGGAAACCAAGATTGAGTACAGGGAATTATACTGGCAAATTTACTTAGAGGCCAGTAGATTCCCTGGTTTAAATGATGCAGTTTCCCTAGCCCCAGTTCTTAAATTAAGGGCAGCTAGGCTGTAGCAACAGCATACAAACACACACAAAAAAACATCATTTATATGATTTTATTTATATTAAACAATTATTAGTTCATTCAGTCTTTTAAATTAAATATTAATATTACGACTAGAGGGAGTTATTTTAAAGTAATAAAAATATGTTATTTTATTTATGTATTTATAATAGTGTATGATTAATGTTTCATAAATTTATTTTACTTTTAAAGTATAGATAGATTGCTATAGTTATTTATGATGTATATATTAAACAATGATATGGTATATTTATTTAGATAAAATTTTAGAACATAGTATTTTAACACATGAGATGTTTTTTATTGGTTGGTTTGAATTAGGTGAGGGTATATAAGACTGTTGGTGTTTTGTCATATTATCTGATGAAGTAAGTGACGAAAATGTATTGTGGATGCTGCTATCGTTAATGCACTTTGGAGAGCGTTTATTGCTGCAATAAAACTGTTTTGGGAAGATTTGCCTGCTTGTGCTTACTTGGTGACATTCGTAGTGCTGAAGGATTGTGTTTCTGGTTTTGCACAGCACTTTATCTTCTTTTTTTGTGTTTAATGCATTTCTTAACTGTAAAAGCAAGCATGCATGTTTCATTCTGTGGCCCAAGGTTATTGTAGGAGTCAATTGTAATAGTGTATTCAGATGTTGTGGGTTCAAATCCCGTAAGTAATACATACATGCATACTAAATTAGTGGGTAGAGGTGGGGATTTTGTCACCCGATTGAGCTACCAGGCATGGGGCAGGAGGTCGTAGAAGGTACATTGGTGCACACCTCAGTCATATGGAGAAGATGCTCATTGGAATGCTGAGAAAACAAAAATGTCAATCACTCTGACAGGAAGCTAAGGAAGGAGACAGTGATGAGAATTATGAGAGTGAGGACTAGATTCTCATTGTCCCCATGCTTGACAGGTAAGGACCTATGGTGTCCCCTCTCTGTCCCCAATCATGGTACCCTCAGGCTTTTGTGTCCCTCACCATCCCTGTCTCTGCCTTGTCTGTCCTGTTTGTCTGCACCTGCTTTCTCACCTACCCTACTTACCTGATCTTGACATACCTATGTCCCTTATCCAACATTCCTATCTTACTGAAATAAAATTACAACACTTGGCACCTGTTCCCCCCAAAAAAGCCCCATACATAGCTCTCCACTTTGCATGTCTCTTCTTGACACACTTGAATTGGCCCAGTTGGCTATACAACATGACTGTGTTGTCACCCATATGTGTTGTGGTCACATTCCAAAGTCATCCAATTTTATATACATGTTCATATTACACTGGTTAAGAAGTAGACATATATGGTTCTTTTCTAATTCCTTCCTGCACATTCATTTATTGCTTCCCCTTTGTTCTATACCTTGCTTGCCCCTCATTTCACCACTTTCCTAGCTACCCCATTTTCACACCTTTAATTTGGTAAAAAAAAAACAAAACCAAACACCAGACACATAAATAATAAATTCCTAATAAAGGCCTTGAATTTTTGTCCACTGTGTTGGTATTGTACACCAATGCCAAGTGGCAGTGAATGGCTCTACCTATCCTATGGCATAATGCAGTTACCACCATGAAATGCGGCTTAAAGTCATTGAGCTAAAGAAACACACAGTTAAAGCAGTGTAAAGGTGCTATTATAAATTTATTATAACATTTCTTTAGACTGCTGAATGTATAAAAATGCAAATCCATATGTGTATTGTTCACATAAATCAATTGACTGATGTCAATTTTTATACAATATTTCACTGAAGTCATGACTCTCACATTTGCAAAAATTGTCACATTTACTTATGTAATGCCATCCTGAAAACTTATGCAAAAAATTAGATTGAGCTGGATTTGGCACTTATTCTGAAAATATGAATTGCCTGCTCTTATACCTGCTGCCACAGGGAAAGCTAGGCAGCAGGTGTTTTTCTTACACTCACTACTGTCCAAAATGCTGACTGCCATGCCTTACCATTTAGCATGTTTGTGTGAAGGAAGGTGAACCAATGGAAATATTACAATTTTCACTTTGAGCAGAGACCTAAGTTTGATCTTTGCTTAACTCTGTGCAAACGGGGAAGGAAATAGTAACAATCATTAATGCTATAAAAAATATGACACATTTCCAATATAAACTACAGTATGAACACCACAGTATCTGTCAGATAGGTTTACCCTAGTATATATGCATAAGTAATTTCCAAGTTCATGTTGAATGCATTAAATGTGAATCTTGCATGAGCAAACACTTTCACATTGATCACACAAACAAGTTGCTCGGTGGTGCACTATGTTAATAGCTAATTGGCATGTATTATTATGTTTAGTGCCCAGTTAGTCTTCATCACATTATAATCCATATAAAAACACAACCAAAAGAAAGGCACTTGTTAGTGATTGAACACATATTTACTCAGACTCATGTGTGCTCTGTACTCATGCACTTGAAAATGTATATGTCAGTAGTAGTTCCCAAATGTCAACTACACTACAAAAATAAATAACACAACTGCAGTGTTACACCATCTAAACCTTTATACTTGCAATAGACATTGAGATAGTTTCAAACATCTCTTAATGTGGAAATGAATTCATCACAAATATGAACACATGTACATACACAGTTACATACATGCTGATCACAAAACATGTGTGTGTGTGTGTGTGTGTGTGTGTGTGTGTGTGTGTGTGTGTGTGTGTGTGTGTGTGCGTGTGTGTGTGTGTGTGTGTGTGTGTGTGCATGCGTATGTGTGTGTGACTGTAAAAGTTTAATGTACACAACATATTCAGAAACAGGTGCATATTTCATAGGATCATAGGATCATTTCTGCAACATGCATTCCTGACAGCTTATTGCATCTAGTTTGAGAAGCTCTCTGTAAAAGTATAGCTGCATGTTGGAATCACAAAAGAAACTTCAAATTCCACACTTTGCACACCACTGTCATGAGAAGATATGACACCCACATCATGAAATGATGATGTCCTGATGTATAAAAACCAGTATGACAAGGCGAACGCATACTTTGGGGATGGCACAATTATTAACTACTGTTTTCTGCAGATGTGAACAAACTATCTAGTTGGTGAACAAACTATCTAGTTGTGAATTAACTTACCACACCATCCACATTGTGGGTTAACTTACCACACCATCCACATTATGTGTGCATTTGTATGAATGTGTGTGTTTGTGCACAGTCAGGAAAGCATGAGTCTGTTTCCTACTGTCAGCAATCCAGTCCCATGGAGAACAAATATTTTGACAGTCATACCTACACATCCATTTCATACAGGCCTCCCAACATCTTCTCCCAAACATATAATGATAATATCTGCTATAAATTGTCCAGCAACAGTGTAAAAGTCAGACTTGTGTCATGGTGCTTATGTTAATTACTGTGTTCTGTAGTTTGTGTAACTAGTTTGGTGTGGATTGTAATCTCACTGCACTCAACTGGTATGTGTGTGTGTGTGTGTGTGTGTGCGCGTGTGCGTGTGTGTGTGTGTGTGTGTGTGTGTGTGTGTGTGTGTGTGTGTGTGTGTGTGTGTGTGTGTGTGTGTGTGTGTGTGTGTGTGTGTGTGTGTGTGCAGTTAGTTCACATTCTAGAGACCATTTTAGAGCAGCATGTGAGACTCTCCTACTACCATCTTCTTCTTACCAGACACTACTGACGTACTCGGCTATAAAGTGTTATCTGACAGCGTGAAAACCAGACTTCTTTTGTGTCACTGGTGTGTGTTTGTGTATGTGTGTGTGCCTGTGTCTGTGCGTGTGTGTTTGTGTGTTCAGTTATTTCACCTTCTAGCAACTATTTTAGAACATTTTAGAACAGTGTGTATGTGTGTGTGTGTGTGTGTGTGTGTGTGTGTGTTTGTATGTTCAGTTATTTCACATTCTAGCAACTATTTTAGAACATTTTAGAACAGCATGTGCATGTATATGTGTGTGTGTGTGTGTGTGTGTGTGTGTGTGTGTGTGTGTGTGTGTGTGTGTGTGTGTGTGTTTGTGGTCAGTTATTTCACATTCCTGCAACCATTTTAAAACAGCATGTAAGGCACACCTACTACCATCTGCTCCTCAACATTCACTGCTGATGTCTTCAGCTAGAAAGTATGTGAGATACACCTACTACGATCTTCTTCTAACCAGACACTGCTGATGTCATCAGCTATAAAGTGTTGTCTGATATTAAGAAAGCCATACTTGTCATGTAGGGCTTGTATTAAGTACTGTGTTCCCTAGAAATTTAGGTAGGGGTTCTATTTTCACTGTGTTCAACTGGTGTGTGTGTGTTTGTGTTCAGTTAGTGCACAGTGTGAGAATTTGGTGTAAGGGGTGAGAGGCTGATATAATGGCTAAAGTGTTTACCTTACAGACACAAAGTGCATGCTTTGATTCTCACATGGGGTAATTGGCTAGGCTTAAAATGACTCACAAGGGCAGTTAGCCTAGCACTAATCTATGAACATATGAACACATTCTAGAAGCCATTTTAGAATAGCATGTTTAACACTCCTATTACCATCTTCTGCTCACAAGACACTGCTGATGTCATCAGCTATAATGTGCTGCATGATACTATGAAACCCAGACATGTGCTGTGGTCCTTGTGTTAAGTCTTGTGTTCTGTAGATAGTTTGGTAGGAGTTGTCATCTCACTACAGTCAAATGGTGTGTGTGTGTGTGTGTGTGTGTGTGTGTGTGTGTGTGTGTGTGTGTGTGTGTGTGTGTGTGTGTGTGTGTGTGTGTGTGTGTGTGTGTGTGTGTGTGTGTGTGTGTGTGTGTGCGCGCATGTGTGTGTATTTCAACAATCACTCTGGTGACAATTTTAGAATGGCATGTTAGTCCGCATCTATGTAAGACGATCCTCTGGACATCATCTTGTAACATACACAGATGATGTCATCCTCTATAAAGTGCATTCTGACGCTATTTAAGTCAAACTTGTGCTGAGGCACTAACTTTAAGCAATGCATTTTCCAGCTTCTATAACTATATAGTTAGGGTTTCTAATCTAACAACAGGTTACTTGAGCATGTTTTTATTCAAGTTATAATTCTGAGACAATTATAAACCCAGATGTGACTCTACATCCATGTCAGACTCTCCTCCTAACATATTCTTCTGAGCATACAGTGATGTTACTATACTCTATAAAGTGCAATGTGACACTATTAAAGTCAGACACATGTGGTGGTGCTAGCGTTACATTTTATGAAATCCAGCTTCTATACCTACAAAGGTGTAATGCTTAAATCAGACCCAGTCTACTGCTGTGTGTGTTTGGTGTTACCTTACAGTCATTGTATGAACTTTTGAATCTCTTTTCATTTGATTACCACTGAGGAGAAACATTAACACAGCTCCATGAATCCAAAATACTCTTTTTTCCCTCTGGCCACATGAATTCCTTCCTGCAGAGGACTGGAAGATGTCTTCATCACAAAGATGCATGCACACATCATGAAGCACCTTCTTTCCATGAGCCTTTGCAAGTCATCTCCAGAACACTAGATGTGTGATTGTTAATTCTGTCATGGTGTGGTGCACATGTCACATATGGACAGAGGCAGTACGTAATGCAATCAAATATATACATATGAACAGAATCTTACCAACTTCCATCATATAGACACAGTGATTTTTGTTTAAATGGTATAATCATGGTTATGTTTTATATGATGTTGGCCAATAGCCTAGTAATGTCCTACGACCCTATGAACATGTCACATTTCAGTGTTGCAGTCATCCACATCTACTGTGTTGAGGTGTGGATGTACAGTAGCTCACAAGGTATTACAATCTGTGATGTGAGGTAACGTATTGATGGCGTTTGCTGCAATTTCATTACATCTTCCTTCCATAAAGCGGTAGCAATATGCCTCCAGAGAACTGTTGACATGCTATATGTTTATTGCTGGCTTAGGAAGGCATGTCTTTTTGTAGAGCACCATATCAACATTCTGTGCAGTTCTCAATCAACCATCACAGTGACACTTGCAGTATGGCACATGTGTGCATGTGTATACTTATCACCATTAAATGCTCTATGAGATACATCAGAATAAAGTCACACTGGTTACACGGACACATACGTCTTATTTCATCCATGTGTTGTAATGCTGTGAAATGCACAAACATGTCACATGTTTTAAATTAATTGCAATCTTGTAGAATTCATTGCATGTGCAATTGTGTTGATATTCAATAGCATCATTGAGGTGGTCCTCAGCAGCATTGTGTGACTATCAGCATTTTTGTCAGCAAATGTTCTGAATGAGCCACATTCAACTCATTTATAATGTGTCCATACTTGGTATCAGGCCACTCACACAACTTTCCAGTAAAAAATATATAGGCATATGTTGTGCAATTAATGCAATTATTAGAGTTGTATGACTGTACAAACAGTACCACTACATGGCATGCGATGCATAACCAAGGCTGTATTTGGAAGTATTGTCACAAATCATTTTTAAAAATATGTGTGAAATGTTGAGAGGAATACACAACTAAGTGCAGAGCTGTTTGTGGATGCCACCACCAATACTCAAACAGAGAAAATAGACAATCTGCAGCTGACAGTTTGTCTCAAAATGCACCCCTTGTCCACACTGGCCATCAGCCAGAGTATACATATAAACATTACTCAGTTTATTTTCTCAGAAGAGCAGCTCATCTGTGCACTCTCTGGGTAATAACACTGAATCAATGGACACTGAGAACATCACAGTTTGCCTATACAATAACTTAAAACCTGGCAGAGCAGACACAGTTGGGCCCCTACTTAAACACAGCCTCCTGGCAGGCTACGTTCTGGCAGTAGGGTATATAGCAACAGTTGGTCTGAACAAGAGGGGGCCATCACCTGATGCAGGGAATTATAGATACTGAACCCATTTTTTATTTGTTAAGGCCACATCATGTCTGTTAAATCTGGTTGGCATCTGCAAGAAGGTCACCAAGGGTATGCATGAGGAAAAGTCTGTCATCACACAGAACTTAACCTGGCCAAGGCATTTGACCCAAATACACACTGAGGTATTACAGAGAAACTGTCTCAAGTGGGCATAAACATCTACATTACCAAGTGGGTAGACAGATGGATCTCAGACAGGCCACAATAATGTCAAAGTGTCTGAAATCACCTCTAGCAAGACTCCAGTGACCAGATCTATACCTCAAAGTTGTGTACTAGGCCCTTTCCTGTTCAGTATTTAAGTCTGAGAAGTCAAGACAAACTTAGACATCCTTTGTCTAACCATCTTTGTGGAGGACTGCAAATTGTTGGCAATTACTGAATCCCAGTACATTATTGATATACTACAGAAAGTGTTAACACACAAATGATTGTTGGCAGAGCCATGGAGACACAATATATGAACAAAAAGCATAATTAGTCCCTTTTAGAAATCAAAAATACAGGTTAATTACAGTAGAGACAGAACACCCCTATGAGCACAACAAGAGGTATGTAATCTGGGTACTCAGTTAGATAGTCAGTTGAACTTACACTAGCATGTGACCACAGTGGTGACAAATCCCTTGTATGTAACACAGCTACTGAGCATGGACAGGCCATCCACATCAAAGGACTTTATAATCCCATTGTTTTCAGCCGTCAACCCACTGATGATTGAGTACAATGCACAGTATGTACCTCACCACACATCTTCCAGGGATGATTTACTCAAGTGTATCACTTTTGCCACAGTGAGCTTCCACACATCTTTTTGGTCATGCATAAGTATTCTTTGTGACGCATAACCATTAGAAGTTGCCAGAGCAGACTTCCCTTCAAGGTGTTATACAAGATGCCTGTGTGATACATCTTCCTGTGATGCACCCAGTAAATACACAGCTCATTGATGACACTGACAGCATGGGTTACATTCTTGCAAGTGTGGATTGTAGCATATATATATATGTCATGCAAATCTCCCAACTGGCCAGGACTGCTCACAATTTAAACTAGAGGTGCAACACTGTCCCTCTTAACACTTTCAAAAAGTGGAAGTTGTGATTGAGTCACCTTATAGATTACTGACAAATCATTCCAGTTGTGCATGTGTGTTCATGCAGAACATATGTAATGGCTCACAATCACAAACTTTATGTCACTGTCACAGATTATTAATGGTGGTATTATTCTGATGTTGTCCATGACTGTGTGTGCTTCTGTCTACTGTTGTCCATGACCTTGTTGCTGTGTGTCCCAATTGGTTGAGACCTGTGCTGACATTACATTCATATTCAAGTAACTCATTTTACACATCTTCGCATTATGGACAACCCCCTTAATGTATATACCATCCTTTCTAAATGTCCTCTCCAATGATCATGTCAGGGTGTTTATATTACAGTCAGTCATCTCTATTGCTATATGACCTTGTGCGTCAGTCACATAATTTACATAACTGTGTGATGATATGGATTGGATTTCCTTTTTGGATGTCTACGTTCAGAGATTGGAAAGTGGCCTATTGAACACAGGAGTGTATAGAAAGGAGTGTCAACTCAATTCCTATCTCCATAGACGCAGTATGCATCCAGGTTGCATCTTTGGTAATGTTGTGAGGGGTCAGGTATACAGGACGTCACATTATAATCCCAGTCAGGATGGTTTTGAGGCAGATGTTAGGGATTTATGTGAGAGGTTTAAGAGCAGGGCATATCAGACATCTGATATGGAGAGAGGGTTGGCAGACTTCATTAATTTGAGGGAACAAGCTGCTGCACCCTTTTTCTCTGAGACTGTAGTGGACCATGATAGTCCCTCCCGGGGTGTTCTGGCAGGGAGTAGGAACCATGGTTTCAGAGTGCCCTTATATTATACTAAGGATGTAGGTAGGTGAAGGATGTGATTAGATCACACTGGGGTGTGTTAATGCTGGACCCGAATCTGAGGGGAATTGTGGGTGCTGCCCCAGGTTTTGTCTACAAGAATAGATCAAATCTAAATAAATTGCTGTGTTATCCTGTTATGGATGGTGGAGGTGATAGGGCTGCTGGTACTGCACCCTGTGGTAGTTGCAACTATTGTTGTTCCATAGACACTGATGTCCATTTCTATCACCTTGTCTATGGCACTAACAATGAAGTTAGAGTTCATGCAAACTGTGAATCTACACATGTTGTGTATTTGGCCTCCTGTGGAGCTTGTGCTATGTTTTATGTAGGCAAGATGGACAGGAGGCTGAGGAACAGAATAAGGGAACATCTCTACCAGATCAGGAATCATTCCACTGTCAATGCTCTGTCCAAACATGTTTTGTCTAATGATTCCACGCATCTTTTTCGTTTTAAAGTACTAGATCTTACACGCACTAGTTTTAGGGGGGGGGGTGAGGGATAGAACTGAGAGTATTGAATCTAAATGGATTGTTAGACTTAGAGCAGGTGTTTTTCCTGGACTGAATGAGAAAGTATCATTGAGACGTTTCCTGAAGTCCAGGAGATTGAAGTGATATGTATGACTGTGCTTTTTACATATATTATGAGAGCATTTTTATGAGAGCATTTTTATGAGAGGATTTATTGTTAGTGTTGTGTAATTAGTATGAATTTATGCAGTTTTTTGTTTTTATACATCTCTATTCATGTTTTATGAGTGGTATAGGTGTTTGTATTTTACTATGGTTAATGTATTTTAGAGTAAGCACTTCATTTATGTTGTATACCATGATAGTTGTACTGTGCCTTTAATGGTTCATCTGTTTTTGGCGCCTTTTTTTGCTATATAAGGGTGTACAAGAGGGGGGTTCTTTTGGTCTGAAGAAGCCTATCCAGGTGAAAGCACTTACCACGTCTTCTGTTTGTATCACAATAAATCTAAATTTTAAAGTTCATGAAGCAGCGTTTTTTTCAGCTTTGTTTCCTGCATTTTGGTTAGTGCTGTGTTTCACTGCCTGCATCACTGCTGTGCCTTTTATGTTAGTTTATGTGCTTGGACTGAGTTTGGCACAGGTAGCATTAGTCCTGTGGGGAGTGATATTTCTTGGACTTATGCCAAAAACATGTTGTATTGTACAATGCACTGAGTACACTTTTCTGTAATGTGTTAGTACTGCAGTCATCGCCTTAATTTTTACCCTGGTGGTCACTGTGGATACCCGCACAATTTTGTGGAACAAGTTTGCCCATGTGTTTGTGCTGCTTTACGTGGTTTATTGGCCAGCAACAAATTTGCTGGCTATGAAACCTTGATTGTATCCATGGAAGCACAATGCATGGGGTCTATATTAGAACATCAAAGTTTCAAAACTTTGAATGTTCTAATATTGAACCCTATTCAGCGAATGCTTACAACATCGAACGTGCAGAACACATACACACAACACAAGCACACCGAACAAACAGCAATCCACACATATACACCTAAAATCTTACATCTTTCCCTATACTAAACTGTACATACACCACTACCGATCCACTTACCTTAACCCAAACCCTAACCCTAAGGTCCATCACTATCACACACTCACCTCATCTGCGCACTAACCCTAACTCACCTACCCCACCATAACCCTCACGTCCACACAATTGCACACTTATCTGAACCATGCCCTAACCCTAACCCACCTAACCCACACCCAATCGCACACTTACCTGAACCCAACCCGTAACATTCTACCACAGTGCTGGAAATAGCAAAGTGACAGAAATGGACAACCAAATTCTTTCCCCTAGGAAAGAATTCATTTTTTTTTGTAGATACGCTATTTTCAGCATTCGCTGAAGAGGGTTCGATATTAGAACATTCAAAGTTTTGAAACTTCGATGTTATAATATAGACCCCAATGCATGGCATGCATATGCAATTAGCACTGCTGCTCATCACGCAAACACAAACTTTGTGTAGGCTTTGTGCTAAGCCTACACAGAGTTTATTGAATCTTCATTGTCATCTTCTAGATTGTGGTCTCAGACACAAAGCAAAATTGCCTCAGATGTTAGAAAAAAGTGTATATTCAGGACTTGGTATTAATGGGAACTTTATTGTACATGAATTGTCTAATCCAATTGTTACACATTTACCAGACATCAACCAGTGTATATCCTTTACAGAGAACATTCAGGGCATCAGGACTTCCCCATAATTTTAACAAATTATCTACTTTCTTTTTGAGATGATGGTAGAATATGGAATTCCATGCAACAGCTAACACCATTCAGAGAATTCCTCCTTCATCCCACAAACTCATTAAAATGGTATAATGTTGGTTTACCTTGATTCATCCCATAGCATGATTTTTCAAACACTTCTAACTTCCTTAGGCTGTCTTTGACTAACAAAATACTAAGATCACATTCCTTAACCACATTGTCAACCACCAGGCACAATGACTACTAGTCAGTAAGGTCACATCAGCTTTAGCTTTAATACCAGATAAACAGAAAGATACTCTTTCCAGTGGACCCATGCTTCTTTATCTCCTATAGAATGTCATTGCTTGAACCACTTAAAATGCATATTCATAATCCCTCAAGAAACCTTTGTTTTACATTTTATTTAATTTGTTCTCTAGCTCGTTTTCATTTAGAGACAACATCCTATCACAGATTGCTGCCTGAAACATTATCAGCACCTAATCATTGAAAAGAGAATTATTGGAGAGAACATGCAAACACACACACACTCACACACACACACACACACACACACACACACACACACACACACACACACAGCCACTTCTTCATTCATTCCTGAATTCACTCACACTTACCGCAAACTAATATGCTTAACTACAGAATAAACTGTGAACTGTTTGCGGTTTATTTTGCAGCTAAGCTTATTAGTTCATGGCGCCCCTGTGAGGAAGCCATGGCTCTCCAGGGTGCCACAGCGCACACTTTGGGAACCCCTGAAATATGCACTTTATGCATGCTGCAGGGGGGGGATTTCCTTGGGAAAACCTGGATTCAGCAAGGGAGCCGAGAATCAAAAATGTTTGGGAACCACTGCTGTATGAAGTAAAATCTGCAATAGGTAAGTAGTTTGGAGAAACATTAATTAAATAAGCTAACTGAACACACTGTGCACCATTTAAGGCACTACAAAAATACATTAATAAGCTACGAAAAGTCACTGAAAAAGTTGCAGCAGTCTCTAACAAAGAACGTCTAATATTGCAGTCCATAGAAAATGACTTGATGAAAGCTATTTAAAAAGACAGTTTCAAACAGCTATTCAGTGCATCTTGGTGTCAAAATTCAAAGCAACACTGACAATATCCCTTTTATATCTGCTGCTCTGGCTACAGTCTTCAGCAAAATGGTTCCATAACCATGATTAAAAATCAGTAAACAAAGGCCATTAAGCAGGGCATCACTCCAAACAAACATATAAAACACCTGAATTCCAAAATGCCAAAAGCATATTCATCATTTTCATCCTGCTACCTTATTTTAATAACAAAAGACAGCAGACATTTACTGGAAGATAAACAGCAATACAATTATATTTTTAACAGTAATAGCTCCATGGAATAAAACAAATGGATTTCAAATGTAAGACCAAAATGATGCAGCAGTGATCAGAGGTTTGCCAGCCTCCTGTCACCAGCGTGTGAGCAAGTCTACATAACATATCACAAGTGATTCTACTCCATTGTGTTCCAAGAAGAAGTTAGTCACTTCACCAGAAAAAAAAGTGTTACTGTTATACATCAGCCAAGGGGCATAAACCAGCTAAAAACAATAGTTTTAAAGATGACTACAGTACTTATACCAATTAAATGATCAAAACAAACAAGATATCTGACCATATTGATGCCTCACTCCCAAACATTACTTCAGTGCCATTGGTATAGGTTCATAGGTACTTATCTGGCTATTGACTTCTGTGTGGATCTTAAGAAGCCCAGCATTACTTTCCCATAGTAGATTTTTAGTCTTTATATTTTGTGTATAAAATACCAAGAGGTGAGGAGGTCATAGTTATGTTGGGACTATTACTTGTTGCCCCATTTCAATAAGGACACGAGTACTAAACTGGGATTGGATTTAAGATTTCCTATCTTGTTATCCAAAATATATTTGAAAAGAGTAAAAGATGTCCTTTGCTTTATATGTAGTGGTGGACAGTTCCATAGAAGCAGTACTCCGCGGTGCATATTTATCCTTCAACAAGTCCTGTTTATGTTACTTGTGAATGTCTAGTAGGTCTGAAAAGATGGGGTCTGTTGAAGCAGATGTTGCCTCTTAGTAGCCTGTATAATATCAAGAAGAGTGACAAAACTTTGAGATGGACTGCATTTCTTTTATGACTTTGGCCTTTGAATTTTTTAGTGAGAAAACAATGTGGCCATTCTATTTGTGACAAATGTTTGGACCGATACATACCAAAAGGGTCATTATATTCCACTGTCAGTATAATAAAAACATAATAGAGTGGAATGATTGCATCTCTCGTCCTGGATGCCATACCTTTAGATATACACTGTGCAAAGAAAAATAGTTCCTTACAAAAGTAGATGCATGGTGATCAAATGACAGTTTGTCGTCAATATAGTTCCCCAGATCCCTGACTGAGGGATCAGCGTTCATGGGCGTGTTGTCTATATGATAGCTATGAGGGAAGTCATGCTTGCTAAAGAATACTATTATACATTTCTTGGCAGTTACCTTGAGTTCATGGATTTGACACCATCCATTTGTTTGGGATAGGCCTTCCTGCAGTATCTTGGTGTCCTCAGGGGAGATTATAGCTTATGATGGCAGCAAGTTTTCAGTCATCTGCACACTTAGTCAGCCATAACATGGTTTCATTTTCTCTTACCTCTGGGAAGTAAATGTAATAAAGGAGTGGCCTGAATACTGAACGTGGAGTATACCACTACTGAAAGGTCTTTTGAAGGAGGTAGATCTGCCCATGTTAACTTCCTGGGTTGCATTTATAAGCCAATTTACTATTGAATGAGTTGCACAGGGATTTACATTTAACTGGGGAGTTTATCTATGATGCATGAATGTGGGATGGCATTGAATGTCTTTGCAAGGTCTAGATATGTAACGTGTCCTGACTTGTCATCATCAATTGTTTCAGTAAACTTCTTAAAGAAGTTGACCAGGTTTAGTTGGCAACATCTGCCCTTAATGAATCCTAATTCATTAAATCCATAATGATCCTTTTCATAACATTACAGATGAGACTAGTTGGGTTTATGGAGCTATACGTATCCTGGTCATTTAATGTCCCAGATTTGTGCAAGGAGATGACTATTGCTATCTTCCATTCATGTGGCATGATGCCTGATTAAAGGCTGATTTTGAATAGCCTCTATAAAGGTTCTGACAAGTCCTATTTCAGTCTGACCAGTAATCAGCCTGGTATGTTATCTGTCACAATGGAAGTGGTATTCTTGGCCTTGGTTAGTGCTATGGGGACTTATTCTTTGGAGAACTCAGCAGGAGGTAGAGATGTTGGTATGTGATCTGGGACTATGGGAAGAGAGAGGGAGTGAAGTTTAAGCTAAATTGTCTGTCTGTATATTGGCTATGTCCTCTGGTTATAAGTATGTTCTATTAATTACTTTTACCTCTCTGACCAGTGTTCACCATTTGTTTCTGAGGTTTCAACCATAGTTAAAAAAAGGTTTTATGGTCACCTTAACCTGGATGGCTATTTTTACCTTACATCTACCATTAGTTGATTTGATCAGGCTCTGGACTTCCCTTCTGAGTTTAGCAAGAGAAGTTGACATCTTGAGAAGTGGATGGCACAGTGGTGCAGCGGTAGGATTGTCACCTTCCAGTATGAGGTTTTCCAGTTTGAATCTTGGCTGGGGTACTTTCTGTGTGGAGTCTGCATATACTCCCTGTGTTCATGGGGGTTTCCTCTGGGTGCTCCAGTTTCATCCCATGTTACAAAAACATGCATCTAGAATGTTTTTCCCTAGGCCTTCGCTAAAAATTGGCTTCGTTCCAAGTCAGACTTTCCCAGTAAACAAATTTTAAATAAAAAAAAAATGAAGATATCTTTGCATGCAATAAGTATTTTTATTATAAAGCTTGTTTGTATTTGGGTTCTACCACAGGGGTTTATTCTTAAATTTAGCATTGAATTTACTTCAGAGGGGGACAGATGCATGTATGCATACATGTGCATACAACTTGGCAATAAAGGATTCCATAAAAACAATGGGATCATCAGGTCGGAAGGGGATTTTGAATTATGTCAGGTAATCACTTAGGTTTAGTCAATTAGCTTTAGCATAATCTCTGCATATCACAGTATTGAAATATTTTATTTTGTTTCTGGTCAAAATGCCCACCAGAGGTGACAACATATTGGACCTGGTCATCACCAAAATGGGCGACCGGTGTTCTACATGTGAGGTCAAACCCTCACTTATTAGATCAGACCATAGACTAATCACTCTGGATATCCACATTCCGCCCTCACCCCCAATCAAGGAAACCACCGTGAAAAACCTTTCAAGAGAAAACTTCACATTACTTAAGACCGAGGTGGAAAGGTTCACAGCCCCTATGCTAAAGGACAATATTGTCCAAGCTGCTAAATCCCTTACAAAGGCACTCTATGAGCACCTGCAAGAATGAATGGATCATGTTATCCCAAGCAAAACCAAGACTCACTCCTCCAAAAAAAGGAAACCAGTCTGGTGGACCCCTGCCATAAACAAGCTATACAATAGAAGGAGGACACTAGTGCAGAAAAGAGTAAAATCTCAAGAAGGAAAGACATCCCTGATTAGTATCAGCAAGAAACTACGATCCCTCATAAAATCATCCATGGCTAGCTTCGAAAGAAAAATTGCCAAGGACTCCAAAGATAACCACAAAGTGTTCTTTAGCTCTGTCAAGAACCTAAGTAGAAACTCTCAGATCTGCTCTGAGTTAGTGCAGAATGGCACAAAATACACTGAACCGACTGATATTGCCAACATTCTGGCAGACAGTTTTAGTGAAAACCCCCTCTCACCCCCTAAAGGGCTCATAACCATACCAGAAGAATTTAGTGCCTTAGCAATCACTGACACACACAGTTTAAAACAGCCCTATCCAAAGCCAAAAATACAGCTTCAATGGGACCAGATGGTGTTCCAGGCTGTGTCTCACATGAGCTCCAAAATTAACTAATCTCTCACCTAAATACACTGTTTAAACTCAGCCTCTCTACAGGCTATGTACCCATAGAGTGGTGCACAGCAACCATTATCCTGCTCCACAAAGGGGGAGCCACAACGGACTCTGGCAACTATCGCCCTATAAGCCTGACTAGCCTGGTGTTCAAGGCTATGGAGCGCATCATCATGGAATTCATTAACAGAGACACTGGGGACTTTCAAACATTGGATCCTACCCAGTTTGGCTTTGTTAAGGGTAGATCATGCCTCCTAAACCTGGTGGACTTCTTTGAGACAGTTATCAATGCTTTAGAGGAGGGAAAGGAGGTCCACATAACCTACCTAGACCTTGCAAAGGCTTTTGGCACCATTCCCCATTCTGGTATTATAGACAAGCTCACCAGCCTGAATATAAACCCCTACGTCATGAGGTGGGCTGCCAATTGGCTCATGTATAGAACCCACACGGTGAGAGTTGCAGGCTCTAGGTCCAACTCTAAACCAGTTACAAGTGGCATCCCCCAGGGCTCAGTCCTGGGACCCTCCTGTTCAGTATATACTTCTCAGAGGTACAGGCAAGCACAGAAGGACTATGGCTGACCAAGTTCGCAGATGGCGGCAAACTGGGGGCCATAATTGACTCTCCAGCTGATACAGACATCCTCCAGAAGGGTCTCACTGAGATGGATGCCTGGTGTCAAAATCATTGCCTCAAGCTAAATGCCAAAAAGTGCATAGTCATCCCCTTTGGAAAAAACAAAGTACCCATGAACTACCACATACGTGGTAGTCCCCTAAATACAGAAAATGTAATAAGGGATCTGGGGACCCAAGTAGATAGTAATCTCTCCTTTGATAATCATATTACCAAGGTGGTTAGAAAATCCTTCTATGTGGCCCACCTAATCACAAAAGGGTTCGCATCTAGAACAAAAGAGGTTATTGTGCCACTCTACTCATCACTCATTACACCCATCATAGAGTGCGATGCCCCATTTGGGATGTACCTTACAAGACACCTGCAACAGCTGGAAAGACAACAGAAGTACCTCACCAAGAGGATTACTGGCCTCAAACATATGCCCTATGCAGCCCAACTGAAGAAACTCCAGCTGTATTTGGTTGCATACTGCTTACTGAGAGGTGAACTCTGCCTAACATACAAGGCCATTTCCAACCCAGAATTGATGGACATGCTCCACCTGAAAAAAACAAATCCCCAAGAGCCACACGCTCTAGGGATCTAAACCTCACCACAACAATAAATAGGACATGCTGGAGGGATAGATTGCTGTCCCAAAGACTCCCCATGCTTTGGAACAGGATTCCAATCTACATCAGGCAGAGCCCCTCACTAACACTCTTAAAGAGAAACCTTGACCAATGGATGAAAAACAGAAAATTTACCCTGGGGATCACTGCAGTGGCTCTGCTGGACAGAGGCATAGGGAACTAATGGCTCTGCTGGACCGAGGCACAGGGAATTAATCTAAGGGGGCGTCGAAAGCCAACACATTCTGGCTAGGCTTATAGATGTCCTAGGGCTGATAGCTTAGTACTTACCTATGAACCTATAAGATGCTTCCAGCTTCAGTTTTATGGTGAATACAATTTGTGATCTGATTTGACAGGGTAGAAAGTGACAATTGGCATGAAACAAAGTTTTCCCATATTTGTAAGGACCAGTCCATGATTATATTGACCCTTTTAGTAGAGTGGACTAACTGGTGCAAAGAGTTTGTAGATAGTAATCTCTCCTTTGATAATCATATTACCAAGGTGGTTAGAAAATCCTTCTATGTGGCCCACCTAATCGCAAAAGGGTTTGCATCTAGAACAAAAGAGGTTATTGTGCCACTCTACTCATCACTCATTACACTCATCATAGAGTGCAATGCCCCATTTGGGATGTACCTTACAAGACACCTGCAACAGCTGGAAAGACAACAGAAGTACCTCACCAAGAGGATTACTGGCCTCAAACATATGCCCTATGCAGCCCAACTGAAGAAACTCCAGCTGTATTTGGTTGCATACTGCTTACTGAGAGGTGAACTCTGCCTAACATACAAGGCCATTTCCAACCCAGAATTGATGGACATGCTCCACTTGAAAAAAACAAATCCCCAAGAGCCACACGCTCTAGGGATCTAAACCTCACCACAACAATAAATAGGACATGCTGGAGGGATAGATTGCTGTCCCAAAGACTCCCCATGCTTTGGAACAGGATTCCAATCTACATTAGGCAGAGCCCCTCACTAACACTCTTAAAGAGAAACCTTGACCAATGGATGGAAAACAGAAAATTTACCCTGGGGATCACTGCAGTGGCTCTGCTGGACAGAGGCATAGGGAACTAATGGCTCTGCTGGACCGAGGCACAGGGAATTAATCTAAGGGGGCGTCGAAAGCCAACACATTCTGGCTAGGCTTATAGATGTCCTAGGGCTGATAGCTTAGTACTTACCTATGAACCTATAAGATGCTTCCAGCTTCAGTTTTATGGTGAATACAATTTGTGATCTGATTTGACAGGGTAGAAAGTGACAATTGGCATGAAACAAAGTTTTCCCATATTTGTAAGGACCAGTCCATGATTATATTGACCCTTTTAGTAGTGTGGACTAACTGGTGCAAAGAGTTTGTACTGGAGAAGTCTAGACTTTTCTGAGCATACATATTTTAGGATGCAAAATCTCCCACTTAATGAAGGGGTAGTTGAACTCTCCTAGACGCGAATGGTGAATGGAGAATGGTGTTTGGCTTAATGCTTAGGGACTCTGTATTACTAAGGTGGAGGGTTGCAATGAGTGAGACATAGAGGGGGCCCTATAATAAGCTGTGATATGATAAGGGGTTTTATTAATAGCAAGTTGGATGTGAAGGAGTTCCATATCATTATCTTGTCTAACAAGTCTGAAGGCAAACTTTTTAAGACTATGGAAACCCTATCTTCTTTATTGCCTTCATCTAATGCAGTGGCCTGAAAATATAGTAGGCGCTGAAACCCTTCACAGAGGAAGTGCTCTCATTGGTCATGAACCAGGTCCATACCTCTCAACCGTACCACATGTCTCGGTTTTTACTGGTTTTGAGGTCCAAATAATGGGGTGCCACAATTCCCGAGTGGCACCCCTTAATTCTCGATTTTCCTGTCTCTGTTTTTTAAATCTTCGGCCTTTGACTGACCTCATCACATGCGAGATGACGTCAGCACATGAGCCAGCCTGTCATAAGTATTTCGAGCTGTTTTGAGCGAGCCAGCCTGTCGGAATTGAAGCTTGAAGCATTCCAGACTGTTTTGAGCAAGCAGGAATTACAAATTGTTATGCAGCTGTTATTTGTGAACGAACCAGAGGGAATATTTATTTGCATGCGAGAGGAACGACACTTGCCAGGGAATTTAGAAATGCTTTGCATGCGAGACGAACCACAGGATTTTGCTGCAAGTTTAAGTGTGCCAGGGAATTTAGAAATGGTGTGTGTGTGTGTGTGTGTGTGTGTGTGTGTGTGTGTGTGTGTGTGTGTGTGTGTGTGTGTAATGAACCAGAGGGAATATTTATTTGCATGCGAGATGAACCACACTTGCCAGGGAATTTAGAAATGATTTTTTTCTGCAAGTAAGTGAGCCAGGGAATGTAGAGCTCTCTGTCTGTGTGTGACATGGCATGCACATAGTTTCCTCTGACTGACTGATGCAAACTGACACTTATGGTTAACGGACAGCAATCAGACTGCATGAAAAATGTGGATGATGATGCTCATACATGAGTTGCTGTGCCTTAACATGAATAATTTCACCTTGAAAGGTACAAAAGATACAGAGTACATGTGACCAATTTATAGGGAAAAAAGCAGAAAAGAAAAACAGCCCTCAATATATGATGACACGACTCCAGACCTTTAACAAATAGTACTCTGCATACCTGCTACATTGTTAGAGGCTTGTCAGTGAAGTGAGCCAATCTACATGATTTTCAGACAGTGGTTATTTTAAAAGAAGAGAAATTCTTGGACAAAAATTCTACTATTGGGATTTATTTATGATATTCTTTCTTTAGTTTTTTTTTTGTCAGTGAAAAATAGTATTTCCTTCATTACTATGTAACCATTATTGTAATACTTATGAATACGCGAAACAGTTCTGAACTGTCAGTGTTTTTTTTTTTCATTGCTGATACATGCCCGTTTTACACACTACCATAGAAAACTGACTTGTATAATGGGCTCCATAGGTTGCAACTCTAATAAAAATAGAGGTCTTAGGTCAACTACTGTTATGTTAATGTCTCTCATTTGAAGTTATATGTAAGGAAAAATAAGAGAGACACAAACCACAACATGTTACATAATACATTTCAAAGAGATAGGTTTAATAGACTCCATTTATTTCCTGATATCAGAGATAGTTTTACGTAAATGTGGCTTATCTGCAGTGCAGCTTCTCTAAACAGAAACGTCAGGAAATGTAATTAAATAATATTACTTAGACATCAGTTTATACCTTTCAGTGGTGTTAGACCTCACGTTGCTCAGGATACTCATATCCATTACTAAAGTATTATGGCTGTAATAAGATGCGCTTTCTATATTGTAGTTTCATTAATTATAATTCAGAGACATTTTCAGAATATTTGATTATCTAGGTTTTATGCTGCCCATATTACCTAAAAGCATAAGAAGTGATAACATCAAAATTAAAAAAAAAAAAACATGAGCCATAAATGTTCTAGCTACATGGTTGGCAACATTGCATTCTTCTACTTAACTTCTTTAAAATAACTATTTGCATTACTTTGTTTGCCATTGTTATTGATTTTCTTGATGAATCCATTTAGTTATCCAGTTGGTAACTCAAGCAAATGACCACCAATGACCTTTAGTGAACAGCAGATCATGACATTAGGGATTACAACATGCCCTTACTTGTTCCTTAAGGTATTACGTATGCCCTCTGCTCGAAATCAAAAAACAAAGTGAATATGAACAAAGGTTATGACTTAAGTGACAGATGCATATGATGAAACACCCAAAATTTCACAATAAATCTGGTCCATGGAAGTAGACATCTGATATGTTCACAAATATCAATAGACCTTTAAGAACTGACTGTCTGTGCAAATGGGAACAAAAGTATGTGGGAAATGAACCTAAGTCATAGACAAACAGTACAACTGGAAGCACTCAGGCTCAAACACTGAACCTTGGGTAGAGGTAACAAGAGCCTAAAGTCCCTATCCACCACCACTTCCAAATTTATGCTTCACATTTTTGTTCTGTTCCTCAAAATCTGAGGTTTTCTGGATATTTGTGGCAAATCAGTGAAGGACTGAATTAAGGACTGAATTCACTAAATAGTGAAAGGCATTTGAATTTCAGACTTCATATTCTTCAGAAAATAAATGGTAACACAAAACCTTTGATTCTAGCAATTTTCTAAGTTTATAATATTAATATTTGAAATATGTCCCTGTTTTTTGGGCTGAATTCCCCCATTATTGGCTTTGTCCAGTTTTTTGTGCTAAGAGGTTGAGAGCCATTGTGAGAAGTGAGAACTGAATTATTGGCTTTCTTCAGGGTTTTTGTGCTAAGAAGTTGAGAGCTATGGTGAGAAGTGAGAACTGAATTATTGGCTTTGTCCGGGTTTTTTGTGCTAAGAGGTTGAGAGCTATGGTGAGAAGTGAGAACTGAATTCACTAAATGATAGCCATTTAAGTTTCAGTCTCCTATCTTTCAGGAAATTGCTGATTTGGGATAGTAGTATGTTGCTCTGACTGTAATGCACAGGGTCCTGGGCCCAACACTTGGCAGTGAACCACATGGTGGGAACACAACATTTTATTCTAGCAACTTTCCAAAATTATGCAAGCAATGTTTAAAATGTGTCCCTGATTTTTTGGCTTTTGTACCCCCAATACATTTTGGCTTTTTCCAGATTTCTTGTGCTGCAAAGTTGAGAGATACAGTTGAGTGTCAAGTGGATTTTATAAAGAGTCGAGGGCTTCAGGGGAAGAGAAGTTTAGTGTTGCTTATGCATAGATTGCTTGCATTGTTAATAGCATAACAGGTTAAACGTCATGCACAAGAGCATTTGTGCCTCAGTAGAAAGAGCAAAAAATATCATTAACCCAAATTCAGCAACAGAAAATCAGAATTATTATGTTCTGAGCTGCATTATAAGAAAATATTCTTTAAACAACAAATAAAGTACATTTTCCAGCATTCAAGATAAAACACGTATTTTTCCACTGCAGACACTGGACTAGCAACAGTGGTCAGTTAACAGCAACTGGATTACAATGATAGTTAAGATGCTTCAGGATAAATGTAGGAGAGGGTCTGTCAGTACTTGGTCTTGGACTAAAAATTGGAAGTCTTAAAACATGCAGTTCACCTAGTTTATTTTGTTGTGCATTTACAGCTGTTGAGTGTTGGTCTGAAAACACAAATCAGAGTAAGTGAAGCAAAAAACCGAAATTAAAAATAAGTTTGAGAAGCTGTGCAAGATGCCCGTGGCTTACACTACTGTCATCCTACTGTTATTCTATTTTATATACATATTTATATACATATATATATATATATATATATATATATATATATATATATATATATATATTCACTTCAGAAGCCTGAAATATCACAAGCCTGAATTTCATAATCTGCAAGACCAAAAGCCTGAAAATTCAAAATCCTGAAAACTCAAAAGACTAAGAATATACGGAACAGAAAAAATAACAATATTCCAGTACAAGGACACACAAAAGCACATACAAGACAAAGAACAGCACTTTTCACCAAGTATGAGCTGGGGGGCAAGCTCCCCTGCACCCCCCACACCCCCTGCTAATTAAATATATCAACTCCAAGATTATACTTCACAGAACAAAATGGCAAACATGCCATCACATGTTTCATGACTGTCTTTTGTATCCTTAGTAATGTTCCCTTTTAACTTGCTATACTACAACACAACTCATGAAAGTGTAGTGATGTGCAATCTTGGAATGTATATATTTAAGTAGCAGGGGGTGTGGGGTTGCAGGGGGCTTGCCCCCCCTGCTTATATTTAGTGGAATGTAATCTGGTTTGTGTTGTCTTCAGTCAGTATATCTATCATATGTGTTTTCAGTCTTATGGGATTCAGGCTTTTGAGTTTTCAGGATTTTGGATTTTCAGGCCTTTGGTCTTCTGGATTATGAAAGTTTGGCTTGTGATATTCCAGGCTTCTGAAATGAATATATATATATATATATATATATATATATATATATATGTGTGTGTGTGTGTGTGTGTGTGTGTGTGTGTTTGTATGTGGCAGTAGACTTTTATGATGGAAATGTTCTGAACTGGGCAGTTTTCTCATTATTGGTTTATGCATTTTGTTTTATTGCCTACTGGAAAAATGTTATGCACTCTAAGTCTAACAAGTGCGCTTATTATAAAAGGAATATAATTTAATAAAGTCAGGAATGTGTATCAAAGAACACATGTGTGTTTCTTGTTTTGTGTGTAAGGGACTTATGATATGAAAACAGCCTAAAGATAATCTTTATCCACCTCTGGCCAGATGCATTTTCTTTGGATGTGGTGTGGGGTTCAATGCTGTTTCAATGAATGTGAGTTTCAAGGGAAAGAAGTTTTAATGCTAAGTCTGTTTTCATTGTGAGAATGTATTGCTTTGTTTAGCAGATGTCTTGTGCTATAAAATGTAAATATAAAATCCAAATAATCATTGTAGAAGTAAAGCAGTATGCACATTAGTGTTTATGGTAAATGGGGTGAAATAGCCAGGTAATGGGACATTGGAATGGCCGTGGGGGGGACTCTGGTGCCATATTTTGGTTGTCCTTCAGTTTGCATTTGAAAGGTGGTATTCCACAATTCCATTGGATTGGGCGTGGTTACATAATAATTTATTCTAATTGTATGCTAATCAGTGTACAGATTTGTACCTATTTTTCATGGGCCCTGTCCAGATTTTTGATGGTTCCGGGTTGAGAGGTATGACCAGGTCTCCAAGATGATGCTAGACCATGTAAGTACTTTTATTTCCTAGTATAACCTAAACATTCTAGTTCGAAAGACTCCTCCAACTTCCAACACATTCTAACCTATTACAAGTTTGTCAGTGATACCAGACCAGGCAAATAATCAGGTGGAGGCGCTCTAATTTTGTACACAAATAACCTAAACACTAAAGTCATTGCCCAAGGAAACTTTTCCTCAGACTCTGCTCCTAAAAGTTTCAACTAACAAAGGCACATCATTACTGATCATTACAGCCTATCTACCAACCCCTGCCTCCCTAGATAAATTCAATTCACTCATTACTAACATCCTTAATAAATGTCTCAAAGCAGTAACAGTCATTCTAGGTGACTTCAGTCTTGATTATCGTGGCACTCTTTCATTTGTCATGGACACTTTCCTAACAGACCTTGGTCTCCTTCAACTCATAAAAGAACCAACAAGACCGAACCTCACATCCTCCAAATATTCCACACTTGGCCTTTTTGTTACAATCATACCAAACTCTGTCACAAACATAAACATTCTGCCATCATCACTAAGTGACTACTGCACAATCACATTTGCAGTTGTCAACTATCCTATAAAAGTAACACCAATATTAAAATACTTCAAAAACCAGAGTAGCACAAATATAGACAAACTCAGAAACTTTCTCATACCCCACAGCTGGAGCCTTATACTCAACATACATGACACTAATATAGCAGCTGTAAGCCTAACCAGCTTTCTATTGCAGCTGCAAGAACAATTCTTCCCACTTATTCACAGGCTTTATAAACCCTTCAAACTGAATGGCTATCCATTTAACTCAAACATCTTTTAATTCTAAGGGATGAAGCATGGCAAATTGGAAACAGACACCCACAACTGACAATCATACCTCTTATAGTGTTGCATAGCCTAGCCATGAAGTCCATCAAAAGGTACAAAAGAAATCTCCAAAGAAACTAATTACCCTCTTACATATCCCAAAATATGTTTGGTAAGAGGTTAACCTAGTTACAGGAAGAAAAGCTCATCATGATACTCTGTCTATAAACACCATTCAATGTGGTACAGCAGAACTTTCTTTAGAGGATTTCCTTAAATAATTTAGCAATCTCCCATCAATAATCTCCCCACACTTCCCACAGATCATTCATTGCCCACCCCATCACTGTTTATTCCCCTGTTCCACTTCAAATGCATACATCCCATAGAAGTCTCTATTCTACTTGAAAATATTTACAATGACATCCCTCCTGGATCTGGCAATATAAACCCTGGTTCATATATCACTGCACACATGATCTGTGTCTTCCTCACACCCACATATATAATCTGTGTGACACACAAAACATCATGCCACAGATATAGAAAACTGTCCTAATTAAACCCCTCCCAATGCAAACCAACCCAAAAGATTCCTCTCACTTCCATCCAATATTGATCCTCCTAATTCTGGTCAAATCTTCTTGAAACCTTCTTGAAAAGATAGTCTACATACAACTCCATCTATATCCAGCAGCACCACCTGCTGTCTTCAAAACAGCATAGATTCTGACCTGGACAAATCTAACTGTTGACATTCTACTAAACTCTGATAGTGGCTTCCTTACAGGTGCCCTATTTATAGACCTGACAAAGGCATTTGACTTCACTGACCACTATCTTCTTTAAAACAAACTAACTGAATTCAGTATCAGTCTATACTCTGCACCCTGGTTTAAAAACTTTCTCACTGATAGACACTTCAGAATTAATATAGGATCCTCCTAACCAGAATCTGTACTTATTACCAAAAGTGTACTACAAGGACCATTTTTTGCCTCCCTCTTCTTTTTTTTTTATTCAGTGACAAACTTCCTCTTTCACCCCCATCTCCTACTTATGCTCTGTGCTGATGACATGGTCATTTACCAATCAAGTCACTCTCACAACAATATTCAATGACAACTCCAGTCAGACTTACATGAGCATCACCATAAACCATTACCTACTTCTCCACCCCAACAAGAACAAAACTATGCCGTCTGCAACTCCACAGAAAATTCACCAAACACTTGACTCTTATTGTCTATGACATACACAACCATGCCCTAGAGGTAACTTGAAATCTGTTCTACTGATTTACTTTATCTGAAATCATTATCTAACTAGCTGTTGGATAAAGTAATGTGATTTTTACACTCTAGTAAGTACTTGTATTTACATGAAGAGGTCAGTTTATTTTCCATTTAGTGCAGTGGGAGGTAGCCTGGTCTGTTTAGGTTGGGGAAGCGCTTGAGATTTCTGCATGCAGTTTTATTTGCTGGAGAGCGTATTAATCAGATTATTTTGTTTTTGGTGCCTTTATAAATTCTGTACAGTTGAGTGGCTTTTGGCTCTTTTATACAAAGTGAAGTACTTTTATTGAATATTGACACTTTTATAAGCTGTTGAAAGTACACTGCTGTATCCGTATCTTTAAGTTTGTTTTTGATATTATTTTTTATCTTTTAAGTTTGTTTGTGGTAGCATTTTCACTCTGGACATTCCTTTACTGTGCCTTTAACATTAGGAGGACTGGGATTATTCATCTTGTGGCAGTATGTGCTTATCTGGTCTGTCTGAGCTGTGAAGAAAACAAAAGGGCTCTAAGTACTTTTTTGCACTTCTCTTATATACTTTTACCTTTTACTCAAAGGTTGCAGAAGCTAGGGACAACACCCCCTTCATCTCCTGTCTATTCCTTGATCTCTCTAAAGCCTGTGACACTGTGTCTCATCCCATCCTTCTTAACAAACTCTCAGACCTAAACCTCTTTCCTTCTACTTTTGGCTGGTATAATCCTACCTTACTGGCAGAAAACAAGCTGTTAGATGGCAGCAGGCTTTCTCACCCTTCCTTGCTGTTCAAACAGGAGTACCCCAAGGCTCCATACTTGGACTGCTCCTTTTTAACATTTTTACCAACAGCCTACATTCATCCTGCAGTCTGTCATCTGCAATATAATACACAGACGACTCTATTTTCTTATCCATCTCCAATACTATCTCTGAACTGCACATACTAACACAGAATTCCTTTATCTCTGTTGGAAAATGGCTCAGAAATAATCAATTAATCCTTAACCCAAAGAAAACTCAGCTCATTCTCTTCCTGTCTCAGACACCCTCTCACCTTAAATCCAACGTTTCTCTTTCCTCCCTAGATGGCACCACTATCTCCCCTGCTTCAAGCACCAAACTCCCTGGGGTAATAATTGATGGCCTACTAAAATTTGACTTGCACCTACAACAGGCCATCAAAAAAAAAAACACCAAAAACTTGGACTACTTTATAGGAACAAAAATGTCCTCACTACTGCCACTAACCACACTCTTACGCAGGCATTTCTCTTAAATAGTCTTCTATATGCTTCCCCCATCCTCATCAATACCCAAACTACCTCAATGCAGAAACTGGAACAAACATACAACAAAATTGCCAGATTTATTCTAAACCAACCACTCTCGTTGCATCACTGCCTCTCACTAAACAAACTTCAGTGGCTGGAATTTTCTGCACCTTCTCCTATAATCGCAATGCCACACTACCTTTTCCATACTCAACAACCCCTCTGCCTGTCCTGCTCCCACCTCACGTGTTACTCTCTACTCCCCCCACAGACTCTCCAGAGTGCTGATCAGCATCTTCTCTCAGTTTATAAACCCAAAAGGAATAGTGGCAAACTACTTTACAAACGCTCTGTCTCACTAAATTGAAACAAACTCCCTCTCCATATTAGCTCTAACCTGTCCTTTCCTTGTTTTAAAAACGAGCTTAAATGCCACCTACTAAACTTGAAATTATGCAGTTGCCCTGACATAGTTTTAGTCTGTCCTACTGCATAACCTGTTGCATCTCCTAACTTTCTTTCTCAATTAGTAACTTCTGCTTAAACTAACCTCCTAAACCATTAGGTCTACTACTATAGCCGTACTATAGCCCCCTCCTTTCTCTCCCCCTCCCATTCTCCACACTATTTATCTTTCCCCCCACTTCCTATCAATGTCTGTACATTGTCCTTCTTTTGAACAATGATTATCCTTTTGCTTTTACTCTTATATGTAGTACATTTAGACCACTGCTATCAGAGCAACCCTTAATGTGTATACTTTTTTATTTTGCTTTTCTCTTTATAATTAATTTTGTATTTGCATTGTTATTCTTAATAATTTTTACCCTGTACGTTTATCTTTGCTTATGTTTGCTGGGGCATTTTCCCTTGGGTCTCCACTGAAAATAGGTTGCTTGCTATCAATGCAATGCAAATAGTTAATAACCTTTTCTTTTTTACAATTATTTTGTATTGTGGTTATTTAATATTTGTATATTGTCACTTTATCTTTACTTATGTTTGCTGGGGCTTTTCCCCTTGGCTTGCCACTGAAAATGGGTTAGTTTGCAAACTCAGTTGGACTAACCTGGTTAAAAAATGTGAAATAAAATAAATAAAAATAAAATAATACTTTAACTGTACTGGCAGTTTAAAAAAATACACTGTCTGCTGCTGCTTTAATTAGTTAATTGCATTGTATTACACTGTATCTGTTAGTCGTAGGGCTGTTGTAGGTAATTTGTGTGGTCTTGTTATACTTCTCCAAACCAGCTATTCTACATTAATAATGTGTTTTTCTGCACCCTTGTGGCAGAAGTGAGCTGATCTAACTTGTCTGAGTAGGGGATTGCTGGTAGAAGACATTGTGTGCTTTTGTGATTGGTAGGTAGCTTAAAACTTGTTTCTCTTTGATCATATTTAAGTCTTGCATTTGCACAGGCTTTGTTATAGATACTCAGAGCTGTTCATCATTTGATGACTTTGCTACTGATTGTTGAGAATCTGCTTTCACCTGGAGCAATCCACTACTGAAAAGAAAAAAATCAGCATTTTTTTGAACTTATTGTATATTCTGTGACTGTACTTTAACAATTTCTTAAGGCCTTTATTGTTATTTTTGCACTTTATAGCAACAAAATCTGTACTATCAACTGGTACTTAAAGTAGTTAATTGCACTGTATTATATTGTTTCTGTTAGTTGTAGGTAGTTTGTGTGATCTTGTTACACTTGGACTCCAAACTAACTATTGTACATTAAGAAGGTATTATTCTGCACCCTTGTGGCAGAAGTATGCTGATCTAACCTGTCTGAGTTGGGGATTGCTGGGGAAAGGCATATTGTATGCTTTCCTGATTGGTAGCTAGCTATTTGCTCATATTTAAGTTTCACATTTGCATGTTGCTGCTCTTTCCTCAGCAGTGGTTAGTAATGTGCTGTATAGATGCAACAGTCAAGAAACTCAGTGTTTCCCTGAACAGCTGTTAGAGAAACCTTTCCAAGCTTTTCTGCTGCTCTAGGAGCAACTCAGTTTCACACTGAGCAGCGTTGCCTTATTGATCAACATTAGCCTACACAAAGTGTAGGTCCCTCTTGTAGTCACAGCACTACCAACATAGTCCTGTCAAATTAACCCATTCCCTTCCTTAATAAAACAGACTAAAAGCCTGCTATCATGGACAGGCAATTTTCCATCATCTCTCTGGCCAGCCTGATAGACATGGACATTCTGAGGCAATATAGCAATTGCCTCATGTATACTGATAACCACTTACTACTGAAGCAAACAAATATTTCATGTGAGAGATGTAGATACACTATAAAATTGGAGGCAAGACTCTCACATAAGGACAAATTGAATGCCAAACAGGTTGTCAGCAAACACACACTTCCCACACTAAATAAGGACAAGACACAAACCCACATATGTGGAGGTAGTCATTAGTAACCTTACCAAAACATCAGAGGCCTCCCAGATGGAAACTACTTATACACATAACAATACAAAAAACAAAAACCACCACAACACATAATACAGACAACAGTGTCTCCACAAATAAGCCTATAAGGTGTAACACTACAAAACCTAATGTAATGGTCATAGATGATTCCATTGTGAGACACACAGATACTCTTCCCACCAGGCTGGATATGGAGTGTGTTATGGTTAGCTGCCTGTCAGCTGCCAGGATCTGTCAAGCCACTCAAGCACTCAAGTCACTCAGCCACAACTACGGGTATGACTTTGTTACAGTCCATGTGGGAGTGAATGAATTGAGATGTACCTCACTGACCTATATGAAAAAATACATAATTGAGCTTTCAGATTATGTATTGCAGGCAGATGTAAGCCTAGCCTTAAGCAGCATTCTACCTTCTCCAAGAACGATGCTACAATACAAAGAATGATTGACAGCTTTTGGTGCTAGTCCAAGGGGATCCAATATCTGGTCTGTCTGGGCAGACATGGTTAACAGGCCATGCTGCTTTACCAGAGATGGTCTGTACCTGTCTCCTCTTTGCTTTTGGATACTGGTAAAAGCATTAGCCGCTCCTATTGTGCCTTTCTTAGGCAGTGTTAAAACAACCAACCTCCCAGCATAACAAAATACTCTCTAGATAAACTCAATGTACTGTTGCTTAATGGTAGGATTCTAAAACAGTAACTGCACTCCCTGGAAGTGCTTCTCACTTTGAAAGATGCTGACAATGGTGCAATCTCTGAGATATGGTTCAAAGGCATGGAAAGCACCCCGACCCTACAGGGCTACAATGCCTTCCATGCATTCATTCCACAAACTGATCATGAAAGAACTAAATGAGAAGGTGTAGTCATCTTCATTAAGGATAACTACATCTCGAGACCAGTCATACAGTATGACTTTCTTGACCTACTCCATGTCCAATTACTGATACCCTTGATAAGTGTAAGCAGGGGCTTGAGAGATTAAACATTTATAAGCTAAGGTCTGGGAGATGAACCATTTACAGATTGCCTGCATTCATTAGAGGCATAGGTGTCAAATCAAGGATGAATTTCCTTTTCCCCATCCAATTGTCCAAGTTGCACTTGAATTGGGTTAGGGAGGAACTTTGCTTCACATGGATGGGGAGTTTGTTTCAAAGACAGGGTAATCTCTGGGAAACATGCCTATCCCTCCAGCAGGTCCTATTTATATCACAGGCAAGGTTCAAATCTTAAGAGTGGGTAATTCTGGTGCTGTTTGTTTTGCAGATATGCAGGAGGTCCATCAGAGTGGAGTTTTAAAGAAAAACAAATAATAGTAAAGCAAAACTTATAAGAGCAAAACGATACATCATTTATTTATACCTATACATACTTAAATCTAATACTGTGCTCTTATACTACTTTGAAATAAGAAAAGAAAGTGATTAAAGAAAGAGAGAAGTTGTCTGTATAACACATCGCACTGCATATTCTTTTATATAGCTTTAATGTAATGATATATTCATACCTATAAAAAGGTAGTTAAATATTTATTATTATTGGTGTCTGTCTTTAGCTGTAATGAATTAGTGTACAAATCTTAATATGTTAAAGGTATAAGAAAATGCTGAGTGTCCATTATTAGTGCTTCTATGTAAATGTTTCATAACATGATCTGTTTCTGGTTACTGAAATGTATCCAAAGTATGAAAAGGCTGTTTCTTTTAACTATTGAATTAAAAAAAATGGAAAAGGATTTTTATTATAGTGGTCTTTGGAAATGATTTTTATGGCTCTAAACCCTGTTTATGACTACAGAGATTGTCTGGGCTGCCTGGGCGGTCATGTACAAAAGGGGGAAGTCGCCAAATATTTAAAGAGCTAAATAAGCTTTTAAAAGTATTTAAATCTTTTACTTACTTGTTTCTCAGCTTTCTGACAAGGTCACAAGCTCAAACACTTCTTTACTTGCTCTCAAATTTGAATATTTTCATGTGTATTCCATTTAGAAGCTTAAAATCCCTCTGTGAGTGTGCAAGTAGCTCAAAACAAAACTAAAAAGCTCAGAAATAATATAAACAGCTGGATTAAAGGTCAAACATGAGCTGTTTGAGTTTCTTAGCTTCATAAAGGGATATTAACGTTATTTAATTAAAAATGCATTGCTGAAACAGATTTAAAAGTAGTGAATGAAATATTAGCAGATAATTAAGCAAGCTTATGAAATATGACACCATATATTTAAATTCTTTCTTAAACAGTCTGACATTGTTCTAAATGAATGAAATGTGATAAAGAAAATTATGTAAAGTAGATAAAACCATATCTCACTATAACAGTGACACTACGGCTTCATTTGGTTTAGTTAAAAGAAAGGAAGTTTGTCACCCATTTTTGAAAAAAAAACATAAACAATTGAATTTATGAGAATGTAAACAGAAACTTATGTATATAAGTTATGTATGAAACTAATGCTTTTAATATTAAATAATATGACTACTATAATTTTATGATGCTGTCGAAAATAATCACCTGGGTTCAAACCTAAATCTTGTTAAAGAAAAGGATGTTACATAAAAAGGTAAATAAACACAATAAGCTGCTTTCTGCTAAAATAAATGTGATTAGATAGTTAGACTAAGAAAATTAGTCTCGGAAGAGGGTTTAGAGGGTACACTTGAATGTCTAAGCTATTCAAGGAAAGGGTTGGTTTCCCCACAGGAGGGTTAGCCTGTTTTTATCTCATTTTTTAATGTTTTATTGTTCAACTTTTTTCATTGGGTCTCCAAGAATCATAGTTACGTTGTCACAAAAGATAAAAATAAGTAATTTTATTTAGTTAAATATGTTTATTCTCTGGTAAAATCACTCACTTATGGGTAGCAATTTTGGTAGCAACAATTTATCTATGAAATGTATCTCTATCAATGTAAATGGTTTAAATAACTGTAAAAGGGAAGTCTTCTAAAATACTTGAAAATGTTTAATGCACAAATTATTTTTCTACAAGAGACACACCTAGTGCAAGAAGGCCTACATAAAATCAATACAAATAACTATACAGTTTTAGTAAGTTCTCTTTATAAACAGGAGAGAAGAGGAATAGAGGTTTTATGGAAAAACTCAAATTTTATGGCCCAAATTATAAATATATATCAGTATAGATCAGGGATGTTTTGTTTAGTGACGATCAATTGATGGGACTATATATACACTAATAAATATCTATTGGATACCTGGACTATGTGTCAAAGTGGTCAAGCAGCACTTGGAAGCCATTATATACCACTCTAAAGAAAATATAATTATAGCAGGAGACTTTAATTGTGTAATGAATGACCGTGATACTAATGCAAAAAAACACACATAAGAAAACAACAATATCAAAGTTACTATCTGATTTCATTGACACTATTAACATTGTAGATATTAATGAGTATTCTGACACAAATACATTATTTCAACACACTATTCTCACTGGCACAGCACACAATTCAAGAATAGAAAGAGTGTACATATAAAGAGACACAACTGTAAAACTATATAAAGTCAAAGTAATCACATGACCATTGTCAGACCATAATGCAATTACATTTGGCCTGGACTTGAATGCAAAACAAAGAATAAATATAACTAGAATACCTTCATACATAATGAATCTAAAAAGATTTTAAGGAATTTTATGTCAAAGAGATACAAAGCTTTCTAGATATAAGTCTCACTGAAGGTGTATCTGAGATATGTGTATGGGACTCTATGAAGTCATGCTTACAGCGCAAAAATTTAAAATGGTTTAATAATAAGAACAAACAATGGAACAAAGACATACAATTTGATATTCAGAAAGAGAAAAAGCAGTTAACAAATGAACTGGATGAGATGAAAATATTTAGAAATACTACATCACAAGACAATGATCAATCTAGAGAAAATCAAATTATATTCCTACTTGATGAATCCCAGAAATCAGAAAAGAATAGCAAACAGAACTAAAACAATTATAAAAGCAAAACAGACAAAGAAAATACATATTCCGGGTACTAAGAAGAAAGTATTGAACTTAGAAGGAATACTAGAAGCCCTTAAATTGCATTTCATAAAAAGAATGTGGAAAGAAAAAAACTGTATCATTATGGGTAAATACATCTTATTCAGCCAAGTAGAAGCAATTACATGAAATAATCTAACTAAATCAGTTTCTACATTGTCATCACAATATGTAAAAATAGTAACAAACAAATTTCTTTGGATGATGATACAGTATATATATCAGAAATCAAGGACAAAAATATAAGTTCCAAATTTATAACATGCATATTGAGTTCATATACAAACCTTTTGAATAAAAACCCTGACATAAACATTTGGACATTTTTGTTGCACCCAGTTGCACGTGCACAGAACAATATTAACACTTTTAATATAGACCCAATCTAGACTTTTAGGAGAAATGAACTGATTTATTGTCATCAAATGTTAGAATCTGGAAAAGTTCTAACAATGGAACAAGTAATAAATAAATTTAACTTAGATAATACTTTGTGGTTAGTAATTTAGGATATAAGACCATGTATCATAAACAGATTAGAAACAATGCAATTAATAAGATAACATGTTCCTAAATTTATAGAGCATATGATCTCTTTTACAACAGAAATAGATCAAGGAAGAGGTCACTATTAAAATAATTAAAAAAAAATTATAAAGAAAACTTTTGGGACTATTATAAAACAATCAGTAATAATCAAATTCCTAATGACACTGATAGAAAGTTAATACTTGTATTTGCAAAGCAAGGAACTCTTTTATTACAATGGAAACTAGTGACATGGAAATTCATTCATAGGTCTTAAATAGCTCCTCATAAAATGGAACTAATGTTTAAACAAGATATTGGATCTTGGCGATGCAAAACAAAATTGAGAAAGGTGATTGGCAACATATGTTTTATGATTGTCAACTGCTTAAATCATATTGGGCTAAAGTAAATTATTTCTTACAAATTATTTTTAATGATCAATTTAGGTTTCCAAAATCTTTGATTTTGTTTAATGCTCCCGTACCTCAATGTGTTTCTAAAACAAAAATGCCACTTTTATGGACACTGTTAGCCATTGCATGTAAAATTCTAACAATGAATTGGAAAAGTGAGCCTTTTCCTACATTCAGAGGCTAGAGAAACATCATATTGAATGCATCACAGATGTAATTAACCAGCATCAAAAGGAGAACAGAAAGGATAATGACATTACAAGTCATGGCAAAAAGTGATTAAAATACTAGCAAAAACAAATTGTAGTATCTTATGTGATGAATCTTGATTGTAAAGATGTAAATCATACCTGTTAAACTAGACACCTATGTAAATAGTTTGTTTTATTGTTATACTTGTTGAAGTTATTTATTGTTAACCTATATAAATTGTATGTAAATATTTTAAAGTGAAGACCCGAGGAGAAGAGCTCCAGTTACAATTACAGTGATACAACAAAAGTAAAACTTACAAGAGATCTAATAGCAAGAACTTATTCAACATTAAATACAGTCAAATAGTGCTTTACAGTTGTTTTTGGTGGCTACGGTGGTACAGCAGTTAGCGTTGCCACCTGACAGCAAGAGGTTCTCCGGTTCGATCCTTGGCTGGGGTGCCTTCTGTGTGGAGTCTGCATGTCCTCCCTGTGGTCGCGTGGGTTTGCTCTGGTTTCTTCCCACATCCCAAAGACATGTTGTAGGTAGATTGGGCACTCTAAATTGGCCCTATGTGTGAGTGCGTGCATGTGTGTGCCTTCTGTGGAAGGTTGGGCATCGGGCTGGCACATCAACACCATAAAACTCCACTGCCCATCATGAGCGGACAGCTGATCCACTGTGGCGACCCCTAACCGGGAAAAGCCAAAAGAAAAAGAAGTGTTTTACAGTTGTTTTCTAGTAGCAGACTATATATACATTAAACAGGCATTTCAAAAGGAAAAAAAAATATTTACAATGTCAAAAATATTTACAAGAAAAAAGAGATAGTAAGATTAGAAAAAAATAAAAGAAGTGGTTGATGGGAGTGAGAAAAAAAGGAGTTAGATAGCAAATAGATAGGACATCAGGTCAGAGCTAGACAGGGACAGGACAAGGTCTTTTGGAGGTAGTTTTTAAGCTGAAGTTTGAACTGATGTTTATGGGGGAAACTTCTTATGTTAAGAGGAAGGGAGTTCCAAGTTTGTGCTACTGAGTGTTTATATAGGGATTTTCCAATATTTTTTTTTATGGTTTGTAGATGTCCAGGGAGTGTTTGTTAGATGTACAAAGCTGACATCATAGGTTATAAGGAGGTACAATATTAGAGATGGAGGGGCAGGAATTGGGGTTACAGAGAACTGAGTGCGTGATATGCAGATGTGGAAGAAGAAGTAGTTTAGGGAGTTCAGGCCATTGTAAATACTGGAGGGTGAGCCCATGGTGAGATTTGTAGGAGAGGTTTGAGGTGTATCTAGCTATTTTATTGTATGTTTGCTCTAATTTGGTAAGAAGAGATGACTGAAGGTTAGTAAGGAGGACAGGTGCAGCATACAAAAGAGGGTAAGAGAAGAGATAGGATAAGAGTTCCAAGTTATAGAAAAATACATCTATTAGAAAAATTCAATAAAAATATTTAGAAAAAAAAAAGAAAAGAAAAAGAATGCACTTTAGTTTCTTCATTGTAGACAGGGTGTGGGATTAATTAACAATCACATAACATGCCGTGCAAAGCCTGCACAATATAAGAGTGTTAGTAAGATAAGCAGCAATGTTAATTGAGTATGCATGCTGCTCATCTTGTCTACATTTGGAAATACCTTTCCGTGGACAGCAATAGTGTTTACAGCCATGGAAGGGTGCTTGCATACATGTGCACAGAATGTAAACAAGGCAGCTTACTTATAGGCAAAGCTAAGATATGAGCACATCCTGTAGCCATGAAATAGTAAGGGTAAGTACAATGAAAAAATAAATTCTAAAGGAGAGGAAATTAAATGGAGCAAATGTACACAAATAATAATGGTTTGCATTTCATAATAATTAATAGGGAAGGGGAAATGGGTAAGGTGTATTCATATACTGCAGGTAAATGTGTTGAAGTGTCAAAGAAACATTTCTAACAAAAATCCTGCCATACTGATATAATAATTAAAATGTCCATAACAATATTAGTGCTATGCACATAAATAAAAACTAACATGCTTACAAAGGGTGTGATGGGGTCATGAAGCTGCAGTGCAACAAAGGATGTTAAAAATGTGATAAACGTTAAT
Source organism: Protopterus annectens (assembly GCF_019279795.1). Classification (NCBI taxonomy): domain Eukaryota; kingdom Metazoa; phylum Chordata; order Ceratodontiformes; family Protopteridae; genus Protopterus; species Protopterus annectens. The sequence goes on along the minus strand of NC_056726.1, from coordinate 71,151,271 downwards.
AAAATGATGAGTCAAGGTAACAGCAACAACAGATAATACATTATGGTATGAATGCACAGACTGCAGTTTTTTGCACATGAGATGTATATACAGGGAATTTATGTCTGCAAGATGATGCCACAGCTGTATTCTCCATGCCAGGATGTATACACAAGAACAAATGGAGCTTGTAGCTGGAATATATTGTACATCAGAAATGCACATTTTTGCAAAGAAATATAAGGTGACACCTATAAACAGGTAACAGACAAGCAAGTGTTGTCTACTTATGTAAATGTTAAATCGTGATATAATAACACATGAATACATGACTGACAAATGACAGCACAGATCAAACGATATTTCATGATTTCAAGTTTTATACAGTTCATTTGAAAACATCTCAGACATTGTTATACTGGGCATGCTTGTACAGAATTACAGGGAACAGTAACATAACATCAATTCAACAAAACCAGCACACAAATAAATTTTAACACATGATCAGACACAGTTTCTAATGATCTGGCTGCATGCCATACAATAAGAAATTTAGAAGCCTGTCTTTTTCATCAAGTTATCCCATGGGTGTTGAGGGTAGTAAAAATGCCAACTTACGGTGATACATATACTGAACATTTGTCCAAATGGCAACAATATTATATAGAACAGAGTTTTAATTATATGTGGTTGTTATTTTAATTTTTTAAACTGCTTGCGTTAGAACTTTTGGATGGTGTAAATAAAAAGTAGCAGCTATTTCTAAGTAGATATCTGAGTGAGGTGTGTTTATCAACCCTAGATATGATTTTGGATAGTGTCCCTTCTTATGAACAACGTCTGCGAATCCAAAAAAGTAAGAACTTGGATTGTGATATTAATGATTTTAAGCTAGGATATGTCTTTCCTGGCCAAGACAGTCTCATCTTAGTTCAATGAATGACTTACATTCAGCTGAGAGGGATAGTGATCCTGGTGATATACAGTGTGTGTCCACCAGTAGGGCTGAATCCACATCTACATCCAAACAGGCATCAACATTGGTTGGTTCTCCTTTAGATGAGGGGCAGCAAGTAAATTAACCAGATGTATGGAGGAAAGTAATTACTGTGGAACAGCCTACCCTCACTTCACTATTACCCATCAGACAGAGGGAGTCTGATGTGAAGCAATGTTCATTAAGCAGGGAAATAAAAAGACAGAGAAATCCAAGGAAAAAATCCCAGTCAAGGACATTGAAGCAAATGTGGAATCAAACAAAAAAATGCTTAGTATGGGATATTTCAAGTAAACAGCTTACTTCTGCACAGATGTCCTTACTTCAGCATGGAATTTATTTTATACCTGTACAACAGTCAGACATTAATGATACTGTGATAGACATTAGAATGTTCACCACGAATGTTATGTTTAAGACAATGTTTACTGATAACTCTGAGATCAATGTCTTCAAGAAGACTAGTTTATTTCAACCAGTTATGTTTCCTGCTGTTCTATCTTTTTGTAAGAAATGTGAAGTGGACTGTAACAAGCATTTAACAATGGAGGGTTTACAAACAGTTTTTACAATCTGAGTAAAGTTGAAAGGGAAGCTCTTATAACATTGAGGAATGATAGGGAATTAGTTATCAAACCCACAAACAAAGGTGGAGCGATTGTTGTAATGACGATCAATGTTACCGTGACTCTATTTTTGAAATGTTAGCAGATGAGAGAAATGAAGGTCAGTAGGACTAAGATAGAATATATGTGTGTGAATGAGAGGAAGGATAGAGGAATGGTGAGGATGCAGGGAGTAGAGTTCGTGAAGGTGGATGAGTTTAAATACTTGGGATCAACAGTTCAGAGTAATGGTGAGTGTGGAAGAGAGGTGAAGAAAAGAGTACAGGGAGGGTGGAGTGGGTAGAGAAGAGTGACAGGAGTGATTTGTGACAGACGAGTACCAGTAAGAGTGAAAGGGAAAGTCTACAAGAGGCTAGTGAGACCAGCTATATTATATGGGTTGGAGACAGTGGCATTGAGAAAAAGGCAGGAGTCAGAGCTGGATGTGGCAAAGTTAAGATGCTAAGATTTACACTGGGTGTGACCAGGGTGGATAGCATTAGGAATAAGTATATTAGAGGGTCAGCCCAGGTTGGATGGATAAGAGACAAAGCCAGAGAGGAAAGATTGTGGTGGTTTTGACATTTGCTGAGGAGGGATGCTGAGTATATTGGGAAAAGGATGCTAAGGGTGGAGCTGCCAGGTAAAAGGAAAAGAGGAAGGCCTAAGATAAGGTTTATGGATGTGGTGAGTGAGGACATGCAGGTGGTTGGTGTGACAGATCAAGATGTAGAGGACAGAAAGAAATGGAAATGGATGATCCGCTGTGGTGACCCCTAATGGAAACAGCCGAAAGAAAAAGAAGAAGAAGCAGATGTTGGAACCTATGAAGGTATAGATGAGAGTGATATAGCAACACTTAGTAGGATAGTTACATTAATTGTAGAAGATTGCCTCCTTAGTGGTTTGATTACAACAGAAGGTACTTGCGTATTATCGCATCCAGATTGCAAATCCCTCGCAACCAGGTTCCAAATCAGTCATAATTGTGCAATTTATGAACAAACATGTCATTGTCCTTAATGTCATGAATTTTGACCGATTAATAACCTGGATGTGACATTTCACAGTGCTGTTATTCATAATTGAAATGACCTGAGCACCATGTGAACCAAAAGTACTGCCTTGTTGTGAGAGTTGTTTAAGAAAAAAGCAGTAATGCAGTTTGTGAGCTTTCTCTTTAGATCCCTCATATAATATTTTGGCCCCTGGGAGTGATATCTTCTGTATGTCTCTTAAGTGACAGAAAGCCATACTGGTAAAAGTTTCATGTTTGTACATGTTGCTTTTCTACAGTTTTGGGATGGTTTAAGAAATGTCAATCTGTAAAACATTACCAGGAAAGGGAGTAGCCACAAACTGTCATTGGTTGGAAGGAGTATGTTTATTGGGTGTCAGTGAATATGTTCTCTGCTTCCACTTTTCATTAAAGCAGAAAGAAACACAGCTATAATCATTTCATAATTATATATTTCTCACAGTGTTTACATCTAGTCAGGTTGTTCTGGCATTGAGTCATTAACTCCATCTTACTTTGTCTTGCTGTGTTCTGTGTGCATAGTCGGGTCCACAGTATTTAAAATGAAAACCGTTGCTGAAGGACGTTAAGGTGGAAGAGGAATTTGAGGTTTACTACTGCTCCTGGGTGATCACACAATGTCACAGATAGCTAGGTAGTAGCTTTCCCAACCCCTGCAAAACCAGAGAGTCATTTCACCATAACTTCAAGAATTCTGAGACATTTGCAATCCGGTTGTGATAATACATAAGCACCCAACAGAACTATCACATTATTTATTGGTTGGTTGTCCTCTGGTACCCTTGTTCCAGGGACTCACTGAAGTACATAAGAATTCCATAAAAAACACCATTTAGACCAATAGTTTCAGCTAAGGGGTAGCTCACAGAGCCATTTTACATTTTTGCTGAGAAAAAGCTTTGACTGGTTTTGAATCAAGTAACCACAGTATTAAGGGACACTAAGCATTTTATGAATGATTTGTAGTTATATTCATACAAATGATTTTCACAGTAATTGTCTTATGGTCATCCATGATGTTGTATCTCTATTTATGGTCATTTTGAATTTAGGAGGCATAAAGATGATTAGGGACTTTCTTAGAATGTATAGTTCCTATGATAATGTGATGATAGATTTGATATGTCTATTTCTTGAGATTGTGCTTGATAATAATGCCTTTTTGTTTGAAGGTTCATCCTTCATTCAAAAGACAGGTATAATTATGGGCACATTTTGTGCGAATAGCTATGCCAATATGGTCCTTGCTCAATGAGAATCACAGTATATAATGGGACTGAATAGGTTCACCCACTATTGTAGATTGTATAGATGATTTGGTAATGATGGGATTTTGCTCTGGAATGGTAACCTTGAACAACGGGCCCATTTTGTTGATCACTTACATTCAACTACCTATGTTTTAGGTGTACTTATCAATATTCAAATGACTATATAGATGTTTTTGATGCACGCATTTCTTGTGGTCCTGATCTTGTTTTTAATACTGGATTATACAGGAAATCCTGTAGAAAGAATGGGATGCTACAGCATAATAGCATGTATCCTGGTTATGTGTATAAGAACGTATTGAAAAGTCAGGGCATGCGCATCTCTATAGACTTAATAGTTCAGGAAAGGGATTTCAGTGGGATTTACAGATGTTGTGGTCTGATTTTTTTAGAAAGGGTCTATAGTTATATGCGACATTATTAAGATGAACTGGCCTATTCTGCAGACTGAAGAATTTATTAAAGATGTGATTGGTGACAAACCCACTTTTATATTTAAGAAAAAAAAGTTATTGAAAATACAGATGTGTTATAAGAACAATGACCAAGTAATTTGGGGGAGCACCAATGTACTTAGAATGCGGTGTTGCAATAAATGTAATTTTTGTTCCTATGGTAACACTTCTAATTTATTTATTCATTCGCTGACAGGGGCTGAATTTAGGTTTAACACTTACCTTGGACAAGGCCTGAAAAATTTGGCCCTATTACAGTGAAATAACTATTGTCTGTGTGTGATCCATTGTTCTTGGACAGGCAGATGTTACCAGATTTAACCCTATGCCCTATTATACTAGGCTCTCCCTGACCTCTGTATTGACTGCATGTGCCATATCAAATAACAGTCAGGCTGATTGTAGTACCACCAATGAAATATATATTGCGAATTGTAATATCGGCGCAAATTTTTCATAGGTTCATAGGCTAGTACTAGGCTTACTGCTCTTGCAAGCCTAGCCAATTATCCCTTGTGAGACTCAAACCCTGCACCTTGGGTTTGTAAGTCAAACACCTTAACCATTAAGCCACCCTCCTAACCCTAACTCTTTTTATGTTGGAAAAATAAATTGTTCCCTAATGGAATGCATTAGGGAACATGTCTATTTTATATGGAATAGAGATGCTAAGACTACCATAGCTAAACATATAATAAATCGTGGGAGTGACCATTTTTTTACTTTTAGAATTATAGAGAAAGCAATGATGAATGAGCGAAAGGGTGACTTTGGAAATTTTACTAAGGAATGTGATTTTTTTCTGGATAATTAAGCTACAGGCAGATAAATCTCTGGGGCTTAATGGCAGGGTTTCTTTAAGACCCACTTTGAAAGCAAGGGTTTTATTTAAATGAGTTTAATATTTTATTGCTTAATGGTTTTGATTGATTTGTTTGAAATGCTGTTAGAGTTGCTTGGAAGTTAGTAATGTGTTTTCGTATTTAAATGTTTTGATGTGGTTTTATTGTATGGTCTAATGAAGCACTCTTACAAGTGTGAAGGTGCTTACCAGTTTTAATAAACAGTTTAAATTTTACTTGGTTACTTTCAGTCCTGTTTCTGTGCTACTACATTTCTGGTTGTAATTATACAATAAGAAGTGTTTATGGAAGCCCTCATCTGCCATTAAGCTATATAGTGTGATGAAATGCCTCTGAACAATGAATGATATAAATACTTGCATTATGTCATTTCCAAACACATGCCAGATATCTGAAAGATGCATAACAGTCATGAACTAAACATATTAATTATGTCATGAAGAACACCCTTGGAGGGCATACAGCTCTCTACTATCATAAGAGGTATGGATGTCTTACCTTGGACAAGGCCTGAAAAATGTGGCCCTATTACAGTGACATAACTATTGCCTGTGTGGGATCCACTGTTCTTGGACAGGCAGATGTTACCAGATTTAACCCCCTGCCCAATTATACTAGGCTCTCCCCGACCTCTGTATTGACTGCATGTGCCATATCAAATAGCAATGGAGGCTGTCATAAATAAATTAATTGAATGTGTGCATGTGAATATAATATGAACAATCAGATTTAGTCATAAAGCTGGAAAGGAGCTGCACATGCTACTGCCCCCATAACACTGAGCAGTACAGTATCAATGGCTCTTTGAAAAGCAAGTTGTTTCCATTGTGTAGTACACACACTGTTCCAGAACTGAACCACAGTCTATCTGTGTAGGTATGTTTTACAAGCCAGTATTCAATCCATGTGAAACAAGCACACTTACATCATGACATGCCTGAAATAAATATGTCATGCATTGCAATCCCATCCTGTGATGATATATCATTATCCAAAATAAAATAGATACGAATATCTAGATACAATGATGTTTAAGTAATGCCAGTAAAAGTCACATAATATTGCACTTTCTGGAATGAAACAGCAAGTTAAGTGACTCTACTGACTAACGACCTGTGATGAATCATAAGCACCACAGAGGAAGTGTTAACACAAAAGCATCACTCCAACTATATAAATTTACTACATTAAATGTATATGTCTTGTAAATAATATCTTCAATATAAAAGTGATGGCGTATGCCTCTCTCATTGTAAATGAATGCATTATAACTGTAGTGGATGCCATTCATGCTGTGAAATCCAGATAATATCCCACCAGACTTCCACCAATTAATGTGACATCTGGACAATATCCCACTGGACTGTCAACAATAATTTGACGTCTCTCACTATCTTGGATCAGTAACTAAGGAGCTTCAGTCCTCACTATTGACTCCAATTTTCCCCTAAGAGCACAACAAGAGCATACATTATAATCAGGGACTGGACTGTATACTTCTGTCCACCCCTAATGTAACTCCTTATTACAAACTTCAGAGCAATGTGTCCCAGTTTAAGACCTCTGATACACTCACACCTAAATAAATTAAATCTCACACATCCAAATACTTCTGGGAAAGCCTGACACAGATTTCCAGCTGTACCCCTTCCTCAAAATAATACAGTATTGCTGTCACCAATCAGAGTGTCTTCATGCCATTCTAAAGGGGTGTCCAATTATGAAAATTAAATATTAAAACAAATAGTAGCAAATGACCTAAGTAGCTAGGATTTCAGATTGGCCCAGGTTGTTATCAAGGCAAATATAAGCACTCTCAAATCACTAAAGCAAAACACTAATTGTCCAGCCACAATGTAAGTTAATAGAAAATATTTAATATTGAGAAAATTATTAAAAATATAAAACAGAAATTCCCAATAAACAAACATAACTCAATCACCAAGAAAATGAAATCAGTACTGTAGGATACAGATGCAACAATGTAAATTAATAAAAAAAAATGTTATCAAGCAGTGATTAAAAATATAGAACAGAAATTCCCAATAAACAATCAGAACTCAATCACCAGGAAAATAAAATCAATACTGTAGGACAGAGATCCAACATTCAGAAAAACTCTAAGTGAACTAGCTGATTAGTTATAATTTCCTAACTAACTTAAGAACACTCCCCCTGATCTAAACTAAATTACTACAACAGAGCAAAGGCAGGTTTTCAGTTCTGTTCCAGCTCTAATTTTCATTTCATATTTTTAAATTCAGCCAACAGCTGTTTTCTAAAAGTTCCTTCCTGTTTTTCAGCTTCTGACAGTAACACTAGCAACTGATCAGCTGAATCAGACAGTTTGCTTTTAGAATCTCTGTTCACAAACATGCATTTAGAAATGAAAAAGGACACTGTTCAAGTTTTTAAAACATTCTGTTCAAACAGATCATAAATCAACATGTAAGAAGTCATTTAAAATATCATAACTAGTCATGCTGGCATACAATACACAGAGCAATCTGAAATTACATACAAAACTTCAGCTAGGCATGCTAGCACAGATGACAATGTCTAATTTCTTCACACATGCATTACAGTATCCACACAATGCTAAGAGGCACTGAATATAGATGTTGAACACATGAGTATTTGACAATGAAAATATATTATATTGTGCAGGATGAATGCACCATGGTTGAAGTGTCACTAAAATTGTGAGATGTGTTAATATGTCAAAGCATTATATCATGTTATTGCTGCAGGGGATATGTTTGCCTGTAATTGCTGTACCAAGGCAATAACATATAGAATGTAATCCCATCCCCTCATGCCAGAGGATAACGCTTCCTACATGTGTTATGTAAGTAAAATATAATCACATTTGATCATTACTTTAAATAAAAGCACTGCTATGAGAGAACTCATTAGAGCTTATTGTAAATGGACTCTACATCTATATGTATAACATATGGGTCTGACAACAGAGTAATGTAATCTAAGTAGTAATGGCTGGATTTGAACTAACTAGCTAAGATCACAAGTTACAGATTAGTGTCTGAATAGCAAGTGCCACACAGCATTTGAAGTCCAACTGGGACAGTGTACGTTTAAACGGATGAGAGCATCACTGTTTATTAGCTGGGTGTTTATGATAAAAAGTGGTTGAAGTACACAATAACACTGCACAGCTACACATCATATATATTTGAAGAGTAATATACACAATATGATGTTGAAAGACACACTCACAGCTGGCCTAAAATATCCTACATATGTTGTTACGCAATAGACAAAGCACAGTTTCAAAGTCAATTGCTTGGCCCAAAAGTTATTTTTCTTGGAGATACTAAGATTTGTTAGTATAACAGTTTGCCACTGCAAATCTATCTCATATGTGGAAGTGCACATAAAGGTTGCTGTAAGGTGGCCAATGGTATATGACAGTAATCACAGTCACATTATTTAATTAGAGATGGACTCAAAACATGTACCTCTCTAGTTACACAATCTATACAACATAGTATCAGCAGTGTATACCATATGAGAATGCTGAGTAGTACAGTATAGTTTCAGCAGTATACACCATATGAGAATGCTGAGTACAAATGAGCCATACAGCATCTATGAAGGAATGGCATCAGCAGTGTATTGACAAGGAGCGATGTCTGGTAAAATTACTTTTATAGGCATCTCAGGTTGCAATAGTTGCCAATGCAAATGTGTGCAAACCAATCTTTAATTCATTTACAGTCACACACACACATGTATAGAAGATAACCACTGCTGTATTTGAACTTCCTTCATGTTTTATTTTTACATTTTAGAGAATAGTGTAAGAAGAGTAAGCACCAAGGAGATGTCTGACTCTAAAGGGGACAGAAAACACTTTTGTCATGATGATCTCATCATTGTGTCAGAAGAAGATGTTTCTGAAAAAAGTGGGATAAGAGAGTCATTTGCAAATTTAAATGTCTGCTACTTAGAGTAAGTGGATACAGCACAAATAATTACATACACACAAGTTTCCTGTGTTGAGCACTGAACATCTTACTTATCTATGTTACACAATCGAGAGAGCACAGTACTAGTCACAAGAGACACAAAATAAGTCTAACTCCTTATAGGATAGAGTGCATTTTTGACAGGATGAACTCATCACTGTGTTGCAGAGATGTTTCTGAAAAAAGAGGAGATTTGTGCAAATTTAAATGTATTCTTTTCATGGTAAGTATATACAGCACAAAACTTTACATACACACAAGTATCCCATGTTGAAGACTGAACCTTCTGCCTATTTCTTCACATTCTAGAGAACAGAGTAAGAAATGCAAATACTACAGGAAATGTTTGACTATTAAGGGGAGACAGTGCACATTTGTCATGATAACCTCATCAGTGTATTTCAATGAGGATGTCAGTCATTATAAAGTGCGATAAGGGTGCTCTATGAAGAGTTAAATGTATTCTCAGAGAAACTGGATACAGTACAAAGAGTTACACACACACACACACACACACACACACACACACACACACACACACACACACACATTTCCCATGTTGAGCATTAGACCTCCTACCTATCTAGTTACACAATCTAGTGAGCATTGTATTACTCACAAGAACCACAGGAGAAGTCTGACCTTAACAATGTGAAATAGCTCATTTATACTTTCTGAAAATCCACTGTTTGGAACAGATGGTACTGCATATCACAGGTTGTGACACAAGACAATTTAACATCACTGTGTTTGTGACATGTAATTACATATTTATCTACTACAGTTTAGATACTGTCCTTCATGTATATTGTCTTACTGTAAGGGTCAATGTCTAACATTATGGGATGCCATAGACATTCACTGTTGTAAACCAGTGGGTTATCGGTCAAACTTTCCTGCTACTTCATGTCAGGATGATTGTACACTTGTATAGCCTCATACTTGCACTATATGCATTGAAAAGACAAACATGCAAGTCATGCATAAAACAGTGCACTGCAGAATAACAGTGAGGATTATGTGAGAACAGGTTAGCCAATCTGGTAACACAGTCACAACTGTAAACACTGTAGAACAGACATACATCAAATGACTGATAGAGAGATGAACTCAAGATAACCTGTTGACAAAATTAAAACAGGCATAAAAATGTGCAAACTAAAATAATTAGTTGATGTTCTTTTTTACAATACTCTAAGTGCAGTGCTGCCCAGCTGAATTGTGCTGCTGATGACAAAGTATTAGTGTATGTGTAATCATATCTTGAAGTGTAGAACTTAGAATGGGAATCAGGAGTGCTCTATTTTGCTCTGTGCTGACTGTCAATAACAATCAGTACAATATAGGCTTCACAGTAGGTAGCAGGTGCATTAATATAGCAGCAAGATAATGTTGTGGTAAGGAAAGGGGTAACCAACATTTTCAGCCACAGGAGTTAGACAAAACCTTTTGAAACATGTAGTCATCCTTCTGGATTCAAATCTTTAGAACACTGCAAGAAAAACATTTATACTTGAGTATTACATAAGCTCCCCATGTAAGAAATCATACTTCTGATAATTCACATTTTACAGCAGATTTTAGCAAAAGTGATGGTATATATATATATTTATCTTCATTACCGTACTGACCACTATAATATTTGCATCCAACAATTCAGCATGTTGAAAAGTACATTCAACTGCATTAACATAGCTAAGCACAACAGGGTGAAGCACAGCAGAGTAATGTGGCTGAAAGCAAGAAAATCACAAGCTGTTGCCATAAGCTGTGTACTTCCCTGTCACCTTAGTTGCTTTTGTTACCCAGAGCCAAACATTGTGCAATTGCAGAGGTGGAAGAATAATAACTTTTGCAGCTGAAAGCCCTCCAGGTGTAGCATCTCTAGTAAGTGATAGTGTTATTTTTTTCTTTTTCTCAGTGTTGTCTTCCACACTGTAAACTCACTGTCCCTGCATAGGGTATTATAGTAATTTCTCTCTAAGGTAGCTTTCCAGTTATTTTTTTATTTTGCTGGTATAGTTTATGTTTGGATATTAGAAGCTTATGTTTTTGTTTTGCTTGCTCCCATATTCACTAAACCTGATTCAGGGCTCCTCTAAATTATAGTGATACTGTTTCTAGTTAAAAATATATTGTAAAGTGCTGAATTATATTTATGGTAAACTGGTGAAACTGCTACATTGTTGCAATGGTGTCTGATAATGATATATTCCACCTAGATACACTGACTGCTGCTAAATAAGATTGGTTGTAGAGTCTCAATATATTTGTTTTGGTGATTTCTAATAGGCCATCTTCACTTGCTCTGCTTTCTGTGTAATATTTATGATGTCTGTGCCTGTCCTGATCTCCTTATTTTATTGATTTTAGTTTTATATTCTTTCCTTTTGTCTTCTATGCAAGTTTTAGAGCCACTGAGGACCTGATAGCTTTGGGACCCCTCCCACTTGTGTGAGCAAGGAATCCTCTCACTCCAGTTAAAAGCAAAGGAAACTCTAACCAGCAATCATAAAAATATTGACTGCAGCCCCAGCTTTAACTCGAGGAACCTTGCCATTGCCATTTGTGTAGTACAGATGCCTGCTTTTGTGACTACTGTTATGCCTTGTCAAAATCTGTTATAGTCAGCTATAGTGCATAGCCCAGGGGCAACAACTGCAAAGCTTCTTCTTCTTCTTAGCCCACATCACCCCTTTCATCTGTTTCACTGTTAATACATTTTGCTTAATTTATTTGTTTTATGTTAAGGCATTTAGACGCTCTCAACAGAGTCATGGCCTTCAGTTACACCCCCCAATACTTATACTTCACTAATTATGTACTACCTGCTCGTCTGTCCCTTTTCAGCCAGAATAGGGCTCCCCTAGTTACCTGCTCTCTCAAATTACTTTACTGATTATTTTTCTTTTTTTTTTTTCCCCTTCGTCCTGTGCTTCCTCCTTGTTGGGTCAACCTGCTCCATTTGCCATCACTATGCTTGGGCTTACTCCACCATCTACCCTACCCCAGTCCCACCCACCCTCACTTTCATTTCCTTTATACTTCTCTATCCCCTCATCCTCCCAATTCTCTTTTCCCCTCCCCCTCCCATATAGCTTAATCCCCTCCTGCCAGACTTCATTTCATACACCCTCCCCAAATCTCCTCCTCTTGAATTTGCCTTAGTCCCCTTCTCTATCAATCACCTACCTCTCTTTAAACCTACTACACCTTACTGCTCTTACTTCCACCCAACTCTTCTCTACTATGTCACCTCACCACCTACTTTCTCTCATCCTACTAGCACTATCTAGTTCATACCATATCCATCTGCATTAAACAGCATCAACACCAACTCTTTCAATCACCACCATTATAGCTACCCTCACACAATTCTAATATCTCATCACATATTTTCCTTTTCTCATACCACTTACTATTCAATTTAAACGTATCCTAATGTTTCGCTTTCCACATTTACAAAACCCATAACTCCATGTATACTTGGCCTACTCTCCTTACTGACTGATTTCATTGATGCACTACTCCTGGATAGCGACATCCACACCAACCCTGGAACACCCATCATCACCTCTAAACTAAACTCTCTGACATTCAAGACTCCACCGCCTCTTTAAGATGGTTTTCTAGCTACTTATCTAATAGATAATCTATACAGTAGAAAACTGTCGCCTCCCCACTTCTTCCTGTTAACACCGGTGTCCCCCAAGGCTTTATATTGGGTCCTCTCTTGCTCAATATCTTTACTAACAGTGTATAATCTGCTACCAACCTCTCCACACTCTTACAATATGCCAATGACTCAACCCTTATTACTACTGCCCACAGCATCCTAGATCGCTTTGCTCTTAACCCAAGACACTTTTACATCCATTGAAACCTGGTTCACTGATAATCAACTAATTCTAATTCCAAAAAGACTAAACATCTACTTTTACTTCCTAAAACACTGGCAACACCCACAATTCACTTTCTCTATTACCTCCCTGAACAATATCACTATCAGACCAGAGACCCATACAAAATTACTTGGTGTTATAATTGACAATGAATTAAAATTTGACATACGCATCCATCACTGCAAAAAACAAAACAAAAAAAAAAAAAAACACCAGAAACTTGGTCTGCTGTACCACAACCACAAACTGATTTCACCTTCCACCAAACCTTCCCTGGCCCCGTCTTTCCTATTACCCTGTCTTTTGTATGCAGCTCCAGTATTTACTAACCTTCAGTCTTCACTTCTTTCTAAACTAGAACAAACATGCAATAAAACAGCTAGATTCACCTCTAATCTCCCTTACAAATCCTACCACTGCCTCACCCTTAAATCATTACAATGGCCTGAATTCCCTAAACAATTGTTTCTTTCTCAACTGCATATCACACACTCAGTTCTTTATAATCCCACTTCCTGTCCCTCCATCTCTAATATTCTATTTCTATATAACCTCCGACGTCAACTGCGTACATCTGACAAACATCTTCTTGACATTTACAAACCATTAAAAAATATCGGTAAGTCCCTATATAAATACTATGTAGCTAACACTTGGAACTCCCTACCACTTAAATAAGCAGTATCCCCCATAAGTTCCATTTCAAACTGCAGCTCAAACACTATCTTGTTAATACTTGGACCTGCCCTTGCCAAGATCCGACCTGATCTCTAACTGATTTCTTCCTAAATTCTAGTTTTGAGTACTTTAAGTTTTTCCTCTCTTTTTATCTGCCTTTCTTTCTTGCTCTTCTTTACAGTATATCTATAATCAGGTTCTTGTAAATATTCCTACTCGCGGATTATCCTGCTGCTATTGTACTCGATTTTTTGAAAGTTATATATAAATATATTCCCCAGGATTCATGAAGCTCGGCGCAAGGCCGGTGTAAGGCCTGCGCCGGCCATGCGGTGTACAAATGGTGTAGTAGCGCCATATGCATATTAATAAAGGTGCGCCACTACCACATCCACGTGCATAGGAATCGTGCGCGAGTGCATGGGGTGTTACTAAGCTGCGCCCGGAGGCATGTCAATGTCGGCTGGCGATGAGCAACCTAAACTGCTGAATATTATAGCCTGCCTGCAATAGTAATCGCACCTATCAGTGTCTGTGGATAATGAAACATATGCAAAGCATGCAAGACAGTTCCCGGCCACACAAAATGGAGAACAAAACAGAAATGCACGCAACATAATATGAGTTTCCGTCCATGGAACAAATGACATTTAAAATCGTGTGTCCGTAATGTACTGCACTGTCAGAAGTTATACCCAGTGGAAGTGAAGCGCATCATGTCAGCACGCCGCCAATACACACGTCTAGCCCCATGGGTATGGTCACCAGCAGTCCCACAGTGGTAGTGATAGTACACAGCAGGGCAGTTGTGGCTATATAACAACCGTAAAGAAACCTGACAGTCCATATTGTATACCAAACGCACACAAACATATGTATATTAAAATGTGCTATACACATGAACAGGAACGTAACCGTCACATACACATAGGATGCTATATGCGGAACCGGGATATCCAAAAGTAGAACCCATGCATGCAAATGCAATACGCAACAACCCCTGCATAGCACATAACCCGCACCCATGTCCGAATGCCCACCAAATCCAGCTACCAGCCTTGTGCATCCGTACACCTACACATAGCGGGTATTCCCCATATGTAGTAGGAAGTATCGTCCTAGGCAGTGTCCGGATTGCAAATATGTATCCCACGTTTGTAAACATCCCATTACAGGTACGTAAATCCAAATGCCCGCACGTTAATGTTACTGCAAAATGTGTGTACATCCCGCATGGGATAAGTAACCTGTTGAAACCTCAGAGTTGTTTACACACCACGGTGTCCATTACTGTACACACCTGGACAAAACATGTATGTGTAGTCACGGTACTGTTCAATATCTACACAGACATGCAATTCATACTACGCAGGATGGAACAGCTGTCCACCATGCAGGTCACCCCACTAGGGTTGCCACCTGTTGAGATGGCCAAGGTGGGACATCCCTTGTAGAAATGTGAGAATTTGCAGGATAAAACATACCCCCGGCCTGTGCAAAGTACAGAATTACATATGTATGCCAAGATAAAAGCTAATGCCATAGCATTTGAATAGCTTATGCTATTCCAAATAATAGTTATGTGTACCAGATACAAAATACCTGTATCATGCAACTAGTACAGAAATGAAGAAATATATTATTGTCTTAAAATCACAGGACATTTGCCATGTCTTAGGTGTCGTCGCAGGACACAACTGTCCAAAGTGGGTCCTCCCCTCACAAAGAGGAACAAGTAGTAACCCTACTCCCCACTGAATTATCGACAGTATATTCAACTCAATCACATACCGACACCAACTCTCAACCTATTACAGCAACAAAACCTGGACAAAGCCTAAAAGGATGGGTGGATAAATAGGGACAGATGTAATTACTGCTCTCACAAGCTTCGAAAGTTCAAGGAATAATAGTATGTACATAAGCAGGAAATGTTGTGAAGGATGTGGGGTAGTCCCCAGTATTACAGAGGTCCGTACATATATACTGTAACAAGCTGTCACATATGTTGACTGTACTACTGCATACCCGTAGTTAATTCATAGTCAAGTCATGTGCAAAATAATAACCCTAGTAAGAATGAATACAGGAAATAGTCAAATGTGAATGGGAACACCACTCACCGTGGATTATGTATAGTAACCACCCCCACCCATATTATGTATTGTCAACATCATAAGCTGCTGACAGGTGCCCAAACACCTGTGTCTGTAAACACAGATTAAATGTTTAAAATGGACAAACCCTGTCCATGTGCTTTGTCTGACATTTGAACACGGTCAGGGCAGTTCCGTTCACCAGGCAGACAAGCCTAAACCCAGATCACCACATGAACACCCTGACAATTAAAGACCTGTATGTGTCAGGACTATAAGCCTTTGGGTTCTGAATATCCCTGCAGTGATGACATATGCAGCGTGGGTCCAGAGCAGTAGGGAATAGGGAATGTGTAACGTGTAGTACCGCATTTTTCCCAGCAGGAGAATGGATGCCTGTGACGTAAGTGAAGCGGTGAGGCATATGTTAATGTAGCTATGTACTATTGGTATGCATATAAATGAGTCAGAACACCAAACGTATAGTGGTTACAGCATCCGGCCAACATGAATGCAGTCCCGGTTGAACAACGACTACAGCACATATAATGTGAAAGTGTAATGAATGCGTCTGTGCTGTACAGACAGTTAAATATGTAAAGGTGAACGTGTGTTTCGCAAACGTCCGTTAACCGTATTACAGATAATTACTGGTACTGTCACAAGTAATAAAGCCCATGTAAGCACAAAGACTTAGTAAACATATGTAACCCACAATAAGGATATGCATGTGCACCTGCGCGTAACCCACAATAAGGAAATGCAAGTGCGCCTGTGCGTGTGTGATCTGCTCACAGCATAGTAAATGAATGCTGTTTCCCCCATGTTAGTTAAATATGGCTCAAACCTGTTAACCTCGTAAAGTATGAAACCGGACAAAGCCATGCAAACTACCGGTACAAATAGGGACAAACACCAGATATGTGCCAGAACAAACATAGAAAGTGGATAGAATAACGGGTGTGTCAGTAGCATGGATTCTCTGAAGGGTATGCAGTCGTAACCTGAAATGCTTGCCAGAAATCCCCACTGTAAGTCTCAAATGAAATGCCACGACATTGCCAGATAGACACAGGTTTATTTAAAACACAGCAAAGATAAAGGGGCAAGCAGCTGTACACTCTGCGACAATCTGTATAGTGGAAAGGTATGGTATGGATATAGATATATGTGTATACACATAATCCACAGACGTAAACCAAAGCAAGTTATGAAATGAGGATTGTACATGTATATATGTATACACAACAGACTTATGTCCCATAGATATGACATATGTACATAAATAGGCGACATTATATCTAATATGGGTAGACAAACAGACATGCAGGAAAGGTGAATAAACCGCAGCATTCCAAACCATTGGCCAGAAAGTGACAGTCCAGCAAGTTCTACACTTTAAACATGCAGATAGGTGTTCATTGTAGGACTCCAAAAATTGAATCTTACGTAGTGTCAACCGACATTGATGCAAAAGAAGTGACAGCAGCAAATACGAAATAGCTGTACATGCAACAGTATCAGGTGCAAGGGTGAAGACACATGTGTCGATAGAATGTATGACGTACGAACTGATATCCGGAGAGTGGGGAGTGCATATAAGTGTCTCCACACTTCAGTACCACACACATTAAACATGTGTAATGGGTACTGTAGAGGGCTGTCAGGTATGGGAATCATGGGTATGCAGAAATGGGCCTAGGTGTTGTTTGGCAGGGATTTCGTAGGCCCGCCCCGTGGGAGTAATGTGGGTATGGCACACGCCTATATTCTCAATAATGGGGCAAACCATCCACTGGATATTGCGGAAACCATTTTGGCAATATGTAGGGCCCTATATCAGTGTCATGTAGGCGATTATCATGGATGGACATGCATACGACCAAGATGATACCCATAACTGGCAAACTGTCAGAATAACACAGCTGCACTAAGGCATAGTACATGAAATACAAATAGGGACTATATTAGATATACACCAGACAAAGTCAGAACGTTGTGAGAATACTGGCGTACCCATGAATACGGATGTTATGAGTGTTACTAATCATGTAATGGAAATGTCAGTCACTATTATCTACCGCACAGTCTGTAATGCCTTGCCAGCAATTTACCAGAAAGGCACATCACTATAACAAATGTAACAAGGTCAAACGTCAAGGCGTTTACCCATAATGTGTACAGGTTAGGGGTATGAAGGTAACCTGTCCAAAATACATGTACAGAACTAGTGATACTAGGTGGACAGGTGAGAAGAAAGACATCAGGACAAATGAGAAAACATGTACAAGACACACGCATGTACTCCAACAAATGTGAATGACAATGTATGCCCTGTTAATGTCAATGTGGAAGGTTAATAGACACAAAAGTAATGTGTCCCTCAGGGTGTCATGCAGTGTCACCGTAACAATTTCCAGTCCCCCAGACACGTACGTGAGCTCTGCCACTGACGGAAAGCGCAAATACTGGCGCACACATACGGTACATGATAGACCAATTATTGTGGATAAGCAGCTGTTGGCCTGTGTGAGGAATACAACTGTCTGGGTGGGTGTATCCTGCAATATAAATGTAATGGCATGTGGCCTGTGATGCCGCCATACAGTGTGTGTATTGGTGTCAGAAAGTTGATATTTTGTTACAGACACATACTCCGCAACTGTACAGATTTACGCAGAGTGTGCAGAGTTCTGCCTCATATGTTTGGTGTGTTCCACGTAACAACAGTAACATTCTGGCACTTTCATGATAACTGAAGACATGAAATAATGACAAACATGTGAGTAAGACACCAAATCCGACAGAAAAGCCACACTAATGCAAAACCTATTATTGTGTCAACTATCTACGTTTGTAAGAGCAACATGTCAATACTGCCCCTATGTGTCCCACTATCAGATAAGGCCTTGTCCAGCAACTTGCTCTAGGAGGTGGAGTGGTATGAACAGAAACAGATCCATGTGTGAGGAAACAGCAATATCGACTGCAGGATAACGCAGAAGGTATGAAATGCACTGCAGTAGGACGTGCAGTACTGTCCGCAGGTATGTGCTGACATGTCAAATGACACAGCAGTCTACATGAAGAACCTATAGGGCGGTCACCTTTACAAATGATGATAGTGGGACATACCCAGAGCCATGCACACAGCACAAATAGATATACACACATCAAAACTAGGCCATGATACATGAAGCCTCCGGCGTGTACGAGTACAGTGAGAGTACAGAAAGGATAGATGTCTGCCAAGATATACAGCAAATGCCTGTAAGGGCGTGTAACACTGCCCGTAACATGGACGTTGCATGGACAATGTTGGGAGTTGCAACATACCCCATTGGTATGTAAAAGCTATGTAAATATGCGATACATGAAACAGTCAGCTGTCCATGCAAGAGCAGAGTTATGGGCAGAAAATAGATTTTATATATATATATATATAGAGAGAGAGAGAGAGATACAGACACACACACACGTGGCAGGGCTGGTAATCAAACCTACACATGACTACCCTATCACACTACAGCATGATGCATTTACAGAACACGCTACCGAGATTGCTAAACACAGCAGACACACAGGCATTCTACTAGGTGCGTGTCAACATCCACAAAGACAAAGATGTCAGCAGGATACATCTGTGTTGTGAAGCATCTAAAAGCATAACCTGAGTCCCCAGGTGGACGGGAGCATAAACACACACACACACACACACACACACACACACTTGGCAGGCCTGAGAATTGAATTTACACCTAACTACCCTATCACTCTACAGCATGATGCATTTACAGAATGCGCTACCGAGACTACTGAACACAGCACTCCCAGAGGCATACTTCTAGGTGGGTGACATCATCCGCAAAGGCAAAGAAGCTGATAGGGAATGTATGTGTTGTGAGGCATCTAAAAGCATTACTGTGTCCCCAGGCAGCTGGAAACGCACACACACACACTTGGAAGGGCCGGGAGTTGAACACACACCTACCTACTCTAGCACACTACAGCATTACGCATTTACAGAACACGCTACCGAGATTACTGAACACAGCACTCCCAGAGGCATACTTCTAGGTGGGTGACATCATCTGCAAAGGCAAAGAAGCCGATAGGGAATGTATGGGTTGTGAGGCATCTAAAAGCTTTACTGTGTCCCCAGGCAGCTGGAAACACACACACACACACTTGGAAGGGCCGGGAGTTGAACACACACCTACTTACTCTAACACACTACAGCATTATGCATTTACAGAATGCACTACCGAAATTACTGAACACAGCACTCCCAGAGGCATACTTCTAGGTGGGTGACATCATCCGCAAAGGCAAAGATGCCGATAGGGAATGTATGTGTTGTGAGGCATCTAAAAGCATTATTGTGTCCCCAGGCAGCTGGAAATATACACACACTTGGAAGGGCCAGGAGTTGAACACACACCTACCTACTCTAACACACTACAACATTATGCATTTACAGAATGCTCTACCGAGATTACTGACCACAGCACTCCCAGAGGCATACTTCTAGGTGGGTGACATCATCCGTAAAGGCAAAGACGCCGATACGGAATGTATGTGTTGTGAGGCATCTAAAAGCTTTACTGTGTCCCCAGACAGCTGGAAACACGCACACACACACGGAAGGGCTGGGAGTTGAACACACACCTACTTACTCTAGCACACTACAGCATTACGCATTTACAGAATGCGCTACCGAGATTACTAAACACAGCACTCCCAGAGGCGTACTTCTAGGTGGGTGACATCATCCGCAAAGGCAAAGACGCCGATAGGGAATGTATGTGTTGTGAGGCATCTAAAAGCATTACTGTGTCCCCAGGCAGCTGGAAACACACACACTTGGAAGGGCCGGGAGTTGAACACACACCTACCTACTCTAACACACTACAGCCTTACACATTTACAGAATGTGCTACCGAGATTACTGAACACAGCACTCCCAGAGGCATACTTCTAGGTGGGTGACATCATCCGCGAAGGCAAAGATGCTGATAGGGAATGTATGTGTTGTGAGGCATCTAAAGGCATTATTGTGTCCCCAGGCAGCTGGAAATACACACACAAACACACGCACACACACACTTGGAAGGGCCGCGAGTTGAACACACACCTACCTACTCTAACACACTACAGCATTACACATTTACAGAACGCGCTACTGAGATTACTAAACACAGCACTCCCAGAGGCATACTTCTAGGTGGGTGACATCATCCGCAAAGGAAAAGACGCCGATAGGGAATGTATGTGTTGTGTGGCATCTAAAAGCATTACTGTGTCTCCAGGCAGCTGGAAACACACACACACACACACACACACACTTGGAAGGGCCGGGAGTTGAACACACACCTACCTACTCTAACACACTACAGCATTACGCATTTACAGAATGCGCTACCGAGATTACTGAACACAGCACTCCCAGAGGCATACTTCTAGGTGGGTGACATCATCCGCAAAGGCAAAGATGCCGATAGGGAATGTTTAGAGAGTGAGTGGTCTGAAAGCATATTACCGTCCCAAGGTAGACGTACACAAACACGCCAGTGCTGTCAACGGGCCAACTAAATATCTACCGAGCACAACAACACCACTGAATAGATATGGGATGTGCCACAGACAGTACACCCTTTGAGAGAGCAACAAGTGTGTTCAATGTAGGCATCCATTGTGACATTGAAATTGGACATCTGATGCCTGGATGACCACCATGGCTATACAGGATGTCAATGGCCATGCCCACACGCTTAGTATCACACATCTGTTTGGAATGTACTGTGTGTCCATCTACACAATGGTGTACTGGTCATGCTCACACACTTAGCTGCTGCAAAGGGCCAACTTGCATGCACATGGAGTCTAATCACGGAAGGGCGCAGTGTGGAATGTACTGTGTGTCCATCTACACAACGGCGTACTAGGCATGCTCACACACTTAGCTGTTGCAAAGGGCAATCTTGCATGCAGATGGAGTGTACACACAGAAGGGCATAGTAAGGTATAACTGCCCTCACACACAGGGCGGTCACACATGCAGTGACCTGTACACACACAGCTGCCATCACAGCTGTCACAGGTGCAAGTCACACACGTACACACTGCAGTGTACACTGTAGCTGTCAAGTCAGCACCATGTAGTTGGTGCAGCACTACACAGCCTTACGGTCCAACAACACCATGTGACACATAACCACTGGGCTGTACAGCGGTGTACACCAGCTGTGCAGAGTACACACGTACCAACAGGGATCCAACAGGTGTTATGCATTACAATGATACCAGTATACATGAACAGGTCGGCTCAAGACATACCATGGCCCTTACACAGTTGTGACACCTGACTGTTGCTGTACACCAATGAACACACGTCTGGGTATGTCATACATGTGATTGTGTGGATGTGTGCATGGACTGCACACACAACACATACATACATGGCCTTTGAGGTACCTCGTGCATAACACTGGCCTAATCAATGCTACACACGCGAATTGAATGTGGGCCCATGTCTGTTTAATGCTCACACTACAGGGGGTAGCAGTGTTGACTGGGACACATACCCTTGTACTGGTCGCTTGTGACACCCATGATATCATGCCGCAGTCCATGTGTTATGTATGTCAACACACATGTCCAACAATAGCAATGCATACAAACATGGCAACAGGAGAAACATGTGACATCTTTACTGTGCATGCAGCAAACATGCATGTGCAGTGGCCGATGTCCATAACATAGTTGCACCTACCTACGACATGCAGACGCAATGCAGACCCATCATTGACATCTGTATAC
This sequence comes from Protopterus annectens, assembly GCF_019279795.1. NCBI lineage: Eukaryota > Metazoa > Chordata > Ceratodontiformes > Protopteridae > Protopterus > Protopterus annectens. The sequence continues at coordinate 71,128,578 of NC_056726.1, read as the reverse complement.
GGTGACATACAAACAGCATGTATGGAGGGATGTGTGTACATAACGTGGTGAACCACCTGTCTAGATGTATGTGTGCAGGGGGTGGTTCACAGTTGTGTCACACACCATCCTATCATGCCATGTGCTAACTGTACGCTATGTCGCTGTTATGTGACGGTGCTGACATAATGCATACACAGCGGTCAGGTGTTAACAACTATTTGTCATAACACCTACAACCTCTCGTGTGTATATAGCAGCACATTTGCCAAATATAGAGTTGGTACACATAATGCAATCAATACCGCTGCATGTCCATCAAACGTGTCATCATATGGCTGGTGTATCATTCCCAGCACTGCCATGTGTGTCCGAATGTGTGACCAGGGATGCCACATATCATGGGGAATATGGCCCAGTTGCTAAACATCCCTGTACACCATTGTAGAGAACTGTACATACGTCAGTGTGGGAAGCATGACGTTCACCGGTGAGGTGCATCACACACATCGGCTGTCCGTATACACATGTGTGGTCACCACAGTGTATTTGTGTGTCTGTATGTATGTATGGTGCTTGGTGTGAGTGTGTATGCTAATATACGGTGGGAAATTATCACTGGCCCCACGTGTTGACTAACCCATAATGGTGATGCATTGCACAACCCTGTTGATGCCATATGTCCCAGCCATACTGGCTACCTGTGCATGTCCCTTCTCTGTGACATGTCGTGTGGGTGCATAGTACTGTGAGGGTGATGACCACAAAGGCAAGGGTCCCCAGCTGCACACTATGGGGTGTGCGTTATAGTGGCGTACACCCCGTGACTGCAGCCATGTTCATGTACTGTTACAGGGTCCTACTGCTGCATAGTGTGGCCTCCAGCTACCAAGTGACACCTCACATCATCATTGGCCAGGCCGCTGTGTACAGCCCCTGCACCATGTCACCATACCTGTAATGTGTCCTGCTATGTATGTCACGTCTCTGTCCAGTGTAGCCTGTGGCACCGACCACATGCGTCAGGTGCAGTATATGTGCGGACATCTGTGTCATGTTTGTGTGTCCAACAGTCAGGATGAAGGTACATGTAGCATGCTGATATTGCCAGACGTGCCTGTGTGTACTCCACAGTTACACATGGGGGACTGCAAACACTGCTACCTGTAGGCACATGCAAGTACACCATAGGAGGGAACCAGGGTATCACAACCAACATGGTGCTACAGATGTAACCGAGACACATACCGTGAACACATCACAATGCATGCTGCACCTGCACTACATGGTGTGACTGGTGCATGTCGACAGTTCACAACCTATGTCACATACACAACTCAGTATTCACACACAACCACTGCAACATACACATCCCTCACTATGCATACACAGGTATTACATACACCTCTCACTATGCTGTTCACCCTGTTCCTCAGAATATTTGTGCATAACCCTGCACCAATGGTGTAGATGACAGGGATGTGGCACAGGCTTCATCATATGCACAGGGTGATATGTTTGCCAGGGGCATAGGCTGCACACAACCACTGCAACATACACATCCATCACTATGCATACACAGGTATTACATACACCTCTCACTATGCTGTTCACCCTGTGCATCAGAATATTTGTGCACAACCCTGCACCGATGGTGTGGATGACAGGGATGTGGCACAGGCTTCATCATATGCACAGGGCGATATGTTTGCCAGGGGCATAGGCTGCACACAACCACTGCAACATACACATTCCTCACTATGCATACACAGGTATTACATACACCTCTCACTATGCTGTTCACCCTGTGCATCAGAATATTTGTGCATAACCCTGCACCGATGGTGTGGATGACAGGGATGCGCCACAAGCTTCATCATATGCACAGGGTGATATGTTTGCCAGGGGCATAGGCTGCACCAATGGATAACATCATGTGTGTGTGTAAGGGCCAGTGAGTTGACTGGACATGTCTGTGCAGAATGCATGTGGATGTTGTGGAGCTCTACAATTGTGTTTGCTGTGTGCGTGTATGTGTGTACACAGTTCTGCCATTTGTGATGCCTACACGGGGTATAATTGACAGCCCCAGATTGTACAGTGCAGGTTGTACAGCTCACTGTGTCCATCCACGGCCACGTGACCTGTGCCTGCCTGGGGTTGCACGGGCACTACCAGGTGGAGGTACAGAGTGGCTACTGTTCGATGACACATGTTCGCTGGAAATGTGTCCCTGCTGAGACCGTCCAGGGCCACAGCCACGTGGCCTGCTGTGTCCTGGTGTTGACAGCACAGCAGCAGCTGCACTGCTACTGCTATCGGCACTATGGGAGCGGGCATGTGAGGTGGCACGCTCACGTCGACCTACACTAGGTGGTGTTGCTGGCCTACGTCCACCTGGCCTACGCCTCACTCCTACTGGGTGTTCCAGCACAGACAGCTCCCACTCGTGGATTGCCATGCCTCGGTCAAGGATTCCGACCATTTCACCTAGTCGCCTATCCAGAACATTAGCAATCTGCTGTTGAGCATTTGCCAATGCCTGGATGTTGTCATTTAGGGTATGGATAGCAGCCCTCTGCAGCCTCTGCCCTTCTCTGTTCTGCCGTTCAGCATGTGCCTGTGCTGCCATTACAGTCTGGAACATGAGTCTGTTGATACCAGCTGCTGCGCTCTGTCCTGCAGGTGCATGTCTGCCAGAGGTCCTCCTACGAGCAGCACTGGCCACTTGCCTGTGTGGCACATCTGCAGTGACACTATGGTGTGTAGACACACCTTCTGTAGCCACCACACATTCCTGTTCCACGCCAACAGACACTGACTGTCCTTCCTCTATGGCCACCGGTGATGCAGTATGTGTTGGCAGCAGAACTGTGTGCGGGGAAGAGGGGGACATAGCTGGGATGGTAACCATTGGCACAGATTCAGCCCCTGACAACTCTGCCTGTACCTCATGCATATGTTTATCACCACTAGTATCTGTGGGGACACTAACATCAGATGAACCACAGGAGGGTAACGCACCTACATCACCTGTGAATGCAAAGAAATACTGTAAAATACAATAGATAAAGACACACACAGACACACACACAGACACACACAGACACACCATGCATGTGATTTGTCAGATGGCATGCAGCATGCCTGCGATAGAACAGAGGGCATGCAGCTCAGAGATTAATAGTGTTAGTAAGCATACCTCCCTGGGGTGCACACTACAGCAAGTAGCCATGCAGTTCACACAATCATGGTAGTATGCATGCATCCCCGTGATACACCATGTGGCCCAGAACAGGATAACAGTACACATGGCTGACGTGACCTTGACATGTAATTTGCTGACATGTGCATTAACATGCATACATGTTTGACACAATGGTGTCCTGACACATGTACAGCATCATAATGGGCTTCACATTGCAGTGTTGTGTGTATGCCCTACAGATAGAATGCATGTTTAGCAAATGTGCATGAGCACGGGAGGGTAGTGTGAGCCGTCTTCATTGCTATACAGTGTGAAGTACAGACACTGTGCCATTGCATGGCAACATGAGGCATGTATGTTGCTGTAGAATGCATAATATGTACACATTGCATAGCCATAACTGCAACACAGTCGTGATGTTCGACAGATCGTATATGGTAGACTTCACTGACACCTCCAGTAGCTGTGCACAGGCTTTTAGGTTGTCTACTGTACCACATCAACTGTATAATTGGTCAACTAAGGCTATAATTGGACCATGTGTGGACAATGTGCAACAGGGTGTATAAACATCCCATGTACTGTGTGGATACATGTCTCTGGCCATCCCCCATGGCCATGTGTGCACATGTGGTGGCCAATTGTGTGTGATGAGCATCTTCTCCACATGTCTGTGTGGTCCCATATGACATACACCCATACATGTCAGATATGTCACATTCCACAGGTCTATGCAGACAACGGGTTGTATGTTTGGTATGTGGGGTATAGGTCATGTGATAGTGTGACAATATTGCAGACAGAACACTACATGTCTGGGACATGTCAGGTGGCACATCACAATGTGTGCACCCGATGCCGGGGCATATGACACAATGGTGACACTTGTGGGCTGCCCATATCACAGCTCACTGTGTGGTACTGTGTGCGTACTACACATGTTGTTCCAATGCATACTACATATGCCTCCATTGTAGAACACCTCCACCGTTGTATGCACAGCTGACCACACAAGTCGTGATGACAAGTACTGTGGTTTCAAGTCTGTGTATCATTACGTGTGAATATATTGCACATGGGTGGCGTGTGTGAATGCGTGGTGGTGCGACCTGCATATCATGACTGGAACAAACATCAGGTGTGCAAGTGTTAACTGGCCACATGACAAATAGATCTACACTGTAACATGCCTGATACTGATGACAGTCTCACCTGCAATGGACCCATGTCTGTGAGGCATGCCAGAGGTACCTGTATAGGGGTGACACACCAGTATGAACATTATCCATGACTGTATGACAGCCACAGGTTGCACTGTGCATGTGCACACATTCACCTGTGTAATAGCATATAGTATGCACATGTGTGCATACACAACGTAGCATACTGTAGTATGCAGCATGTGTGTCCACATACCTGGCATATGTTGTTACTTTACATTATGTACAGTGACACATGCAACTACATGGGATATAATAGCCATATGTGCATTACTGACTTACCAGGCAACTCCAGGCTCATTGGTTGGGAGACTTCCACCTCCACGATGGCAGCTAGTGTTTCTGGATGCTGTTCCCTGGGTGTCCCCAGACTAGCCAGTAGCTCCTCGGTGTGTGTGAGTGGGGGCTGGGTTGGTGGCCCACCACCTGTTCCACCTTGTTCCTTGGCGATTGCAGTGGCATGCTGTTTTGCATGTCGTATCAGGTCCATGCAGTGTCTGCGCACCAGCTGGTAGGTGTGGTTATGGCCACCCACATCGTTCACCCTCCTGCGTAGATCCTGCCACAGGTCATGCCGCTGCTGGGCATGCTGTAGCACATGGCTGAACAACAAGTCATAGTTGTCATGGAGCTGTGGGATGAGGACATCATCCTCCTGGCGGGTGTATGCTGGGAGGCGTGTACGGGGCATTATCTATAAAACATAATGATGGTGACAGTTCACAGTTTCAGAGATGTACAGAGATACTGCTGCACATACATTTCTATGACATCTACTGCATCTGCACAGTTATCTTTGCAAAGCACCATGACACTGACATGACTGATGTGTTTGCGTCACACATGTCACACCCATTATGCATTGGATATCATCACCATATATGTGTGTCACCTCATTACAGTGTTCATACTCCATGTAAATGCTGTCTTGCTGTGGGCATGTCTATTTGCCTGCACTTGTGTTCTTACCTATCTGCACATGCCTCAATGTGTCCACGGTACTACTGTTGACCTGGATGCTGTGTATATGTCACATATCAACACAGACACAGCTGGAATGGACTTGAGCAGTGACAATGCACACATACACATGGATACCTGTACATGCATGTGTTTTGCCATATACATCTACACAGCACTGTACAACTGTTCAACATCCTGACATGGATCGCCTGTATTACACATGTGATAGACATGGGACAATGGATAGTCAGACGACATTCACAGGGATGGTCATCAACCATAGCATGTGCGGGCACATTTTCCATGCTGTTACAGATGGCCATTGTGCCACCGCAAGCTGCGTCAGTGCCCCACTACTGATCCAGTCAGTTGATAGTACATCTACCATGCAGCCATCACACCATGTATGACTGGGATGACATCTGCAGCTTTGATGGACAGGGCTGCATGGTGTGGTGGGAGTATGCCACATATATGGCACAGGGATCTGTCCAGCCTGTGGCGATCCTAGTATTAGGATGGTGGCTGTCCATGACATATGTCATATAGATCAGGATATGGACATGTAGCATGTCCATCATCATGCTGTAGCAAATGTCCTTCTGCAAGGTAGACGGCATGCTGCATAGTGGAGGTGTGGATTGTGAAGGCTGTTATCGCACATCCATGCATAGCTATTACCCCTTACAGGTAGTATGTGATCCAGTATTGGTCACCACAGTGCTGTATATGCCTGGCCACTGATCCCCGTGGTCATGGATGGCACCCTGACATGACATGGGTACCTCAGATGACTACCTAAGGGTCCTGGAGACGTCACCATGTCGGGGTGCACTGCACAGCGCCATCCCTTACACAGTGTCCATAATATTGACCACAGCCTAGGTAGCAGTTTATGGGTACAGGGATGTTCACCTCGCGGTGACACTGCTGGTATCATCCATCAGACTGTGCACATATGTCACACACCTCACACACACAGCCCATTCTGTATGTTGTTCACAACACTGACACAGCTAAACTGATAGGTCATGGCCATTCACAGCCTTACATACACAGATGCCTAACATTTGTGTGTGTGGTATGGGCTACAATGAGGGTGGGGTACAACACATTAACCCTGTTCTACTGTATCTGGCACAGATGTGCTGTGCACATGTCACTCTTGCACCTTTTGTAGTTGTGGGTCTGTCAACAGACCACTGGTGGAACACACCTGTGATATGCAAAGGTATTTGTAATCAAATATCTGTGCTATCTTGTACATCTGTACTGCTAACATCTACAGTGCTAATGGTTCATGGACATGCACACCATACTCAGCAGGGTTATAGTGCAGTGCCATCCTAAATGACTGTCATCACCACTTGTGGGTTGATATTATCCAACACCCTATCTGTATTGTATGGTCATGCTAGGCACTTGTTCAGAACATGTGAGTATGTCATGAGCTAATGAGTACTATAGCGCCCATTCCACACCATTTCCCACAGGTACACTGGCTGTCCTACACTTCCCAGCTTGCTTAAGGTACGACAGCTGTTGTACACAAGTAACGCACATATCCTGTGGGACATGGTTCTATATGCAGGCATGTCCAACTGTCACGTACCAGTGCTACTGCCTGTCTATATGAGGGATATGTTGTACATGTGGCAATAGAGCAATTGTCTCGTGTACACATTCAATGCTCACTTCCCAACATACGGCACTACAGCCTGTGGGGGATGCACGTCTGCAGCCGTGCTGGGCCTATAGCTCTCAGGTGTACCTCATTACGGGGAACGTACCTCATTTGGGGTACTAAAAGGTGCATGTTCCTCAAGGTTCCACATTGGAAGGGTCTGTCACACATTCATTGTTTACCTGCTAGCCATGGCTAGATAGATGAGAATCATAGTAATTCATTGGAATATCTGTTTTATATGTAAGACCATCCTATTTTAGCCATCATATGCCCTTCCTAGTTGACGCTGTTAGTAAGCCACTTGTAAGTGTTCCACGTTTCGCCCATTTGTCACACTGTATGAGGGCTAATGTTCCTCATTTTGGGGACAGGAGGCTGACAGCTATGGCTGGGGGTAATGCTGTCGCCAACCCTGACTGCACCTGACAGTCATTTGGGGATGTGTAACATTCGCAACACACCCCACCTATCACATAGTCTCACATAATCTACACCACTGGCCACACCTACAAGGACAACCTGTGCAGTACATCCCCATGCTCACTGTAGGCACCAGAGGTAGCCCCCATCATGGAAGACAACATCACCAGCTTATAGCCCACAGACTCATGTGTGCCCACCACATACAGCCAATAGTGTGCTATAACATTCACAACACACCAGTCATAGCTGACTCTGTAGGGTGTCACATTGCAGTTCCACACAGCAGGCTACACAAGGCGTTAGTCACTTACATCTTGCTGTCGGGTAACTGCTTCTGCAACATAACCTATGCACCCATGCCACACCTCACCAGGTATGATATGTCTGTCATTCGCCATGTTAGTGTGACTGCCCTGTGATGCCACTTCACAGACTACGTGTGCAGGGACATGCAATAGCTCACCAGTCTTTTAGCCCTGAGGGTGTGGGCCTAGCCCTGGGGAGCATTTTGCATTCGTCCAGACACGATACCACTGTACAATGACCGACTGTGTCACTTCAACAGTTGCCTATGCTCCTATTGTCATTCCACAGGCATGTGGTATCTGTCCGCTATGACTGTCCTGGTCAAACACAATGCTGTGGCACAGATGACTTGCACCTGCCAGCCCTGGGAGTACAGCTCACATGCTAGGCTCTTGCTGCTGCTATACTGCCTGTCCTGCACAGTTTCCAATAACTGTCACCGGCAGGGCGGTAACTGGCATGCACGACATGGGGTCATGTGACACATTGCTTGCATCTTCCCCTGTGACGCACGCAGGCAAGGCACACCTTATAATGCACCACTCCAACAGCTCTGCAGTGACTGGGACCTGCCTGTAGGCTCTGCAGAGCACACCTGCAATGACAGGTTATAGACGGACCATACCTTCTAGGCACATACCTGGACCGGCACACCCACAGCTGAGGAGTTCCCATATCCCACTATGTTTTGCACACATCCTGAAAAGTTGCTTAGCACAATGCATCAGAGGTGCTCCACGTGCAGCTAACTGTGTCCGGGACCGCTATACACATTGTAACAAGTGACAGAGTCAACATCATACCCCACGGGTAACATACCTTCTATGGTGGTATAGTGGACAGTGGGGCTCAGCTACTACTGATGTGTGACTGACACTACCCCACACTTCACTGGTATAGCCACTCATGTACCAACACATCCATGAGTCATACCCTCCACTCTGCTGGATCAACACATACACACCACCTCCAAGACCTACATTACCCTTGGCATGAACACTACCACCATGTGACTGGTGTTACACACCTGGGGTTATCCCCTCATTGGTGGATTCCGAACATATGCTAATCTACTTTGTTAGCCACATCCCGGAAACACACCCATCACAGCATACACAATACATGTGTACTACTACACCTACTACAGACGTCTGCTGACAGCGGTTGTTAACATTATGACACCCGTGCAGATGGACAATGCACATACAAATGCTGTCACATACCCCAGTGCACTTAATTAGCATGTACACAACTGCATGGATCATGCTATTCCACACAGAGCCATGATGGCACACACCAGATAACAGACGCCACTCTGGTGGTCATGTTCCATGGACATATGATGTACAACAACAGGTGTAGGCTGTTGCACAGTGGTATACATTCCCATGTGTGGGGTGGCTCACTGGTCAGCCGTGGTGGGGCCACAGGGTCCCTCATCACATACTCCAAGACTAGCTACGTAAACATGACTGCCACACATTCCAGGGTGTACCACCAGGCATTATGGTGGTATGTCAGTATTTGATGGCAACACCCACATCTGCTGTCACATACAACAGTCACTCAGGAACATTGCAAACCCAGGTATTGTTGGCAACATGCTGGAGGATGGATTCAATGCTGACAGTACACCCTCTCACTCACTACAGGGCCACAATCCATACATGAACATTGTGGTGTCCCTGTGGTCACACCTACACAGTACTGACCTACACTCTATGTGTCCTGGGACACTGGCCCCATGTCACCTTCCAAAGTCCCAGGTTGTGATGTCCACCAACTTCTGAATTACTTGTCTCCCCACTAGGCCACCATATTCAGTAATAGCCTTGTTTCAGACATTGTAGACCCTGAATGGCACACAGCAGCATTTATCACACTACACACAGGTGGCACCACATTGCACGAGTGGGACTATAGTCCTACACACCCGACTGGACTGTTATGCATGGCTATGGGGCACATCGTCAAGGACATAATTCTCAGAGACATTGTTGCTCTCTCGTCCTCTGCTGCCACCCGGGTTGGGCTTATTAAGGCCAGAGCATGGCCCCTACACATGGTGGACTCTTTTCATACAGTTACCAGGGCAGTTGCTGATGGTACGGGAGTCCACACATCCCACATTGTCCTCTCATTGCCTTTCAGCACCATTCCCCATTCTGGTATTGACAACATACACATCCACCTGCACATCATACCCTGTGTCTCAGGATGTTATGCTATGTGGCTCATGGACAGGACACACAGTGAGGCCAGCATACCATAGTACCTACTACATGTCAGGTACTTTGGCATACCACAGTCCTCAGTCATAGGGCCCCTCATGTTAAGTATATGCTTCCCTGAAGAACAGGCTGGCACAGGGGACTTTCCCTGCCTAGCTTTAGAACCCCTACATACCAAGCACCATGATTGCTCCACCAGCTGATACTGACTCCAACCATATGGGTGTCGCTGTGACAGATACATAATATGACTATCATGGGATCAAGCTGCATGACACAAGGTGCATGCACATCACCTTTGCATTACACCATTCGCCCACTGACTATCACATGGATGGTAGTCCCCTACATACATATCACATTGTACATGTTTGCAGTACACACATATGTCGCACCCACTCCTGTGGTTACTGTATTGCCACTGTGGCGTGGATATCCTCCTACGTGGCCACACCTATCTGTACTGGGTGTGTAACTGGTACACAGGCACCCATTGTACCTCTGAACTCAAGACATCTACACACATTCAAGGGTACACCACCCCATTTAGGGTGTACCTTACACAACAGCTACAGCTTTACATGCCACAACATTAACACGCCATGACGTTTACTGAGCTCTGACAGTTTAAATATGTGGCTGCACTATGGACACCACATCTGTACACATTTGCATACTACACACTCAGGGGTGACCTCTGCTGATCAGACAGGGCCCATGTCCACAACATTATTGATGGATATACTCATCATACGCAACATAAGCAGAGGCCACTGTGAGCAACATGCTCATGGATATGTGCACACATGTCACAATGAGTGGGATGTGCTTCTGGGTTACATTCTCAAACAGGACACTCACCATGCTGTGGAACATAAGTCCTCTGTACATCACGCAGGGACACTCAGTAGCACTGTTCATGTGATACCTCCCTTGGTGGTTGGGAGACACATGTAGGCCTGGGATCACTGCAGTGGCTGTACTGTGCAGTGGTGCAGGTGACACCTGGCTCTGCTCTTCACAGGACACTACCCTGGAGAGGTGCCACTAGTGTGAACACTGCAGTTGTGCTTACACATGGACTTGACAGACTGCATAGTACCCCACTATGCACCTGTGCAGTTATTACATGTCCTTTGTGCATGGTTACTTGGTAGCCCTTCCATTTAGATTAGCTATCATGCTATTACTATGTCCCATACCTACAGGCCATATGTATCCTGTTATTGTACATACCAATAGACGATACCTGTGGTATGCATGATATGCCTGTTATGCTGTGTAGAATATCTGTCATATCTACCTATAATACTATACATTACACATATTTCACATAGTATCCCATAATGCAAAGCATACTTGCTCAGCGGGACCACCTTACATATGTCATTAACATTATTTACCCATACACATGCGTGCTGTGACAGTATATCAACATATACTATCCCCTGCTATGGCACATCCTTGTTGGACATACCCTACCACTGACGGCGGGTTGTATGCTATTGTTCTGTTTAATGACCTCATGTAGCATCCCTTCTGGTGTCTGTGCTGTGTACCTTGTGTCCCACTGCTGGACGCAAAGATTCTACAAGCGTTAGTATGCTCAGCAAGACATCACTACATCAATACCTTTCCCCACTTTATGCATTGTGGACACGTTTAATTAATGCAAACCAGGCTATACATACAGTAAAACTAATTAATACAGATCATGCTATACATAACCTTACATATCGGGCATTCTACATACCTTGTTGCCATTACAGCGTTTCGTTTCTATCTCTCTCACAGTGTTTCAACTGTTTTTCGGTATGAGCATAAGGTTTGAATGTCTGGCAAGTCATCCTTATATACGTCGATACATGAAACATGTGGATTCTTCCCACCAATTGGTGTTCCTGAGTGACTAATTACTTGCATATCAGCTGTGCAGCTACTCCATTTGCCAATTACGTGGTGACAGTGGGGTATAATTGGATTCTCCACTTGAGCATTGCCTATTTGCCCTACCTTCAGGGAGACGGTCTGTATTGTGTTTTGTTATGAGTAACTGCAACTGCTATGCATGGAGACAAGTATAGTTTGGATTCATGTCCCCCGTGGATTGTGTGTGACAGGTAGAGTATTTGGTTCAACATGTGGGTGTACCTGTCATCCCGACATCTGTTAATGGAGTATTGCAATCAATACCTGTAACATGGCTGTTTGTTCCATTATACAACGCCTGCAATTTTGCATGTCGCCTTTAATTGTGTCTCTCACATGGTATGTTGAGGGTTCTGCAGATGTAATTGACTGACTGGATGTTTGTGCTGCTATTACAGTTTGTATTGCTTTAGTTTCTAGTGTGGGGGATGTCGGTGGTTGTACGTAACATATACGGTTTGTGGGCCTTGCATTTCTACATAATCCGTGTATATGTGTGTGGGCTCCATCCCTGATTAGAGAGCTAACAGTTAGTAGACTTATGTTACGGGATTGTACATTGGGCCATTGTTAATTGGTTTCTATATCATCTGCAGGTGTGCTTGCTACTTGTATACCTCCGTAATTGCAGCGATATATCAGGGGATATGTGTAGGTGACAGCTATCCCTTGTATTTCTGTCCCAGATATTTGCAGTCATTGTGGTTGTGTTGTTAAAAGAGCCTGTTTGCCATGGGTTGCCACCTTATGATATGGTCATTGTTGGAGACTTGCGGGACACAAAGCAGTGTTTACAGGCCAACACGTAGCCACGGTCAGTACACAGGTAGCACATACTTTTATCCTCACTACATACCTATTGTTGTGACTTTGGATACTTATCATATTGCATGTAACATTTAAGTTTCTTACATACAGGCATAACTATTAAATACGACTGTTACATTATATATGGGACATATTTATGTCCTACCATCTCGGACATTTGCCCTTTGTACTGTTTTATGTCAGGACACACCTGCCCAGGCTGGGGATGTCCCTCCTACTGTGGTACAGGTAGTAACCGTATGCCTACGGCTAGCTATACCCACACCTACCATACTGGTCTGCCTCTGACTTGGCACCAACATACACATGTTGCGGACACACACACACATTACAGTCACACAGAAATGCACACAGCACCCTCAATGCACACTTACACAGACTACGGAACTCACAGACACAGTTGAACACAGTACCTACGTGGACCGTGACACCGTCAGCGGTGACTAACCGTCCCTTCATATCATCATACTATTACTCGCGGATGTACTGTTCCGGTACTGTGTTCGATCGGTCTTTCAGCCTCGTGGTTACGCATGTCGGTATGTTACACATTCCATGGTTGGCGGTATCCTATTTATTTGTACCTCCAAGATGTCATGAATGTCGTTGAACTATCTATCATATTTGCAGATATCGCTGAATCCATCTATATCACCATATATCCCTCTATTGCCCTTTCTATCTGTATTATATATATGCATATGTGTACATATATATATATATCTATATCTATATATATATATATATATATATATATATATATATATATATATATATCTGGCGGGGAACGTGACAGGCACACAGCACCACCATATGCTGTAAGACTCATGTACTGTTCAGGTGTTGGCATTCCGTGTTGCACTGGCTGTTGTGTTTACAATGTTTGAGGGCTGCCTATGTAGGAGTCACACATTGGGCCACCTATACATTACAATTTACAGGTGGTCATGTTTGTGTGCCATCCATTTTACTGTGTGTGCAGGTGGAGAGGTGTCAGTCCGTAGGGGCCTACACGGTCAGTGTATGTGCTATACGTTCCCTCTTTGCCAAGGCGTAGGCATATTGGGCACACCTCCGTCTGCCTACTGGGGCTGGCACAGTGTGTTCATGGTCTGAATCCCTCTGTACCTGTACTGGCCTTGGCAATTATGGTGGGCTATGAGGGCCTTCACCATTTTGTCCCTGCTGCAGCTGCTTCCGCAGGATCATATTATGTAGCATGGCACATACTATGATGATGTGGGCACATGTGCCTGGAGAGTACTGCAAGGCTCCACCAGATGTATCCAAGCACTGGAACCGTGATTTCAGCATCCCGAACACACGCTTTATGATGAATCTGGTTTGTGCGCGTGCCTCATTATGGCGCTCTTGCATGGGTGTGTGTGCATTTCTGATGGGAGTCTTCATCCACGGCTCCAGTGCATAGTCAGCATCCCCCATGAGATGGCCATGTGGGATGTCCCCCCTGACAAATATCTGATACAGCTGTGAGGCATGCCAGATATGGGAGTCATGGTAGCTTCCAGGGCTGCCAGCACACACATCCATAATAATGCCCTGGGCATTGCACACGACCTGGCAGTTGATGGAGTGGAATCCCTTGCGGTTTATGTAGTGCATACCTTGCTCACCGGGTGGTGACTTGATTTGTATGTGTGTGCAGTCTATCGCACCCAGTACCTCCGGGTATTGTGCCACACGGTGGAAGAGATGCATATTGCTGGCCAACTCCTCCTGAGTTCTGGGGAAGTATATCTGCTCATTGGCATGTGGTAACATGGCATCCAGGAACTGGTGTAGTACCCTGGATGCTGATGCCTGTGAGATACCCATTATATCTCCAGTTGGCCTTTGAAAGGTACCTGTGGCCAGTATTCGCAGGCTTACACATACCTTCATGTCCACTGGTATGGGTTCCCCGATGTTGTTTCTGTTTCTCAGGCGTGGCCGACACAGCTCCACTATTTGCTGTAAGATGTCCCTGTCCACCCTGTAATGCTCTACTATCTCCAGGTCATGTAGCCCCTGGTAGGTTACCCTTGGTCTGAACACTCTCCTTCTCCTCCCAGGCCTGTGGTGGTTGTCGGCATCATCCTCCACAACACCGTCAGTCTCTAACACATGCTGATGAATCACAGCTATGGCAGCTCCCAACATGTACATTTTAAAAGTTCTCCATGTGTTTACACCTATGGTGCGGTGTTTGGGAATACACAGGTGTGTGTTGGGTGCTTACACACTTTATACTATTGTGCTGTGAACACCGATGATGTCATAGGGTGTGTATGTACATTCGTAGCTACAGGTTATGTTATGTGTTTTACTGCCGGAACTACTATTGTGATGCCTTTGGTGTTGAATTACATTTGCCTGCCGTGGATTACCTCTTGACCTTCCCTTTACATTTCTGCATTGCACCTACCATTTTCTGGCGTGCATCCTGCAGCCTACTTTCATTTGTGCTTTCCTGGACCTGGCGTATCTTGCGTTATGTGTGCTACTGCCGGTCTGCTGTCAGTTTGCTTTGCTCTGCTGTGTCAGGTCTCCTATCTTTGCAATCCAATACCTCCCCTCCTTTCTTTGCATTCACATGCCTCCCCTATCCTGTTTTGCAGGTTTCTGCAAGCGGACTTGTCAGCTGCCGTCGATTGGCCTTCGTGGGTTGATTGGAGTTGATTGCTCATTAGTACTCCAATTATCCTACTTCCGCATTTCCTTTCCTTCCCCTGACCTTCCTGTTTCTGCTATTGTTTGCGGCGCGTGCGTCCGATTACTGTGTTTCGGGCACGTTTTCATCCTCGTACACATGCGCTTTTGGCCACCA
The DNA here is from genome assembly GCF_019279795.1 of Protopterus annectens. Classification (NCBI taxonomy): domain Eukaryota; kingdom Metazoa; phylum Chordata; order Ceratodontiformes; family Protopteridae; genus Protopterus; species Protopterus annectens. Next base: position 71,112,977 of record NC_056726.1, on the reverse strand, counting down.
TGTGTGCTCTCAGCTAAACGATTCCTTCCCATCCCTATCCTGCAGCTTTGCTTAGCAATGGACAGGCCAGATTTACAATGCTCCAATGTGCTTAGTGCTACAGTGGCACACCTCTCTGCTGATGTCATGTATCTCCTCTGAGGCACTCCTCGGTGTTATACCACTGCGCCGTATGGTACAACCTTCCTCCGGTGGGACATTTGCAATTCAGTATTATCTGCCTCATTTGCATGGCATTGACTACTAATTCATAGTTACCGCGCCGAACACTATCGCAAGCCCTTAGCAACCCTTGCACCTTGGTTGTGGTGTTCCATGCCTACCATTGTGTGTTATGCTGTAAACCTGATTTCTATTACGTTGCGATTTTATGACATTTTTATATTATTTCTTTATGTTACAGCTTCCGCACACATGCCCTGCGGTTCTGCTGTGCGCTACTGTGGACATGACATTAAATGTTGTTATTTACATGTTGTGCATGTTTTCTTATGCCATTGGCTGTGTATTTCGCCATTGGCATATGTTCACATTGTGATACCTGGGTCTGGCCCTCTTCCATAGCTCCCATGTTATGTTTGGGAAAATGTAAACCGTGTTTTTTGGTTTACATTTCCGTGGGCTTAGGCTACACCTGCACCACTTCATGAATCGCTATATGCCTTCATTTGCATGGTGCAACACTGCACATGGGGTGATTTGCATACCTACGCCGGGGGCTGCGCAGATCTGGCATACGCCGGTAGTGCACGTGGAATTAGATCGTACCTGAATCGCTCGGCGGCCATATTTGACGCTATAACACCTATGCTATGCGTGCCCCTGGTGCAAGCTTCATGAATCCCGGGGATTGTCTTTATTGATTTCATTTTATGTAAATGTTTCTTGTCAATATTACTATTGTAATTTTTAATCTTTGTATTAATTACTGTTTTTTTTGCATGTCTGTAATTGTAATTGGAGCTTTCTCCACGAGTGTCCACTGAAAATGGGCCTTTGGCTCAGTTGGACCAACCCAGTTAACAAATGACTATAAATAAAAAATAAATAAATAAAAGTAATGATACAGAAGACAGAACATACATCGACAGGGTGAGATGGAGGCAGGGACAAAGTAGTTTATGACAGAAGGATAATTATGGATCATAATATTGACCCAACATGTCGATATCAAATAGTGTTTAAAAATAGCAATCAGTAACACTTGAATAATGTTTAGATAATACCCCTTGAAAGAAGTCCAAAAAATTCATCTATAAATGCAAACATTATCTTAACACACCACAAAGGGATTAATATTGCACAGTGTTTAAATAACACAGTTGATGCGCAGTAACAACTGACTGAAGGAGAAGAGGTTAACAGAGAGAAACAGATGCAGAGGGGAATAGCAACAGTAGGACTTGGAGGACATGTAGGAGCATCCATATGGTGTATTACTCTTATTTATTAAATCATTAAATCTGTCATGCTCTCTACAATAAAGTGCTTGCTATAGGGAGAAATAGGTGACATTTGAGTGCTACAAACATGAAGACAAAAGCAGGTTAGCAGGATAAGGTTGGCTTAATAACTGTCCCTGTTGTTGCTGCAATGGTTTTGCAAAAGATGTCTTGTTGCACTATTTCTAATTGTATGCCAAAGAAATGTTGATTATGGAGAGAAATAGAGATGTTTGCAGTTAAACATATGAAAGCAGTATGAAATTACATGAATTACATTGACATAAAGTTGTAATCAAACCCATGACACTATGCAAAAAGTGTGTCTACAAGCAAGATAATTATCTCAGCAAGCCACATAGGAACTCCTAACTCATACATTCAGTAATCAAAGAACTGTTGCATTAACTGTTTCACAGTAATGCCTTTAGTCTATGTTTACTCCGTATTCTCACAGAGCTGCAAATTTACAGAAATTTGTATGAAATTGATGAGAACACTGCAGATTAAATTGAAATCTTCAGCTTCTGCAATAAAGAAGTTGAATGGCATTCACTTTCACTCATCATCGCTGTGCTATGCCAACCTCCGCTCTAATAACAAGGGCATAAAGTGAAGGCTTTCCCGTGGGCCATTTCTGGACATATGTATTGTGTATGAATCTGTTCTTAACCATATTAACTATGTGACAAAGGGCTAGATAGGACAACAATGAAAAATAGGTCTGTCAGTGAAGAGGGTAGATGACAGAGGGAAATAATACAGGAATTTGCAGGAGGTTCATGGGAGAGCACTATAGATATTCACTTCTTCGCAACATAAATGTACAATTGTGCACACAATTTCATGACTTTGGAGAGTCACCACACTAGTGATGAGTAACAACA
>NC_056726.1:71103148-71108148 GCF_019279795.1 Protopterus annectens | reverse complement strand
ACACAACTGAGGGGGTGTTCACAGTCCTAAATTCAGCCTCCCACTGGATTTGGAGGTCCTGCTTGCTCATCTTAAAGTCCCTATAGTGGTGATGACATTGTTCTTCAGTGTGTGGCATGCCAATTGCACTAGAGATAGCCTTGGCTAAGGTATTCCAAGCCTCAGCCTTATACTAAGACACAGTATAGTCCCCCAGCAGCAGCCTATAGCTGTAGCACTTCACAAGAAATGCCACAAATATTCTGAAATCCTCAACAATCCACCATTGTGCTCTAAATTTAGCATTATTCTCTTCCTCACCAGCCATGTCTGTAAAAGGCAAACTAACAAAATCTGTCTGAATTGGTGTCCAGTTCAGTTCTCACAGGTAACTGGTTGTGGGCAAAGACACCAACTGCATTTGTGCAATTGAAAGCAGATGGGCTCCTTAGCAGACACATTGGCACTACTTACATGACATAGCAGTAAAGGTGTGAAACGTGGCAATGAGCTTTGCTGCATGTGATGCTCAGCCGATTGACACAGGCTCTAATCTTTAACAATGTAACACCTAATGGAATGTCTTTTAATTTTTGCATTTTGGAAAGAAAAAGAGGATACATTTGACATACTGTGATGATGGGACTTACACAATTTAAAATATTATTGTACTAGATGAGACTCGAACCCAAGGGATAAAGCATGCAAAAAGTGAAACTTAGTTTACTAATTGACATTGACAGAAGAGAACAAACTTTCAAGTATAGAAATTAGAATTATAATACTTTGGGAATTAGTAGAGATACACTTAAGAGAGACCTTTACACATATGATTGTAATTAGTCCTGTGTATTTAATGTTTTACAGTTTCTTGTTTTTGTTTTGGAGAAAATAATTGCTGTTCTGAGGTTTCAACGTTGTAAGCTTTCGCTTACATGGGGGTAAGTTTGGGTCATTCGCTCTTCTGAGTGTGCGATATCATAATATAAACCCATTTAACAGTATCATTTTTCTTTACTGTTACTGTCCTGATCAAAATCTTGAGAAATGGGTTTCTACCACCTTTTGCAAAAGTTTATTTTTGTTGGATTTGAACCCTTAATTGTGTTCTTTATTTAAGGTCACAACACGTCTGCTATGCGCCATAGATATGTGTGAAACAGCTGAAATGTCTCCACTCAGTACTGTCCAGAATGATAGGAAAATGCATGGTTGCCAGGTATGCTTGTGCTGCATAATGCAGCTTAAACTAAAATTTTCACCTTTTTCCTTAAATCAAGATAGTTCAGTTTTGGTGCAAAGCATTATGCAAATGTGGAAGGCAATATTCATCAGAAGCATTCAAGTAACTTTTTGGAATAACAACTTAATGACACATGGGATGATTCACAGTATATGTCTAGCAATGAGCAGCACTACTACTGCATTATACTGATATATTCAGTCTTCTTATATCTCATTGCAACATCAGAACTATCATATATCCTCACAATATCAGGACTTTAGCTAATGCCATGGGAATGCTGAAGGGCACAGGCAACAACAGAAATGCTTTCATTGTTCACACAGCATACACAATTAATATTTGTATCATTTCAAATGACTTATCTGTTACTTTTAGTCAATATAGACCATACCTGAGATTCCCACATTGACACATTCATACCCCATAAGGAATGTCAAGATTTAGTATGACCTCCCTCAGTAAAATGATCTGCCAAGAAGTTTCACTCCCTGCACCACCTGTATTTTTCTCTAACCTCAATACATTTACAAATTATGCCACAAAGGCAGGAGTGTGACAACTTGAATTTCTTCACTCAGTGCTGTGGAAAGCACAACAATGCCAGTCTTAATTGCACTGTTGCCTGCAGTCGACATAACATTTGACGGTTTATACCTTGGGCAGTGAACTGCTATTCACTGCAATTGTCTGTTGCCAGTCAACATAGAGCAATGCCACACAGTCTGTAAATGATAAAGGGGGAAAAAGAAAAAATCAGTTAAAAACAAGTACTTTAAATGTACACTTCCAATGTTTAATCAAGTTTCTTATCTTTCAACAGGAATCTGTATGGATCTGAACCCTCATTCAAGGGTAGTAAGAGCAATAATTGAAGAATATATTTCCCCTTCTTGCCACGAAGTATGTATATTTGTAAGTAAAAAAAGTGTTTAGATGTACTGATAATGTGACATTGTATCAAGTCACATTGAAAGTGTAACAGAAACAAGTTAAGAAAGTCATCCTTTCTCATCTGACAGTAAATGTCTGGATGACTGTGATTTTGCCAGCAATTAGGATACCCATGTACTCGCACAACATTTAACAAACACTGGAAAAAAAACTGCAGGTGTATTTCTTGGTTTCTTAATTGATGAATCATTCCCTTATCTGTGATTTTGAAATCCTGATTACTCCTACAGTCAGAGCAATCATAGACACCTGCAAGCTATTAGCAGGCATCACTTCTCCATGCAGTAGTAGGGTATCTGCATGTAATCGAGTAGCTCCTTACACTGTGTTTACATTCCCAACATTTAGGATATCTCACGTTATTCAGGAATTCTAATGATTTAACACCTCATTTGCATACCCCAATGGTCATAGGGCTTTTTCTGCACTATATAAAGGTAAGGAACAAAAAAAAAAGTAGTCTATCCCAGAATCCAAAAGATGGAGGCAGAAGTGAAACCAAGATTCTTTTATTCCACAACAATGAGAGCTTTTGTCCAAATTACAGGATTTCATCAGAAAAAACTGCCATTGAGCACACAATGCTTTAAATACATGTAACAAGTAACATCAAGTTAAGAAATAAGCTGGTTAATTATTGTGCTCTCTCTACAATTTAAAGAGCCCTTTACAATTTTTTGAAATAAACATTGCTAAGTTAAATCATAAAAATACACTCAAGTTTTTTTTGTGTAGCCCAAATACTTTTTAAGTAAAAACTGTAAAGCACCTATTATTGTGTGCAAAAATACTAAGCCTCTAAAAGCCTTAATAATTGACAAGTTTGATACTATTCCCCACTCAGGTATATAGATAAACCCCAGGATTCATGAACTTGCGCCAGGCGCACGCATGGCGTAGGCGCCTGACATGGCCGCCGAGTGATTCAGGTATGATCCAATTCCATGTGCACCACCGGCGTGCGCCTGAGTTGCGCCACCTCCAGCGTAGGTATGTTAAACACCCCATGCGTGGTGTTGCACCATGCAAATGAAGGCATGTAGCGATTCACGAAGTGGCGCAGGCATAGCATAAGGGCACAGCAATGTAAACCAAAAAAAACGGTTTACATATATCCAAACATGACATAGGAGTAACGGAAGGCTGTCAACGTCAGGTGTCATACTGGTGCAACATGCCAATGGAGAAAGACACCGAGAATGTCAAAAGAAAACATATGCAGAAAATGTAAATAATGACATAAATGGTATGTACGCAGAAACCACAGCAGAACCCCAGGACATGTCCGTGGAAGGTGCGGAACAATGAAATAATATGACAATGTCATAAAATAGCAGTATAATACATATCAGCTTCACAGCCACAATACACCATACTATGCATGTAAAGCCACAACTACAGCCCAAGGGTTGCCAAGGAGTGGCGGCAGTGTCTGGCGCCGTAACCATGTATTACTAGTCAATGCCATGCAAATGAGGCAGATAATACTGAATCGCAAAACCCCCGCTGGTGTAAGGCTGTACCAAACAGCGCAGCGGTAATACACCGAGGAGTGGCCTAGAGGGAATACATGTCAATCACAGAGGGGTGTGCCACTGTAGGAGGAAGCACATTGGAGCCTAGCAAACATGGGCTGTACAATGCACATCACAGCAGCAGGACCGGCGCGGGAGGAAATAGATGCGCTGAGAGTACACAATGCGCGCACAGATGCATGTGCACGAGGATGACTACGTCCCCCAACCCAGTCATGTGACGGCCGCCCCGTCAACAACCACGGATACAGGAAGGTGATGCGGAGAATATGAGGAAATGCGGAAGCAGTGTAATTGGAGTTGTAATGAGCAATCAACACCAATCAACCCACGAAGGGCAATCGGCCGCAGCTGACAACTCTGCATGCAGAATCCCTCAAAACGGGAAAGGGGAGGCATATGAATGCAAAGAAAGTAGGGGATGTATCAGAATTGCAAAGAGCGAAGAACCGATACAGCACAGCCAAGTAGAGAGGTACCATAACGGCGGCAGCAGACAAAATGCATGATATGCCATGTGCCTGCAGGATGCACTCCAGGCAATAGTAGGTGCAACGTGCAGAAACAGTAAGGTAAGGTGTAAAGCTAAACCAATGCAGGCAAGTGTAATGTAACACCAAAGGCAACAGCGTTGCAGTGCCAACGGTAAAACACGGAAAATAATCCACAGATACAGCCGCACAGACACACCCAATGACATCACCGGGTGTAGAGCACAACAGTATAAAGTGTGAATGCACACAACACACAGCGCGTATTCCCAAATGCCGCACTTTAGGGTGTAAACACACGGGGAACTTTTAAAATGTATATGCTGGGTGCCGCCGTGGCCGTGATGCATCGGCATGTGTCAGAGACAGACGGAGTTGCGGAGGAGGGTGCCGACAACTACCGTAGGCCTCAGAGGAGAAGGATAGTGTTCAGACCAAGGGTAACCTACCAGGGGCTTCAAGACCTGGAGATAGTAGAGCGTTACAGGGTGGACAGGGACACATTACAGCAAATAGTGGAGCTGTGCCGGCCATGCCTGAGAACAAGAGACAACAGAGGGGAGCCCATCCCAGTGGACACAAAGATATGTGTAAGCTTGCGAATACTGGCAACAGGTACCTTTCAAAGGCCAACCGGGGATATAATGGGCATCTCACAGGCATCATCATCCAGGGTACTACACCAGTTTCTGGATGCCATGTTACTACATGCCCATGAGTATATATACTTCCCCAGATCTCAGGAGGAGTTGGCTAGCAATATGCGCCACTTCCACCGTGTGGCAGAATACCGGAGGT
>NC_056726.1:70882199-71058717 GCF_019279795.1 Protopterus annectens | reverse complement strand
ACTTTTCTAAATCCCCAAAACCACTGGGCATAGCTTTCGGTCACTGTCATCAATTCCCCTAGTGATGTGGACATCTTCCAAGAGAGTCTTACCCAAACAAATGATTGGTGCCAGAAGCATGGCCTCAAACTAAATGCCAAGAAATGCATCATCATCCCCTTTGGGGACAGAGATGTCCCCACACATTATCACATTAATAACAAGGTCCTAAGCATGTAATCAGTTGTGAAGGACTTTTGCACCCGGGTTGATAGCAAATCGAATTTTGACCACTATATTGCCTCTGTTGTATGGAAATCTTTCTACATGGTCCACCTTATTAAGAAGGGTATCTAACCCTGGGACAAGGAGGTCATAACATCCCTTTATATAAGACCCATTAATGAGTACAACATCCTTTTCGGTATACACCTCACAAAGCACATGCAGCAGAAGACTCCAGGACCTCAAACATTTACCCTACGCAGATAAGCAAAAAGCCCTGTCCCTCTACTCAGCATCATACGGACTCCTCAGAGGTGACCTCTGTTTGCATAGAAGGCAATCTCAGACCCCGCCTTGATGGGACTACTGCATATCCACAAGTCAAGCTCCACTCAAATAACCCACACATGTGACCTCAACAGGACTTGTTGGTAGGACAGATTTGTGTCCCAGAGACTCCCCTTCTGCAGAAAAGACTCCCTCTCCATGTCAAGCAGAGTACCTCATTAACCCTTTCTAAATGCAACATGGATAACTGGATGGGTAACAGAAAATACACCCCTGGGATTCCACCTGTGTCCCTGCTGGGCAGGGGCATCAGGTGCTGACTTGTCAGAACATGGGATAAATTGTCTAAGCTTGTAAAGGCCTCAGGGTCAATAGACTAGCAACTTCCCATGATTCTATGAAGTTTAGCTAACAGAATATAACTGACAAAGTGTAAATACTTGAACAGCAATTCCCACACACTTTTATTAACTTTGTAAAATCATGAATAAACCCCCTAACCTGTATTTTAAACAGTACAGCCATGTTCATATACAGAAATTCACAACTGTGTGTAAATATGTATAAGCACATTATAAATCAAAATAACACAAAATCAGAAGCTGAAACAACAAATGGAAAATTATGTATGCAGCCCTCAAACGAATGTCAATGCATGAAGTGAACGGAAATACTTCTTTTAATGGGCCAGATAAATTAAGTAAAACACAGATACATTCACATTAAGGGCTTCCTTCCACGCTATGGTGGACTTCATCAGAATGCATAACAACTGTTTAGTATTTAAAAGTCTTTTGGCGCCAATAGTCACTAAAACCTCCAAAATTTAAAGTGACCAGTCCCTATATTAACAATTCATATAACCACATACAAAATAATTCCCTATCAGTTAAACTGTAAATTCATAAACTAAAATAAATACATGTTAAATGCATATTAAAAATGATGAATACATATTGTATTCAGTACTGTAATTGGAAGCTTATATTTTACATTTTGCTTTATACAGGTAGACATATATCTATCTATATATATATATATATATATATATATATATATATATATATATATATATATATATATATATATATATGTATATTAATGAAATGAAATGGGTATTAATGATATGCATTGGTCATATATATTGTTAATGAAATGTACTGATATATATATATATATATATATATATATATATATATTAATGAAATGTACATATATATATATATATATATATATATATATTAATGAAATGTACATATATATATATATATATATATATATATATATATATATATTAATGAAATGTACATATATATATATATATATATATATATATATATATATATATAAATTAATGAAATGTATACATATATATATATATATATATATATATATATATATATATATATATATATTAATGAAATGTACATATATATATATATATATATATATATATATATATATATATATATATTTTATTTTTTTTTTCAGTGTACTTAGTTTTTCATGAAATGCATTGTTTTTTTTTAAGGAAATGCACTGATTACTCTATTGGATTTTATTGGGCAGTATGTAATAAGGCTCTCACACTGCATAATTAATTTCATCAATTTAGCACTGTTTTATAATACATACACATAAAGAAATATATTAGTGATAATATCTTAAGAGGAAGTATATAAAGTGGATAAATTATATGTATTCATCATTTTTAATATGTATTTAACATGTATTTATTTTAGTTTATGAATTTACAGTTGAATGGGTAGGGAATTTGTAATTTTGTATGTAGTTATATGAACTGTTAATATAGGCACTGGTCACTTTAAATTTTGGAGGTTGGCATCACTATTGGCACCAAAAGACTTTTAAATAGACTAAAAAACAATTTTTATGCATTCCGATGAAGTCCACCATAGCATGAATGAAAGTGCTTAATATGACTGTATTTGTGTTTTACTTGATTTATTTGGTCCATTAGAAAAAGTATTTCTGCTCACTTCGTGCACTGGCATACATTTGAGAGTTGCATACATCCATTTCCATTTGTTGTTTCAGCTTCTGATTTTGTGGATTTACATGGTCGCCAGCTGTTACTTTGACTTTGTTTAAATCAAAGCAACACTAAGAAAAAATAAAAGAAATGAAAAACTAAGAAACACATAACCATAACAAGAGAGAATTACATTTAGTATAAGACAGAACACACTGCATACTGTTATTGTGGTAATGATTATTCAAATCTCTGTTTGAAAGTTAACCTTGCAAAAATAATTACAAATAGGCAGACTTCAGCCTAAACAAGCTGGCTAGAGAAACATTCTAATTTAAACCTGGTGGTTCCATGGGATTACATCTAATCTGCCATTTAAGTTCCATATATTCTAAATAATCATCACTTGGACCCCTCTGGGACGTAGGTCAACATGATCAATAACACGATTTTTAAAATAATGGCTCAGGTGTGCTTTTACATGTTTACTAAGTACATTTTTTTCATCCTGTCTATGTATGTCATATTGGTGCTGGTAAATCCTGTTCTTAAATGCTCTCTTAGTTTTCCTGTATAATAACTGTCACATAATTGGCACTTGGTCATGTATAACACTCCCTTTGAGTAAGAAAAATATATTTCTGTTAACCTAACGTAACCCAGTCCTGGTATCTTGAATCTCTCCCCTTCTGCTATAAATTAGCACTGAGACCAGTTTCCACACTTTCCATGTGTCTTTCTCTTTTTTGAAATGGTTAAGTTCAAATAATGTCTTAAAATTAATATTTTCTTATAAACTATACAAGGCTTGTCAACTACAATATTCAAATATTGCTGGTTAACTTTGAATAAATTCCAGTTTCTCTTCACAATACCCTGCATCTTATTGAACCATAGATTAATGGGATAGATCAAGGACCTATGAAATCATTCCTTTGGTTCTTGCAATCTTAAGTGATGCCCATCACGATTAGGTTCTACATCAGACCCAAGTAATAGATTGTACATGCCCTTTTCCCTCTTTTTAGGCACTTCAGAAACAATGTTTGATACAAAGGATTCTGGTTAACCCCTTTTCTTTAACATACCTTGAAGATTTTCACATTCTTCTACATATACTTGGTCATCTGTGACCATTCCTGCCATCCTAACATACTGTCCCTTCACAAGGGATTTCTTTTGGTGTACAGGGTGACACCTGGCATGATGAAGGAGGGACTTTGAGTATGTTGGTTTTCTATATAAGGTTGATTCAAACATGTGCATTACTGTGTTCTTATAAATACCCACATTTAAACAGTTTACTTTTTGTTCATGGACATCCATTTTAAACCTTAAAAAACTGGTAGATGAATTTAGATATTGGAAGAATTCATCCAGACTACTAAGGTTATCTCTCAAAAAAATAATAATATCATCAAGGTGCATACAATACAAAACCCAAGAATCTTTGAATTTAGAACTGAATATATAAAGTTTCTTCCATTGAGCAACAACAATATTGACAAAAATAAGGGCACATATTGCCCCCATTGCCACTTCTTGGGTCTGTTTGAACAACTGATTTTCGAAAATTAGAAAATTATTTGCCAAGACCACTTCCATGAAGGACCTGAGTATGGACAACTTAGCTGAAATTAATTCCGAGTTTTCTGACAGGAAGTCAAAAAAACAATTCCAGTCCTTCTTGATGGGGAATAACTGAGTACATATCACATATACAGATAGTAAGAAATCAAAGGTCATCTAAATAAATCCCATTAGTTATTTTTTAAAAAATCGCATTGAGTCCCAAATAAATTTATCCAGCATCCCCTTGATATTCTGGTCAGTATACTTAGCCAAAGGTAACATGATAGATGACTTTGCATTCACAATGGGACATAAAGGGGTTTGTTAAAATACTTATAAACTTTAGGGATACCAAATGTGGTGGTTATCTTAAGACAGGGGACTTTCAAAAAATTATATTCATGAAGGAAAATCTCTTGGTTCAACATGTCCTCTATCATCAACTTTATATTTTTATGAGCTATATTTAACTTGTTCCTTGAAATTTCTGTGCAAGTGTCAGAGTATGGTAAAGAGAATATTTTGCTGATGTAATCATTTGAATTCATCACAACTATCCCCCCACATTTATTAGGTTTTATCATCTTTTTGTCAGTACTAATGCTACTCAGTAGTTCTTCTTCCCATTTTGGAAGATTAGAATGGGTCCCCTTGCATGTTTCAGTCTTTTTTCATGACTCTGATGTCACTTTCACAACATTTCTCAAAAATACCAACCACATGGTGTGTAGGTGGAAAAAGGGCACTGGGACTCCTAATGCCTGAAAATGTATCAGTATCGTTCCTCATAAACAAAAAAACAAGTCCAAGTTTCCTACAAAAAAGTTTAAATTGTAACAGTGTCTCCACTACATCAGCCCCTCTTGTTGGGACAAAGGTCAAACCTTTCTCCAGAAGGTCAGCCCATTCACTAGTAATTGGGCCATCACTATAGTTAAAGATTTTAAAGTCAACCTTGGAATTATAAACAGCTTTTAAAATCTCCTCTTCCCTCTCCCTCTCCTCCATCCATCTTTCCTGCCCAGCTTACAGTTGCTGTTGTCTGTAATTCCCCCTCCTCTTGTTCAATAACCTCTGGGACCTCTTCAAAGGGAGATAGGTTCATAGGTGTTTACCAGGCTAACGACCACAAGGGCCTTTTTAAGGGTAGCCATGCATCCCAAATCTCTGACGAGTTCTGATACCCTTGATAAGTGCAAGCATGGGCCTGGAAGATGAACCATTTACAGGTTACCTGTTTGTATTAGAGACATAGGTACCAAACCAGGGATGAATTTCCTGCTCCCAATCCAATTGTCTAAGTTGCACTTGAATTGGATTAGGGAGGAACTCTGCTTCAAATGGATGGGGAGCCTGTTCCATAGATGGGTGTAGTCTCTGGGATACATACCTATCTCTCCAGCAGGACCTATTAGATCACAGGCAAGGTTTAAGTCTTAAAAATGGATAATTCTGGTACTGTTTCTTTTATGGATATGCAGGAGGCCCATCAGAATGGGTCTGACAATGCCCTGTATACCAGGCATAGATCTCCCCTCAAAAGCCTGTAGGAGACAGAATACAGGGATAAGGCTCTGAGGTGGTCTGCATAGGACATATTACTTATGCCCTGTATTCTTTTAGTGTGGACGTTCCATTTGTTGTATATGCTTGGTTAGGTACATACCAAAGGGGGCATTGCACTCAATGATAGGTCTGATGAATGCCAAATACAGTGGAACAATGACTTCTTTGGACTTAGATGCCATACCTTTGTTTATAAGTTGTTCAACATGCAATGACTTCCTCATCACTGTAGACGTGATGATCAAAGACTAGATTACTATCTATGTGTGTCCCTAAGTCCCTGACTACTGGGTCAACTCTAATGGGTGTGTTGTCAATATAATACTTACCAGGGATGGATTACTTCCCAAAGGATACTATTATGCATTCCTTGGCATTTAGTTTTAGTCCATGACTCTGACACCAGTTGTTTGTCTGTGTCAGCCCCTCCTGGAGAACATTTGTGTCAGTGTGAGATTAAATGACAGCTCCTAATATGCAATCATCTGCAAATTTAGTCAGCCAGAGACCAGTGACATTGGCCTTGACTTCTAAGAAGTAAATGCTAAAAAGGAGCGGTCCAAGGACTGATCCCTGAGGGACTCCACTTGTGATTGGCCTTTTGTAGAGGTGTACTCCCCAAGTCTAACTTCCGGGGTCCTGTCTGTGAGCCAGTTGGCTATTCAGTGGGTGACATATGGGTTTGTACCTAACCTCTTGAGTTTGTCAACAAAGACCAGTGGGGTATTGTGTCAAATGCCTTGGCCAGGTCAAGGTAGGCAGTGTGAATGATTTTGCCCTCATCCATTGATTTGGTGACCTTCAGAAAGAGGTCCACCAGGCTGAGTAGGCACGATCTGCTCTTTATTTAACCAAACTGGGTTGAGTCCAGTGTCTGGATGTTTACTATATCTGTATTGATCATCTCCATGATAATTCTTTGCATGGCTTTACATATAAGACTAGCGAGACTTATGGGTCTTTAGTTTCCAGGGTCTGTAGATGCCCCTCCTAAGGGTCCACTACATCTTCAAATTCATTATTGTCACCTATTTCATCCAGGTAGCTATCAGAATTAATGCTGTTGGGATTGTTTGTACCCTTTCTTACTACCTGACCCTTTATGAATGGGGGCAGGGTACAGGCCTAACCCTTCTCATATTCTCTCTTGTCTCTGTTTAACTTTCTCTCCTTATTTTTTAACTCATTAATACTCCTATCAACAGTAACAAAATATTTTGTACAAATGAATTTTAGATTCAATTAACAAATCTGACTGAATGCTCTCATCCAGTCATGCAATACCATTAATTAATACACAAAGTTTTTTCTCATTGTCATTAATTAACACAGTAAGTAATTCACAACCATGATGGCTAAATAAAGAAATCAACTCACAGTATAAAGAAGATTCCTTTATAAGTCCATTAGGATACTTCCAGCAGCATAAAACTTTCAGAATTTGCTCTGTCCTCACACATTCTTTTAAATAGCAGTTCTCTAATTGAAGCTTTTTATATTTCAAATCCAAATCCTGAAATCATTTCAGCTGCTGGTCTAATGTCCCTCATTACTCTCTCTGTTCCTGTGTTCTGGTTCTCCATTCACCCCCATCCTTTAACCAGTCACTGAGCGAAAATGTGAACGTCACTGTAGGATCCACTAAAGCTGCAAATTGGTTAGTGCCTGCTCATTCACTTCATTTACCATGTTACCACACATTGGCAGATTCTCACCTGTAGTTAAGGCATTAGTTCTTTGGGCTGGGGTGATGAAAGAAACATCTGTACTTTGTGAGAAAGCAGAGAAAGGCACACTGTTAAGGAAAGCACTTTGTCGATGATTATTCTGTGCTTGAGAAACAGCAGTTACTTGTTGTGATAACTGGTTAACCAACAGTATAAGGTTACTAATGGAAGCTTTTATTTCTTGTTGAAACTGGTAGCTGTTCATCTCAGTTTCACCTAACATGTCCCCTTCCTTTCCAATACTAAGTAACAAAAAATAAAGTAGTCCAACCAAGAATCCAAAAGAAGGAGGCAGAAGTGAAACCAAGATTCTTTTATTCCATAACAATAAGCACTTTCAATGGAATTACATGGATTTCATCAGAAAAAAACTACCATTGTGCACACAACTCTTTAAATACAAGTAACAAGTCACATGTCAAGTTAACATAGAAGCTGGTTAGTGTGTCCTCTCTGCAATTCAAAGAGCCCTTTACAGTTTTTTGAAAAACCATGCACATTGTTAAGTTAAATCATAAAAATGCAGTCAGTTTTTGTGTACTATATAAAGGTAATCATGTAGTTACTACCCTTGCATCATACTGAGAAGACGTTTTGCATCCAGAGAGCTTGATACTGCTAAATAAGCACAACTTTTGGAGAACTAATGACTTTCTGCATTGCTTTATTGAGAAATGAAGTTTGGCAACAAACTAAGGGCAGGATTCACGAAGGCTTACACGGAGTTTAAGAGTAGTATAAGCCTCCGTGTAAGCCTCCCGATCCAGGAACAGCCCAAACCTCCGTGTAAGAGACTAGCTAAAATGTCTCTTACACGGACTGGGCGTGGAAATGCTCAATACCTCATTTGCACCTCAAAGATATGCAAATTAGGTATTTGAGCGATCCAGGAAGCCCAAACCAGTCCATGTAACGGATGTTTTAGCTGCAGAAATGTACTCAGCTGACAACTGAGAACATTTCTGCAAAATTTACAATGGAGCTATGTCAGCTGCAAATAAAGGTTGCATATGTGTCATCTAGCATGCCAATGGCCAAATATGTGGCCATTGGCATTAAAAAGTGATGCAAAATTATTTAAAATAACATTTTTTTTTCGGGGGATTTTGATGTTTAACTGCAGCGCACACCCGTGCAAACGGGGTGCTCTGCCTAAAAGTGAAAACCGAAGCTTATAAGCTCACAATTGTGGGTTTCATGTATTACATGGAATGACAATGCAGGGACCAGCAGACCAAAAACAATATGGCCACCGTGTAGTGATTGCCAAGGGGGGGAATCTCATTGTAAGAGATGTAACTAAACATTACTAGGCAATCCTATGTAAATGAGGGTTACAATACTGAATCACACTGCCACATAGCTAATGAGCACTTTTTGAGTAGTGTAAGAGTTACAGAAGGGGGAGGAATAGAGTAAGAGTTAGGTGACATCACGGGGGGGGAATGATAGAAATAAATGTATCACATTGGAGAGCAGTGTAATGTGACAGATGACAGACAGACATCAGGGAGAGAGGTGTGTCCCAACAGAACACTAGGAAAGTCAAGAAATAGAGGGTGTACACTATCCCTACACTCAAACTTTCTTGATATACGTGCATGTGCGCGTGTGCGCGTGTGTAAGGCAGGCTCACCATGTGGGAGCGTGTTGCAAACCGTTTAAAATGGTTTGCGCGGGTATGCACGTGTGTAAGGCAATGTAAACATCAGGAAGCCTGTTGCCTGATGTATAAGGCTGTGTGCGCACGTTTTACAATGAATCAGCCAAGTCCAAACCGTGTAAGTATGTGTGCGTGCGTTTAAGTCACTGTGAGCGTGCTTATGCTGGTGTGCACATTGCTCCCCCTGAGGAAACAGAGAGGAAAAAGGAAACAACCAGAGTACAAGGAAGCTGTCAGAGAATACTGCTGGAGTTAATTGGTGATAACAATTGGAAGCAGGCAATTACACAGGCAGACTAGAAGCCCAACCCAGCACTTGAAACACTTCAAACAGCAGTGCAGGGTGTTTCTCTCAAGAGATACTGCAAGAAAGGAGTAAGCCATCAAAATTGAAAACTGAAAAAGCTGAACTCAGAGCAGAAATGCTAGGGGCTGCCATAGCTGTTATAATCAGGCATAGGCGAATTGCTGAGGGTGGTGACAATGCAGATGCTGACAGACAACCCAGAGTGAGGAGAAGGAAAAGAGTATACAGGCCCAGGGTCACCTACCATGGGTTACATGAGCTGGAGATAGTAGAGCGCTACAGAGTGGACAGAGACCTTCTGCAGCAAATTGTTGACCTGTGCAGGCCATGTCTCACACACAGAACCAACAGTGGGGAACCCATCCCAGTGGAAACCAAGATATGTGTTGGCCTAAGAATACTAGCAACAGGTACCTTCCAGAGACCAACTGGTGATATGATGGGGATATCACAGGCATCAGCCTCCAGGGTACTGCACCAGTTCCTGGATCCCATGTCAGCACATGTCAGTGATCATGTATATTTCCCTAATGCCCGTGAGGTTGTGGCCAGCAATATGCGTCTCTTCCAGCAAATAGCGGGATACCCTGAGGTACTGGGTGCAATAGACTGCACGCACATATGCATCAAAGCACCAGCTGGTGAGCGGGGTAGAGCCTATATTAACCGCAAGGGATTCCCCTCCATCAACTGCCAGGTCGTGTGTGATGCCCAGGGCATAATAATGAATGTGTGTGCTGGCTGCCCTGGGAGCTACCATGATTCCCACATCTGGCATCTGACGCAGATGTACCAATCATTTGCCAGTGGGGACTTCCCACACGGACACCTAGTAGAGGATGCAGGTTATGCACTTGAGCCATGGCTGATGACACCCATCAGAAATGCACACATACCTGAACAGGAACGCCATAATGAGGCACATGCACAAACACGTAATGTCATAGAGCGTGTCTGGACATATCTGGTGGAGCCTTGCAGTACACACCAACTACATGTACCCAAATGATCATGATATGTGCTATGCTACATAATATGATCCTGCGGAAACAGCTGCAGCAGGACCAGCATAGGGCTGGGCCAAACATACTCCCACCATTGCCAAGGCCACCACAGGCAGAGGGTGACTCGGAGGAGGAACAATCTGACCTTGCCCCAGTAGGCAGAAGGAGGCGTGCCCAGTATGCTCTGGCCTTGGAAAAGAGGCAACGCATAGCACATACACTGGCTCAGTAGGAGCACTGGGACTGATACCCCCTCCGACTCACTCATATAGTAACAGGGACGCCAAAAATGATACAACCTGCTTCCAAACATGTACAGGGAGTGTAGTATGTGCATCCGACAGAGGCAGCCCTGCAGCACCACCTGAGGCATGAATGCGATGTGTTAAGTAATGTAACACCATGTACCATATGCACACCTGAGGACCCTGACTAACATCCACCCTCACCAATCATGAACCACAAAAACACAAACCCACCTTCATAGGTACCACAAGGGATAGGAACCTAGATGTAATGCTACCCAATGCCAGAAGTATAAACAGCAAGATGCATGCAGTGTAAACGCACACAGTATAGAGAATGTAGATATCAGTGCTGTAATAGAAAACTGGGTCAAAGCCCACATCAGCACCCTAACACTACCAGGTCACACCTCATACAGTGATGTACAGCTGCAAAACATGGAACAAGCTACAAAACGAGGGTGACTAGCAATAAATGTCATGGATAACCACACCCCATGTTGGTACCACAACAAGAAGCAGCATGGATTAGCCATGGTCAAATACCAATGGCTAAAACTGCCTACCACTATATAGCTTGCTGCAGACCACAGTCCTAATAGCAGGAACTGCACCAGGCCTATGTTGGAATACATGAAGATATCAAGCCCCCCAAACCACATTATATTGCTTGACTGAAAATACCTACACATACACCATAGTTTCATAGTTTCATAGTTTACTACTAGGCTATCTGCCCTAGTGCACTTATAAGCCTAGCCATAGTGATGTGGCTATTGCCACCCCTTATAGTGGTAATAAGTGTACAGAATAGATTCTGAATATAGTGCCTCTGACTTAGTAGTGACACATTATGACCCCTTTACTTAATCAAATTAATTGACTGTGCCTCTGTCTAGTAGTGACACAGGGAGGACCCCTGGGGTAAACCTACGATCTCACATCCACTTGTCCAGATTTCTCTTGAAGAGAGTCAGTGAGGGACTCTGTCTAACATGAACTGGGATTCTGTGCTAGAGTGTGAGAAGCCTCTGAGTTATGAATCTGTCCCTCCAGCATGTCCTATACATGTATGTGCTGAGGTTCAAATCTTTAGCTCTCATGGTTCTGGTGGATTTGGATTGCTTGCAGTGGAGCATGTCCATCAAATCCTGATTGGACATGGTCTTGTATGTCAGGCATAGGTCACCTGTAAGTAGGCAGTATGCTACTGAATAGAGATGGATTTTCTTTAGTCTGGAAGAATATGACATGTGTTGTAGACCCTTGATCCTCTTGGTAAGGTACTTTTGGGGTCTCTCCAGCTGTTGCAAGTGCTGGGTGAGGTACATACCAAATGGGGCTTTGTATTCAATCATGGGCCTGATAAGGGAGAAGTATAGGGGTACAATGACCTCCTATGATCTGGATGGTAAACCCTTCATGATAAGGTGGGCAAGATAGAAAGTCTTTCTAACCACTTTGGCAACATGGGTGTCAAACGAGAGGTCACTATCTACATGGGTCCCCAGGTGTCTGATTTTTTTTTTCTGTGCTCAGTGGGTTGCTGTCTATGTGTTAATTTGTGGGTACTTTGTTCCTCCCAAAGGGGATGACTACACATCAGTTGCATTCAGTTTCAGGCCATGATTCCGGCACCAGCTATCTGTTTTTGTGAGGGCATTCTGTAGGATGTGTGTGCCGGCTGATGTATTCACTATGGTGCCTAGGTTGCAGTCATCTGCAAACTTTGTCAGCCACAACCCTCCTATGTTTGCTTTCACATCTGAAAAGTAAATGCCAAATAAGAGGGGTCCCAGGACAGATCCTTGTGGGACACCACTTGTGACTGGCTTTGAATCTGACAAGGCACCTGCAATGTCGAGTTTATGGGTTCTGTTTTTTAGCCATTTTGCAACCTATCCTGTGACATATGGATTTATATTTCAGCTGTTGAGCTTGTCTATAATGCCTGAGTGGGGTATTGTGTCAAAGGCCTTAGCCAAGTGCAGGTAGGCTGTGTGGACCGCTTAGCCCTCATCAATGGCCCTACTGACAGTTTCAAAATAGTCAACTAGGTTCAAAAGGCAGGATCTGCCCTTTACAAAGCTGAACTGGGTGGGATCAAGAGTCTGTAGATCACCAATGTCTCTGTTTAAGAGCTCCATAATGACTCTTTCCATAGCTTTGCAGACAAGGCTGGTTAAGCTTGTGTGGTGGTAGTTCCCAGGGTCTGTGGAGGCATCTCCTTTGTGGAGTGGGACCACTGTTGTTGTACGCCAGTGTTCAGGTACATATCCTGTAGCAAGGCTAAGGTTAAATAGCATTTTTATATATGGGTTTAGCTCCTCTTGGAGTTCACGTAGCATGCAACTGGGGATACCATCAGGTCCCATTGATGCTGTGTTTTTGTCTTTGCTGAGTGCGGCTCTCACATGGACATCTGAGATGACAGTGAGGTTGCATTCAGCTGTGATAACTATCGTCTTTTGGGGGTGAGGGAGGGAGAAAATTGCACTGAACCTGTCTACCAGAATGTTGCCAATATCTGTCGGGTCACTGAAATTTATGTTGTTGTGTACCAACTCTGAGCATATCTGAGGGTTCCCATCCAGGTTTCTGACATAAATGAAGAAGTCATTGTGGTTATCTTTACTGTCTTTGGTGATTTTTGTCTCAAAGTTGACCTTGGATGTCTTTATGAGAGAATGTAGCTGTTTACTAGTGCTGATCACAGCTGCCTTCCCTTTAGGAGATTTAGCTCTGTCTTGCATTAGTATCTTTCTTTTGTTATACAGTTCGTTTATGGCTGGGGTCCGCCAGACAGGCCACTTTCCCTTGGTGGAGAGGGTCTTGGTTTTATTTGTGATTGCATGGTCCATGCTTTCTTGGAGATGTCCGTAGAAAGCGTTTGTGAAGGAGTCACCATTGTGTGTTGTGGTTTCCACTGGCCCAGTGGGCTTAAAGGATGCCATCTCAGTCTGAAGAAGTGTGAAGTCAGCTTTTGAGAAGTTTGTCACTATACTCTTTGTATTATACTAGCACTGACACATTTGTAAAAAATTTCCCAGAATCCATCAAACAAAATGGACATACAAAATGTAACACTTCCACAAGAGGGGTAAGCATACTGGATGTGATAATCAGAAATATGTGTACTGGATGTCAAGATGAGAAGTGTATCCCTCACTGGTAAGACCAGACCATAGAGTAATCACACTGTAGTTACACATCCCGACCCCAGTCCCTGGCCAGAATACCACAGTGAAACACATGTATAAAGCATAGCTTGCACCCCTACAAACCAATGTGGAATCCATGAAAGGCCCTGTGCAAGTCCAGAATATGGGACACACTGCAGAACATGTTATACAGGCATTCCATGAACACAGCCAAGAGTGCTTGGAGTCTGCAATCACAAATAACAACAAGACACAATGCCATACACCCAGGCATCTGGCATGCTGGACTCCAGCAATTACTAAACCATTGAAGAGAATGAGGAAGCTACCACATGATAGATCAAACATAAAAAGTGAAGTAATCAGTGATCACTAGTATGGCAATAAAATGTGTCCACACATACAATCCACTAAGGCCAGGCAAAACAAGTAGAATCTGTGAATCCAGAGGCAATCCGACACCTGTCCCAAGTACACACACAACAACTCACCCCAATAAATACAAATATATGTGATAGCCGCAACCAGGTAGCCAAACCAGAGCCTGAGCACCCCCAAATCAGTACTGTCAAAACTAGTCAGGAGGACAAGGTAACCACATACACCACAAACCCAGTCCCACATAGACCTACAATGACTGTAAACCAAACACATAAACACAAAAACATTCCCAGAGGCCCTAATTACAAACATACAACACCAACACAAGCATCCAAAGCAGACACCCAATAAAACAACCTCCAGACATAGCACATGTAACACATAGTACACAAAGCTGGTGTGCCAAACAGTCACAGGACAGAAGGAGAAACAACATGCCTGATACAGTTGTAATAGGTGACTCCATAGTGAGACATGCTGCTGTTCCAGGGATGGCTTGCACCTGTTACCCATGGGCGTCTGGATATTGCCTAAGGCTTTTGCAACCTACAGAGATCCTTTTGTAGGCAAGGCCGAAAAGACTAACCCACCACCATAGAAAACAAAACTGGAAAGAAACAGAAGGGTAATGCTGATCAATGCCAGACGTGTAAACCTCAATATGCATGCTCCTGAGGCCCTCCCCAGTATGGAGAACATCGATGTCTGTCCAGTGATAGAAACCTGCTGCAAGCCTCGTGACAGCACACCAGCACTACCAGGTAATACCACATATCATGTGTTATGGCCACAAAACCTGGAACAAAACATAAAAGGAGGGTGAGTATCCATATTCAGCACAGACACCTATATGTCCAGTTAACTGACAATGCTTACATCATTGCAGTCCACCCATGTGCAACAAACCGTAGGCAAGACTGCTGTACAGTCTGTAGCATGCTACAGACCACACTCTCACACACAGGAACCCCACCCGCTGTCCTGAAGACAGTGGACAGTATGAATGTACCACCAAATACAAAACAAGGTACACACAAATTACCACATAGGTGGTAAACCATTATGTATGGAAGGAGTAATCAGGGACCTAGTGACACAAGTGGACAGTAACCTGTTATGTGACAGTCACATTGCCAATTTGGCTAGGAAGACTGTCTATATTGGACACTGTATCATGAAAGGATTCACATCTACGTCAACAAAGGTCATTGTGCCCCTATACTGTTCCCTTATCAGACCCATAATGTAGTACAATGCTTCATTTGGGATGTACATTACCTGGCACCTGCAGCAGTTAGAAAGACCTCAAAGGTGCCTCACCAAGAGTTAGAAAGGGTCTCAAATATATGTCATATGCTGCCTGGCTGTAGACACCACAGCTGAATGCAGTCACATACTGCCTACACAGAGGCATTGTATGTCTGTTGTACAAGTCCATGTCCAACATAGAAGTAATGGACATGCTCCACCCCAGAAAACTCAAAGCCATCGGAGCTGTGTGAGTCAGAGATGTCAACCTCAACACATAATCAAATAGGATGTGCTGGAGGGACAGATACTTAGGCTCTCCACACCCTGGAACAGAATACCACTACATGTTAGGCAGAGCCCCTCACTGACACTCTTCAACAGGAAGTTTGCAAAATGGATGGATAATTGTAGATGTACACTGGGGGTCTTTACTGTGTCATGTCCAGACAGAGGCACAGCTAAGTAAATCATAAATAGCCATAATATTCACATAGCAAGGGGTGGCAAAAGCCACACACACTGTGGCTAGGCTTACAAATGCCCTAGGGTGGATAGCCTAGTATGAACCTATGAACCTATTATGATACAAATTGTACAGGACACTAAGGATAACCCCAAGGCTGCTGCAACTGATGGTAGGAAGCATGTTGTGAATTCCTGGATATGCTCTGGATCACACAAATATTACAAACAACATACCAAACACACACACGTATTGCCAACATACATCCTGACAGGTGCAGTGCAACCCCCCCCCATAATGCAAAATATCTTTCCCAGCAGACTGCTGCCTCCCTGACATTATGTTAGCCTTACCACAGGATATGTACCCAAAGAGCAGTGTACAACAACAGTGGTCGTTCTCAAGAAAGGTGTTGCCTGAATGGATACTAAAAACAACCACTACAGAATCCTGAGAAGCTTGATCTGCACAGCTATGGAAAGGATCAGCATGTACCGCAGACATAAAGATATTGGGGATCTATTGACACCCGACCCTGCCCAGTGTGGGTTTATTAAGTGCAGACCCTGCCCCTAAACATGTGTGACTCAGTTGAAACAGTAATTGAGGTCACTGATGAGGGCAATGTGGTCCACACAGCGTAGCTGGACCTTGCAAAGCCTTCCATACAATACCCTACGTGTTCAATATAGATATGCTCACCAGCTTATATATACACCCCTATGTCACTAGAGGGGTTGCAAACCAGACCAATGACAGAACTGACATGGTCAGACATGCTGCAGCCATGTCAGACTACAAACCACATATAACAGGTATCCCACAAAGCTTGGTCCTGGGACCTTCCCCGTCTGGTATATATGCCCCATAGGTACAGGCCAACATGTAAGGACTGTGCCTGAACATGTTTGCAGAGGACTACAAACTGCCCAACATATCTGACACTCCAGCTGACACAAGCATCCCACAAAAGGGCCACATAGAAACAGACAACTGGTGCCATAGCCATGTCAGCAAGTTAAATGGAGAAAACTGTATAGTCAACCTCTGTGGATATACAGTAAGTGACCACCAATTACCACATAGGTGTTAACCCATTGCATACTTAACATGTAATGACAGACTTGGGTACACAAGGTGATAGATATCCTGCATTGGACAAACATGTGGCTGTAGTGTTAACAGAATCAATCCATATACCAACCTAATCATGAAGGTTATGACATCTAGATAAGGGGAGGTCATTGTGGTTCTGCAGTTATCCTTCATCAGCGTTACAATTGACTACAACAGCCCCTGTGGGGTGTACCTCAGCAGACACCTCCATCAACTGTAAAGTCCACAACAGTACCTCACCAGGAGTATCAAAGAGCTTGAACAGATGTAATGTGTTGCCTGATTAAACAGAGTGCAACTCCACACACTGCCATGCTGGCCACCCAGACGCAAGCTGTGCCTGATGTAGAAAGCCATGTCCAAGCTGGAATCAATGAACATGCTGCACCTTGTACAATCTGAATGGCAGTGAGCTATGCACATGAGGGACCTGAACCCCAGCACTGACATACATAGGACAAGTTGTACTGCATTATCCATAACACAGAAGCCACCCCCACGCATGAGTAAACTACCAGTACAGGTTATCCATAGAGTCACTCGTTGATTCTCCTCAACAGGAATCTTAATGAATGGATGGGAGATGGTAGGTTTACCCTGGGTATCACTGTTATGTCATGGGTAGACAGAGGCACAGTATACTAAACATGACATATGTCATGACAAACTACACTTACAATGTGTTGAAGGACAAACACACTCTCTGGCTAGCATTAGAAATGGCCTAGGGCACATCGGTAGTGTTTGCCAATGTACACCTATGTTGTGGAATACACTACTGATGTTGGACGAGGCTGTTGTAAGTAGTTAATATCTGAACATAATGCAACATGGTCAGATGTGCACAACTGGACCCTAACCAGGCTGTTGTGCTCACTATGGAAATGTAAAGCAGTGATAGGACTAAAGCCCAGGATACTGTCCACCACAGTGAAAGTACTGAACCACTACACTATACAGTACTACAGTGTTAGGTCAGTATGAACGGATGTTGACAATTGTATGCAAAGTATCCCATGCAAACCCTGCAGGCACAGTATAATCCCTGTTGTGTTCACACAAAAAGCATTTGGACAGTAACTACACAACATGACATAGAACACACAACCATAAACAGGAGATATTTGTTGAAGTTCACACTCATCCACAAATGTGATGGGCTGCAGAGGTCAACATATGGAAAGCTCACACTGGGCATGCTCACACACTTGGATAAATGAGACATCTTTCACACAACATGCCATGGGAAGGCTGAACTGGGCATGCTCACACACTTAGTCCAAATATCAGTTTAGCATTTTGCCACATATATCTGGTATATGTACGTGTTATTCCAGTAACCGACAACATTATAGCAATCTGACCAGTGCTCACACTTAAATGACTACAGAGACATACATCATATAGTGGATTTCCCCCATATGCAAACATCTTCCACAGATACACAAGTTGTTCATACAAACAGGAAATGTTATGGCAATAAAGATGCATCTGACAGTTAAACATATGGGTGTAGAGGTCAACACTAGGCTGTTTGCCCTAGGGAATGACAGCTTATCCAGAGTGTGTGTGTGTGTGTGTGTGTGGGTGATTGTGGTTGGTCTGTGTGCAAGTCTGTGCGAGGGAAATGTTCCTTTTAGCAACTGGGAAAACACACCACAGGATGCTCATTCCCCTTGCTAAACACTGATGATGTCAGCATCCTATAAGTATATCAGGAGAAAGAAATGGAATTTTCCCAGTAATTTGAATAGCGCGCTCCGCTAATGTGTCCGTCTCTAGTGTCATAAC
Organism: Protopterus annectens; assembly: GCF_019279795.1. Classification (NCBI taxonomy): domain Eukaryota; kingdom Metazoa; phylum Chordata; order Ceratodontiformes; family Protopteridae; genus Protopterus; species Protopterus annectens. Next base: position 71,039,985 of record NC_056726.1, on the reverse strand, counting down.
ATAGTTAGGTAGGGGTTTGAATCTGGCAAGTGTGTGTGAAGGGGAGTTAGTGTGTGTGTGTATGAAAAAAACATCCCTTTTGGCAACTGTGAAAACACACCACAGGATGCCCATTCCCCTTTCTAAACACTGATGATGTCAGCACCCTATAAGTAAATCAGGAGAAAGAAACTCTTCCAGTAATCCGAATAGCGCGCTCCGCTAATGTGTCCATCTTTAGTGTCATAACATAGCTAGGTAGGGGTTTGAATCTAGCAAGTGTGTGTGAAGGGGGGTTTGTGTGTAAGTATGTATAAAAGGAACATCCCTTTTGGCAACTGTGAAAACACACCACAGGATGCCCATTCCCCTTTCTAAACACTGATGATGTCAGCACCCTATAAGTATATCAGGAGAAAAGAAATCTCCCAGTAATGCGAATAGCATACTCTGCTAATACATCCGTCTCTAGTGTCATAACATAGGTAGGTAGGGGTTTGAATTTAGTAAGTGGCAAGTGTGTGTGTGAAGGGGGGTTAGTGTGTGTATGAAAGGAACATCCCTTTTGGCAACTGTGAAAACACACCACAGGATGCCCATTCCCCTTCTAAACACCGATGATGTCAGCACCCTATAAGTATATCAGGAGAAAAGAAATCTCCCAGTAATGCAAATAGTGTGCTCTGCTAATGCGCCCGTCTCGAGTGTCATAACATAAGTAGGTAGGGATTTGAATCTAGCAAGTGACAAGTGTGTGAAGGGTGGTTAGTGTGTGTGTAAGTGTGTACAAAAGAAACATCCCTTTTGGCAAATGTGAAAACACACCACAGGATGCCCATTCCCCGTTCTAAACACCGATGATGTCAGCACCCTATAAGTATATCAGGAGAAAAGAAATGTCCTAGTAATGCGAAAAGCATGCTCCGCTAATGCGTCTGTCTTTAGTGTCATAACATAGTTAGGTAGGGGTTTGAATCCAGCAAGTGTGTGTGAAAGGGGGTTAGTGTGTATGAAAGGAACATCCCTTTTGGCAACTGTGAAAACACACCACAGGATGCCCATTCCCCTTTCTAAACACCGATGATGTCAGCACCCTATAAGTATATCAGGAGAAAAGAAATCTCCCAGTAATGCGAATAGCGCACTCTGCTAATGCATCCGTCTCTAGTGTCATAACATAGTTAAGTAGGGGTTTAAAAACAGCAAGTGTGTGTGAAGGGAGGTTAGTGTGTAAGTGTCATAACATAGTTAGGTAGGGGTTTTAATCCGGCAACTGTATGTGAAGGGGGGGGTTAGTGTGTGTGTAAGTTTGTATGAAAGGAACATCCCTTTTGGCAACTGGGAAAACACACTACAGGATGCACATACCCCTTTCTAAACAATAGCACAATTATTTATGGCTTTTGATTCCAGACATGTCACGTGTGTTTTGCTCACACAGAATGCCCATGTGTGCGGGTTGTTTCTCACAATAATGCATGACATTGAGTAAACCAGTTATGGCAATGCACACATGATGTATGTGTGTGCCAAATACACATATGTACCTGTGACTTTCAATAGTTACCATGTGTGATGCCTGCCACATGTGAATACATGGTATTTGCACTGGGTAACATTATGACTGTGGTCTTCTGTGCAGGTGCTGCATGTGGGATGTGTATATACAGTGTGAGATGTAGATGCTATCAACCTAGTAGTGAGGGATACACACCTGGTCTGGGGCATATAGTCTACATGTTGTTGATGAACAGGTGCTGCATGTTTTCACCTGTTGTGGGAGTGGTAAGAAGTTGTTCCATAGCAATGCAGTGACTGCATGCTAAGAACCTTTAAGCTAGGGTGTTGTAGCTACAGTAATTCATTAGCATTCAGTAATATGTCAGCATTCCTGGTGAGGGTAGGATGCCAACCAAGGTCAGGGTTCTACCAGCCTGTGCCACTTGCTCAGTGAGCCCTTCCATGTTCCCTATCATGTATTCCAGTGAGGGACATCATACATCAGCTGTAGTGGCATGGACAATGACTGAGTCATATGTGTCCATGCATCTGACTGACCTGTATGCTTGTGTTATGTGGTGGACCATAGTGCCCCATGAGCATATCACTGTGACCTTCACCTTGTCCAGCCTGGTGAGCATGACCTCACTATACAGGACAATAAAAGTACCTAACACAACTGCAGCAAGAGTGTTGTATAGCCGTACAGACTGTGCTTGTTTGACACACAGGATTTGTGTGCTATGTGTTATGCATGCTGTATTCAGGCCTAATGTATGCCTGTGTGCCAGCTGGAGAGGTGTCTGCCACTCAGGCAGGATGCCATTCTTAGGCTCCATGAATGACCCGGTGTGTTCCCGTGCTTGTACTGCTGTCAGTGTAGGTCTACATCAGACTGGTATTGCAGTCACTGTAGTATTTCATGCCACCTGACAGGTTATGCCAGTACTGGGTTCAGAGTGCTTAGTCCACAGTTTGGCTATGTGTTTCCATCTCATACATGTGTTGTACATCCATGGGTAGGGGATAGGGTTGACTGTGTACATGTGGCAGCTGTGACATTACTACATGACTCACATATTCCACAACTGTACCATAGAGGTGACTGACAACTGACCTTTGCACATGCTACCATAGTATTGAGATTGCATTGGTGATTAACAGCACATAGGGCCAATGGTGAACAAGATACATAGGTTCATAGGTTCATACTAGGCTATCTGCCCTAGGGCATTTATAAACCTAGCCAGAATGTGTGTGGCTTTCACCATGCATTGTAAATCTATCTTGCTATGCCCTTTTCCAAGGTTAGTATACTGTGCCTCTGTCTAACAGTGACACATAAGTGATACCCAGGGTAAACCTACAATGTCCCATCCAGTCATTAATATTCCTCTTGAAGACAGTCACTGAGTGACTCTGCCTTACCTGTATTGGGATAATATTCCAGAGTGAAGGGAGCCTCTGAGTTATGAATGTGTCCCTCCAGCATGTCCTATGTATATCACTCCTGAGGTTCAAGTCTTTCCAGCGTGTAGCTTGATGGGATTTGGATATTCTGAGGTGCAGCATGACCATTAAGTCAGGGTTTGACATGGCTTTATATGTCAGGCACAGATTGCCTATGAAGAGGCAGTATGCCACTGAGTAGAGCTGCTGTTTCTTTAACCAGTCAGTATGTGGCATCTGTTTGAGCCATTTGATCCTCTTGTTGAGGTACTTTTGTGGTCTTTCCAGTTGCTGCAGGTGTCTGGTAAGGTGCATGCCAACAGGAGCATTGTAGTCAATTATGGGCATGATGAGGGATGAGTAAAGAGGCACAATGTCCTCCCCTGATCTACATGTGAATCCCTTCATGATGAGGTGGCCTATATAAAATGTTTTTCTAACCACTTTGGCCATGTGGTTGTCAAATGAGAGAATGCTATCAACTTGTGTACCCCAAGGTCCATAATTCCTTCTTCTGTACTTAATGGATTAACACATATGTGGTACTTTGTGGTCACTTTGTTTTTGCCAAAGGGGATGACTATACATTTTTTGGCATTCAGCTTGAGGCCATGGCTGTGGCACAAGTCGTCTGTTTCTAAGAGGCCCTTTTGGAGGATGCGTGTGTTGGCTGGAGAGTTGATTATGGCGTCCAGTTTGCAGTCATCTGCAACTTGCTCAGCCACAGTCCTTCCATGTTGGCCTGTACCTCTGATAAATATATACTGAACAAGACAGATCCCAGGGCTGAGCCTTGTGGGACACCACTTGTAACTGGTTTTGAGGCTGACATGGCTCCAGCAATTCTAACCATGTGTGTTCTGCCCTTGAGCCACTGTGCAATATATGTAGTGACATAGGGGTTAATATGTTCACTGGTGAGCTTCCCTAGAATGCACAAGTGGGGTATTGTATCAAAGGCTTATGCAAGGTCCAGGTAGGCTGTGTAGACCACCTTCCCTTGACAGTGGCCTTGGTGACTGTTTCAAAGAAATCAAACAGGTTTGAGAGGCAGGATCTGCCATTAACAAAGCCAAACTGTGTATGATGCAGTGTCTGTAGGTCCCCAATATCTATATTTATGAGGTTCATGATGATCCTTGCCATAGCTTTGCAGACCAAGCTATTCAGACTTATGGGGCGATAGTGTCCAGGATCCGTTAAGGCACCACCTAAATGTAGAGGGACCACTGTTGCTGCACGCCACTCTTTGGCCACATATCGTGTAGTAAGGCTGGGATTGAACAGTAGTGTTATGTCTGGGTGTAGCTCTTCTTGGAGTTCATGTAGGACACAGCCTGGGACACTGTCTGGTCCCATTGATGCAGTGTTTATTGCTTTGGAGAGGGCAGCTCTTACCTGAGCATCTGAGATGTCGGGGGGGGGGCAGCACTCTGCTGGGAGAAATATTTGCCCTTTGGTGTGGAGGGGGGGAGAAGTTAGCAGTGAACCTGTCCACTAGGATGTTGGCAATGTCTGTGTGTTTGGTATTTCTTTTGACATCTTGGACTACCTCTGAGCATATCTGGGAATTACCACCCAGGTTCCTAACATAACTAAAGAAAGCCTTGTGATTATCCTCAGTGTCTTGTGGAATCTTCTCTCAAAGATGGCCTTAGACAATCTTATGAGTGCCTGTAGTTTTCTTCTAATACTCATCAGTGATGCCTTCACATTTTGGGAGTTTGTTGTATCATTTAGTAGCTTCATCCTTCTATTGTATAGTTTGTTTATGGCTGGTGTCCACCACACAGGATGTCTGCCTTTGGAGGATTGGATCTTGCTTTTATTTGGGATTGCATGATCCATGCATTCCTGAAGGTGTCCATAGAATGCCTTTATACAGGTATCTGCAGTCTGGTCCATATTTTCAACAGGCCTGGGGGCTTTGAAGGTTTCCACATCATTTATGAGGAGTGTGAACATGCTTTACATGAGTTGTTGACTGTATTCTTCTGTGCAGGGGGTGGCCTTGGGATGTGAATATCCAGTGAGATTAGTTTATGGTCTGATCTTACCAGTGAGGGATACACTTCTGGTCTAGAGCATAGAGTCCCCATGTTGGTGATGATCAGGTTCAGTATGTTTTCCCCTCTTGTGTGAGTGGTAATAAGTTGTTCCATAGCATTTTGGTATATAAATTCTAGTAATCTTTGGGCTAGGGTGTTGGAGCTACAGTCATGCTCCCAGTCTATGTTTGGGTAGTTTAACTCACCCAATATAATGGTGTATGACAGACCTACATATTTCCAACTGTTTTCAGGAAGGCCAAGTGCGGTTCTTGTGTTTGTGAGGGTGGTCTGTAGCAGGCTATAACCTGGAAGGCAGTTTTACCCATTGTTACTTGCATATGGATAGTCTCTGATGTTTGGTGCTTTGCCACCAACCTGGAGGTGTGGGTATCTTGGATGAATATCAATACATCCCCTCCTTTTGTGGTTTTGTGCAAGTTTTGGGCCTGAAAAGCATGGTATGAGGTATAACTTGGTAGTGCTGGGGTGCTGTTGGTAGCCCTGAATCCAGTATCTGTTACTGCACAGATAGCGATGTTCTCCATGCTGAGGAATGTTGTCAGTGTGTGCATCATCAGGTTTAGAGTCCTGCAGTGGCATATATGACTGCTCACGTGGACAGATGCCAGGTAAGTCATATGCAAAGTGTCACAGGCAACGTACATGTGCACAGGAGAAACAGTGACATTCTGTCAAGTGAGACATGAACATACATATAGTAAGCTATGCAGATGTCACTAGGAGTCCACAGAAGCTGTGTAACTCTGCATGGCAGGTCGGATCAGTATTCCAGGGTAACTGCAAGGAAACATGCATGCAAACATAGCTACTGTAAGCAGGGCTGCATGTAGTCCATTGTACAACAAACAAGCTGTACCACTTTCAGTAGGTAACACTGCAAATGCTCACCAGCTGACATATGAATACCTATGTCACCAAAGGTGATACTTACCAGACCACGGACAGAAATGGCATGGCCAGACATGCTGCATCCCACATGAACACATATCACAAGCAACACAGACCTCACAAAGTCAGTGTTCTTAACAGGCACAGCCCATAAGGCCAAACACAATGTGTGACACACCTATAATAGGTGATGCCATAGTCAGACACACTGACGTCCCACTCTCCAGACTGAGCAAGGTGAGGGTCACATTTAGCTACCTGTCGGGTGATAGAATGTGCCACATAACACAAGCACTCAGGTCACTCCACAGCAAGTACAAGTATGAGGCAGTCATAGTCCATGCTGGTGTGAACAACCTGAGATGTACCTCCCTGGACCACATGGAAAGAGACACAGAGGAGCTCTTACATCACCCTCTCAAACTCAGGAATCCCACTCAGCCTTCATGACGACACAGGAGAGTATAGATTTCTCTGCAAACACCATCATACTGGGTGACTTCAACTACCCAAACATAGACTGTGAACATTACTCAAGCCACAATACCCAAGCTCTAGGGTTCCCATAGTTCAGAAACTCTTTAGCTATGGAGCAAGTAGTCAACATTCCCACAAGAGGGGAAAATATACTAGACCTGATCATCACAAACATGAGTACAAAATGCTCACCACTTGAAGTATATCCCTCATTGTTGCAATTGAACCATATACTAATCACACTGGAGTACTGGATCCCCCACATATGCAAACCTCAAACACATCTATGTGTGTGCGGGAAATGCCCCTATTAGCAACTGTGAAAGTACACTACAGGATGCAGATTCCCCTTTTGAAACACTGATGATGTCAGCACTCTATAACTATATTACCTGAATTGAAGCTCTCCAGTAATTCATATAGCATGTTCTGCTAATGCGTCTGTCTCTAGTGTCATAACATAGTTAGGTAGGGGTTTGAATCTTACAAAGGAAATGTGTGTGAGTGGGGTTTGTGTGTGTGCATAATGCTGTGAGGGAAGAGTGCCTTTTGCCAACTGGGAGAACACACTACAGGGTGCACATCCCTCTTCATAAACACAGATGATGTCAGCACCCTCTAAGTACAGCATTAGAAAAGCTTTCTCCCACTAATGCAAATAGCGCACTCTGCTAATGTGTCTGTCTCTAGTGTCATAACACAGTTAGGTATGGGCTTGAATCTTGCAAATGGAAAGTATGTGTTTTAGTGTGAGTGGGGTTAGTGTGTGTGCACAATGCTGGGGGTGGGATGTGGCTTTTGCCAAATGGGGCTACGCACTGCAGGGTGCATATTTCCCTTAACAAACAGTGATGTTGACAGCACCCTATACAAACAACATGACAACAGACAACTGCCAGTACACAGTATAGTGCTACATGCTACTGTAACACGCACATGTACCAGAACATACCTAGATAGTGTTTTGAAACCTGAATGTTGCAAGTGTGTGGATGTGGGATGTTTCTTTGTGTGCATTTCCGTATGGAAAACATGTTGGATGTGGCAATCAGGGAACCACAGTACCTGATGCACATTACACTTTTAAACTAATGAGGTTGCCTGCACCCTGTGAGTACAGGTAGAGAAGTGGAAATCGGTAGTAATCCAAATAGTGCACTTTTCAAATGTGTACCTGTCATGTGTCGACAGCTACTCATGTAGGGTAATAAATAATGGAAATGGCAAGTGAGCGTGTGCATGTGTGGGGGTAGCAGGGTGTGTGTAAATGCATGTGTGACAGAACAGATACATATAGCTGAATCTACAATACAGCACATGCTGCACATTCCCATAGTCAATGGTGGCATGTGATGGTGTGCAGCTGGTACACTTTGGTAAGTAGTATGGGTGCAGATAACAATTCAGGACATTCATACAGTTACTGCAGCAGGAATGCTGGGATATACACACAATCATAGTGGAACAGTGAACAGTTACCAACATGTTATTACTTATACACATCTATGTAGTCACCCTGTGCATCAGCAACGTGTTTACCTTTTCCTGCACTGATGTTGTAGTATGCAGGAGGTGGCACAGTGTCATCATATGCACAGGGTGTGGGTTAGGTATGCCCAAGCCAGCCACTGGTACCACCAATTGACATGTGTGTGTATGTGTGCTTGTGAGGGGCAGCAGTACAGGGTGGACCAGTGTTGGTGCAGTGTGTGTGTGTATGTGTTTGCCCTAGGTGTTAACTTTCTGCATGTGTGTAAGCACGCACACAGTCCCACATAATGGCTGCCATGTACAGGGTTTTGTGGACAGCCACAGACTGCACCTGCCAGGTCATCCAGATCAGTGTCTGTGGGCACGGACACGGTACCTGTGCCTGGCAGGGGTGCTACGGACCGTATCCGGTACTAACCCAGACTGGGTACTGTCATCGGAAGTGGGGGGGTGTTGACTGGACACAGTTCCCTGTTGGGACTGTCCAGAGCCACGTGCACGTGGTCTCCTGGGGCGTCCTGATGACAGCACTAACCCAGCATTGCTGGGGCTGCTGCTGGCACTTGAGGTGCGTGAGTGGGCCCGTTGTCATCCGCGGTGACTGCCAGCTGGTGCTGTTGCCGGCATACGGCCACGTCGACACCGCAAACACACACCATCGCCCTGGCCCATGGACATCTGGTTGTGGAGCAGCTGTTGTATGTCCCCACAATGTCTGTCAACGACATCTGTGAAATTACGAATAGCATTCGCAATGTCACGCATGCTATCTGTCATGGCTGTGCGACATGCTGTCAGCTCCCTCAGACCCTGTCTGGTGTACCTTTCCATACGTGCCTGTGCCTGCATAACAGTCCAAAACATAGTGGAGGTTGACATACCTCCTTGGGCACGTCAGCCAGAGGCAGTACGGCCACGGATGCCCCCACGAGAACCCATGGGTGACTGTCTGCGTGGTACCATTGGAGGACCCTGCTCATGGCTGCTTTGTGGAGATGCATGTACCACAGGTACCACATTACCCTGATCTATGCCGAATGCATACTGTCCATCACCTAGGGACAATGGTGACAAAGGATGTAATGGCAGGATGACTGTGCGCATTGAAGGGGTTGACAGCTGCGTACTGTCAATTGGCTGACCAATGGCGGACCCAGACACACCTTCCTGCACCATTATAGACATTTCCTCATCATCAGTTCCTGGGGCACAAGATTCAGGTTCCCTGCTGCAGGTCACCAGAGCAGCACCAGAACCTACGGGAGGAAAACATGGAACACAGATTACAGTCTCAAGACATATTTTACGGTGATGCACTTCAATACAAATGCACACATTCAGAAATGGACACATGCACTTATGGACACACACACACACATGCACACATGGGCACAGGTACATTTGCACACATGCACACCCCACAGTACACACACACATCAGTACTGAGTTACACTACTCTTACTAGTATTAACTTGAGTATTGCAGGTATTATTAAACACACTCACCAGCATGTATACTACTGAGTTACACTACTCTTACTAGTATTATAAATAGTTTTTCAGGTAATGATAAACACACTCACCAGCATGTATGGCCTGCCTCACTGCTAGATGGGAGGGACCTGGAAATATGAAGAAAGTAATGTCAGTGGGCACAAGTATGCCATTGTTTTTGCATATGATACAGTACAGTAGTACACCAGTTCCCTTATACACATCAGCTGCTCATAATGCCAGTATCACACATGCACAATTACATATCATGATGACAGATACATACCACGTGCACACCTTATGCATGCATGAAGTAACAGTGTACAGAACAGTCATATGTACATATGGCATCTTACCTGCATGCTCAGTGTCTTGCTGCTGTGTGGATCCAACCTCCATCATGATGCAAGTCTGATGCTGTTGTTGTTCTGGGGCTGGATCCACGACACTTAGCAGTAGCCCCTCCTGTCTGATGAGGGGGGATGTGTGGCCACCCCCCCACCTGTGGCAACCTGCTGCCTGCGGATATCTGCAGCACGCTGGCGGACATTTCTAATCAAATCACTGCAGTGATGTCTCACCTGCTCATATGTCCTATCATGCATGCCAACATCATTTATCCTGCTGACAAGGTTTTGCCACAGTGCAGACCTCTCCTGCTGATTCTGGGTGGTGCGTGAAAACAGGATGTCATAGTCACGCACCAGGCTCTGGTGGATCACTTTGTCCTCTGCAGCAGAGTATGCAGGGTTCCTTTTTGGAGCCATATCTCCCTGGAAAAGTACACAAACAGGATATCAGCAGAGTATGTCAGCAATATATGGTACACATTCTATACATGAAGTATTAAATTGTAGTTATTACTGCTTGTTTGTAACTTGATTAAAGTGTAGCTATCATTCTAAGTCTTTTGGATTAAGCACTTGGCCTTTAGACCATTTGTTTTACATTAGGAAGGTTTGTGGCAAGCACTGTGGTGGCAGGACAGGTAGCTTTCATCCTTCTAAGTTGGGAACTGCTGATTGAGAGCCCAGTGTCCAAGTGTATTAGTTCTGGTATAAGCAGTTGGCCTTCAGGCCAGTTATTTAACATTAACAAGGTTTGTGGTCTGCACTCTTGTGTGAGAATAGGCTGTACTCTGCCATTCATAGCTGGGAACTTCTGGTTTAAGGTTTATAGTGCCTGCATATTTGAACTGTATCTTACTGACATTGGTACACCTTGTTTGCTGTAGCATACACTACATCCAAGCCTCCTAAATCTAGCTTTGTTTATATGCTTGTTATTTGTTAGCTTGTTATTTCACTGGTACGCTAATTCCACATAATACACAGCTTCTCAGCACTTCTGTGAATCACTACTGATATCTGCATTGCTTACTGTACTTATTTCCTTGTTACACTTGAAAGAAAGTGACTGCTTGTCATTTTGCATTTAGTTAATTGTAACACATTGCACTTAAGTTACCTGGCACTTGCTCACTGAAGCTATTATATCAGTCAGCAGTAGAAATTAATATCAGTACACCCTCACTCCCCACTGGACCTTGTTTTCAATTATTATGGAATTCACAATAGTATTCTAGCATGTCCAAAGGTCAGTTGTCAATCTCCTCTCCAGTCCAGCTGGTGAGTGTGGTAATCCAGAGGCAATGTTATAACAGCCTCATGTACACAGACAACCCCCTCCTCCTAACAACAAATTCAAACATATGTGAGTGATGCAACCATATACCAAACTGGAGGCTAGGCTCTCTCTACGCAATACTGCCATAACCAGTCAGGAGGAGAAGGAAACCACACTCACTACAATTCCAGTCTCACATAGACCTACCACGACAACAAAACAAACACATAATCACACAAAAACATACTCGGAGGCTCAAAATAAAGATCTGCCTAAGCAGCAGAGACCTCCAAAGCAGACACCCAAGCAACCGCTACCCCAAAACAAAACACGGGCAACACATATCTCACAAAGCCAATGTGCTGAACACTCACAGCCCTTAACAGTAAACAACACACCTCATACACTTGTAATAGGTGACTCTATCATCAGGCACACTGACGTCACGTTCACCAGGCTGAACGAGGAGAGGGTCACAGTGAGCAGCCTGTCGGGCACTATGACCCGCCACATAACACAAGCACTCAAGTCACTCCAAGGCAAGTACAAATATGACTCACTCATTGTCCATGCTGGTGTGAATGACCTGACACATACCTCCTTGGACTACATGAAAAGAGACAGAAAGGAGCTCTCTGAGCATGTAGCCCAAGACAGTATGACCCTGACCTTGAGTAGCATCTTACCCTCACCAAGAATGATGCCACAATATCAAGGAAAGATGATCACTTTCAACAATTGACTGAAGTATTGGTGTCATTCAATGGTGATCCAATGCCTGTCAGCTTGGGATGATATGCTGTACAAGCCACTATGCTTTGCTAAGGACAGCTTGCACCTGTCACCCCTGGGCTTTTGGATTTTGGCAAAGGCTCTTGCTACACCCAAAGTGCCTTTATTAGGCAAGGCTCATAAGGCAAACCCACATCCATAGGTATCACAAAGGATGAGGAACTAAGAGTAATGCTACTCAATGCCAGAAGTCTAAACCTCAAGATACACGCACTCAAAACTCTACTTAGCATTATGGACATCGATATCTGTGCAGTAACAGAAACCTGGTTCAGGTTTCCCAAGAGCACACCAGCACTACCAGGTTATACCTGTTACCATTCTTGTCGGCCCCAACACTTGGACCAAACAACAAAAGGAAGGGAGTATCAATATTCATCAAAGATACCCACACCTCCACATTGGTGGCAAAGTACCACATAGGTGTTAAGCCATTAAGTACAGAAGAAGTAATCGGGGACCTGGGGAACAAACTTGATAGCAATCTGTCATTTGACAACCACGTGGCCAAAGTGGATTGAAAAACATGTTATATAGCCCAGCTAATCATGAAGGGATTCACATGTACATCAGGGAGGTCATCATGCCTCTTTACTCATCCATCATCAGGCCTATAATTGAGTACAATGCCCCTTTTGGGATGTACCTAACTAGACACCTACAGCAACTGGAAAAACCCCAACAGTACCTCATCAAGAGGATCAAAGGGCTCAAACAGATGCCATATGCTGCCCGGTTAAAGAAAATCCAGCTGGACTCAGTGGCATACTGCCGGTTCAGAGGCAATCTGTGCCTGACGTATACAGCCATGTCCAACCCAGAAGTAATGGACATGCTGCACCTCTGGAAATCAAAATCCTATACAGCCACACGCTCAAGAGACCTGAAACTTAGCACTGAAATAAATAGGACATGCTGGAGGGACAGATTCATAACCCAGAGGCTCCCTTCACTCTGTAATGAACTTACAGTACAGGATAGGCAGAGTCCCTCACTGACTCTCTTCCATAGGAATCTGGATGAGTGGATGGGAGATCATAGTTGTACCCTGAGTATCACTTCTATGTCACTGTTAGACAGAAGCACAGTATACTAACCTCGGAAAAGGGCATAGCAAAATAAATTTTAATTGGGTGGCAAAAGACAAACACATTCTGGCTAGGCTTATCAATGCCCTAGGGAAAATAGCCTAGTATGAACCTATGAACCTATGTGTACTGCTATACTACTTCTGCCATATGTTGCATGTGTGTGTATTGTGGGGGATGCGCAGGTAATGGCCAGATATGTCTGCACAGGCAACACTTCTGAAACACTCTGGGTGTTCATCCCAACATACTGTATGTGTGTTGCCATGCAACACTGTGATGTGGACACACATTACTCAGCTTGGATATACATATACCAGCAACACCACAAGCACAGTACACTACCTTGCTATGTATGTATGTAATTACACAGTTATTCACTAGTTAGGACTGTGATGCTATCCATGCAGCCCACTGGGCCAGTGGAAGCCACAACACACACTGCTGGCCCCTTTGCAAAAGCTTACCACAGACATCCCACATAGTGCATCTAATGTGCACACACATATCTAACCCAGACCGTATGCATACCACTTATTTATCCTGTCCAGTGGACTACAGATACAGGCACATTGTATAACAATAGCAGGAGGCTACTGCAGCACAGAGCAGATTCACATGAAGGCAAGGCATCTGTGGTCAGCAGTGGTAAGATGCTTCACATTCACCAAATGCACAGATATTGGCAACATTGTTGCAGACAGTTTAGGTGCAGGTATCCCCCCCCATTCTCCTACACAAGTGGAATTAGTTATCACAGATGAATGTAACCTCCCTATCACCTCACATGTCCAGGTGAAGGCCACCCTCAACATTGCAGAACACACAGCATCACTGTTACAAAATGGTATCCCTAGATGTGTGATACATTCACCCATAGAGGACATAGTACCACATTACAGACTGATATTAAACCCTGGCCATACTACAGGATATGTACCTGAACAGTGCCATACATACACAGTGGTCCCACACCAATGAGGAGGAACCTCTACTGACCCTGGGAACTACTGCATCATATGCATAACTGGCCTTGTGTTCTAAGCTATGGAAGTTTTAAGTATGGAAGACATGTACAGCAATATTACATATGTATATATATCAGGACTATGTACACACAACCTATCTCATGGACATACCTATAGATAGTGAACTATGATACATTTGGAGGTTTCACAGTAAACACAGTATTAACCTGCTACTTTGCATTACCTGTGTTTGTGTCAGCTGTTGCTGTGTCATGGTGCTAATTGCTGTTTGCTGCTGCTGGTTTTGTTGCTGTGATGATGCAGTTTTTTTTTTTATCACTGCCTTTATTGCTTTATTTCTTTCTCTCTCTCTCTCTCTCTCTCTCTCTCTTTCTCTGTCGGTTTGGTGCAATGAATGTATTGCATGTGTGGAGTGTTAGTACTGGATGATTTTGTAGGTATCTGCATAGGTCCATGTGATGGCCTCTGCACCAATTGTAAGGCAGCATTTGCTAATTGCATGCAGCCAGTTGTGTACTGATTGCATGTCTCACTGTGATTTTAGGACAGTGCTATAAAAGGGTATGTGAGATAGGCATTGCCCTTTCAGATTGTAAGGGCGTGGACCATGCTGGTATGCTGTCGACAGTGTTCTGTGAGTGTGAAGGTTAGTAAGTCTTAAAACGAACAAACAACCCAGCAATGGAAAACAGGAAATCCGATTATGTGATATTAAGCACCCGACTCCACGGCAGACTGCCGTGGAGTCGGGTGCTTAATATCACATAATCGGATTTCCTGTTTTCCATTGCTGGGTTGTTTGTTCGTTTTGAGTTCAAGTATTAAGGTTAGTAAGTCTCTCATGATTCATGCTGTGTTGTAAATTCAGGTTGCTGCATTTCTCTCACCTGTTCCCTGTAGTGATTGTGTATGCATACTGACACCTACAACTATATTTCCATGTGTATTAATATATATATATATATATATATATATATATATATATATATATATATATATATATATGTACATATACATACTTTCATATACGTACATTAGCTTACATTATTAAGTACAAGCTAACAATTAGCAGGGCTGTTTCTGTTAACACTAAACTAGTATGGGAATCCAGTAATTAGGACAGTAAAAGTCTACCTGACATGCTTTGAGTAGTACACATCCTATATTGCCTTTATCTTCATTCCTACTATTACATGTTATACTTATTTTAGCACTATATTCCTGTATGAGAGTCATGGCTTAGTGGTAGGTCATACAGACTAGTGTTACAATGGTCTTGTGGTAGGGCCTAATAGTATGCTTTTATTTTGCTTTCAAATTGAGTACAGGGCCTGTCAATCAAAGTGCTGAAGGCACCTTTAAGCAGTTAAAAGGGTTAGTAAGTCTCACAGGAGTCAGGCTGTGTTGTAGATTCTGGTTGCTGCATTTATCTTCACTGTTTCCTGTAGTGAGTGTGTATGAATACTGACACCTACAACTATATTTCATATGTATTAATATATATATATATATATATATATATATATGTGTGTACATATACATACTTTCATATATGTACATTAGCTTACATTATTATGTACAAGCTAACAATTAGCAGGGCTGTTTCTGTTAACACTAAACTAGTATGGGAATCCAGTAATTCGGACATTAAAAATCTACCTGACATGCTTTGGGTAGTACACATCCTATATTGCCTTTATATTGATTCCTACTATTACATGTTATATTTATTTTAGCACTATGGCCTTGTATGAGAGTCATGGCTTAGTGGTAGGTCATATAAACTAGTGTTACCAAGGTCCTGGGTTCGAGACTGACAGTGGGAATTTATTTTTCTTTCGAAATGAGTACAGGACCTGTCAATCAAAAGTGCCAAAGGCACTTTTAAGCACTTAAAACCAGGTCTGCTGCTTATGCTGAGCTCACGATGCACTGGCGGTGAGCTCCGCTAACACACACAAGACACCCGCTATTTTCTTTGAAAGAAAATAAAAAGGGGTGACAGGAAAGTGGTGAAAAAGGGGTCACAAAGAGGGTAAGACAGTAGGGAAACAAGCTTGGGATTTGCAGGAGGGATGTAGGTGAGGCCCATAGCTGCCCATGTCTTTCTCAGCAACAGCTGTGCATTTGTATGTAATTTGGTGTGACATTTGAAACCTTCCACCCCTGAGAGAGGTGTCAGGACAACATTAATACCTGTTGTACAGCCAATTGGAATTAACAGTTTCAATGTCCAGCGGACATGTGTGCAACATGGACAGCTATGTATGGGGCATAATTTTTTTGTGGGTACAGAGTGCCCTTTTTTTTTTTTTTTTTTTTTCAGGTGAGAGTGGTATGTCAGGTGAAGGTAGTCGGTATAGCTGGGGAGGTAGGTTGGGTAGGTTAACAGACAAGACAGACAAGACGCATACAGGTATGACACATGTGGGGGGGGATTACACAATTGACGGGGACGGAGGTTGGGATATCCAGGGCACATGAGCCCACAGATGGCAACAGTGGAACTGATATCCCCACCCATAGGCAGTTGCCACTGTTCCTTCACAGCCCAGGACGGGGCTGTGCTGGGGGCTGTGCAGGCGGGACAACGGGCATGCCCGTAAGCTGTGCCACCCGGGCCTCAAGCTGGTGTAGGGGCCCAAGAACAGAGTCTTGAATCTCCCTTCGCACCACAGACCGGACACCTTGGAGGGTGAGTGGACGGGCTCCTCCGGCCACACTTGCAGAGGGGGGACAGGCCCCATCCCCTGCAGCACTTCCACCCGAAGGTGGCACAGGGCCACTGGAGGAGGGTCCGGCCTGGGCACTAGTGCCAGGTGCAATCGCCAGATGAGGTGGGAGAGGTGGGTCCGCTGGGACCCGCCTTCCCAAGCGTTCTAGGTTTGTGAGTATGTTATGTTAGTTTGGGTTAGTAGCATATTATTCCATTCAAATTAGTTGTAACAGCATGCATTGGTATTCCCATTAAACAAACACCCAGTTATTAACACCATTGAACAACAGGCATATCAATATCACATGCATTATTTGAACAGAAATACACAATCAAACAACATGCAGGGTTGATTAATGGCAACAGGCCATCAGGTTTGCAGGTATGAACAGGGCACATGTAACAACGGACATGCATATATTTTTGAAACAACAGGACAGATGACCATGGTTAATGAAATTTTCACATACCAATATTTAGTGAGTTTTTTAATTTGCAATTATAGGGTGGGGTGGAGAAAGAAAATGTTGACACATTCATAAATTATACATTGACATACATTTGTAATAGAAACACAATTAACTTGTGGGTGATAGTTTTCAAATGATTTTTAATTGACTGTCATGCTAGACCTGTTACAGATACATCACTATCCTAGTTATTTTGAATTTGATCAGATACATCATCCTGCTACATTTTGATGACAGGGCAGGGGACAACTATGGATGTTTAGTATGTCAGACAATCATTCATTCTATCTGAAAATTGTTGACTGTGATCACCATATACAGATTTTGGCTTAAACATTCAAGATTCAGACACACTGAAATCATTTTGGGATGTTAATTTTAATTCCCACATGCATTTAGTTCTGTAGAACCACACTGAGGCTTATATATTCAGGAGTTATTACTACTTTATTTATTGATACATGACCCTTTCTGTCACTCTCACACATCCTGCTATTTCACAGTTCAGGTTGGTACTTCTAGGCTTTGTTCACATATTAGACCTGTGGTGATTCAAACACTTTCCAGCAGCCTCACTTCTGTCATGATTCAGCATTTCAACAGGGGATATATCTCACATGTGATTAACTCAGCTTCTGAAGCTGTACTCTTGAGACTACTGCAGGTTATACTACATTTAATTAATGGTGGGACATCTGTATTACAGAACTATTTATTTCTATCAATTATATTTCCAGTTTCACTTACATACTGATGAATTTGATGCAGCCATACCTGCACACTTTCACTTGTTGCTTGCACATTCAATTACTTTTAATGAATACACTGCAGTGTTCTGCTAAGTGCTACACTATAATATTTATTTACAAGTACTAGGTGGGGTTACTAACCTGCATGGTGGCGCAGCCGCACCAGCCTGCTGTCATGTACCCTGCGATTTGCAGAGCGGACACCTGCAGCTGTAATACAAAACAAGTAATATTGGAATACACATCTCCATGGTATCAGCTAGTTGAATTCCTTACATACATAAGTAAAATGTAACTCACTCAGTAGTGGGGCATTGGGCATATCCCGGGCCTCCTGGATCCATTGGGTCAACTGGTCTTGTTTGTGTCACTTCTGGTCTGCATGGTGGTGACGGACCTGCTCACCGGTACGTGGAATCCCAGTAGCACTGGTGAGATCATGAGCCAACTGGTCACATGCCTCTGCCCTGTATGCTCCCCATGAGACATGGCCCTGTATGAGTTGGGCCTCATGATGATGAACTAGGAGCCAGACCATGTATCTGGACTCCTCATCGCCCCACTGCTGTGCTCGAAAGCAACATCCCTCCTCTACTCCACTCATTCTGCCTGCAGGTCTATTCTACAATCGTTTATGCTGTGTATTCCCGCCTATGGGGCTTATATATGCCAATTTTCCCACACATTTCTATGATTGGCCATTTTGGAATTGTATCAACTTCACAAAAACTGCTTTATCATGCTCCATTTTTGGATTACATCCTATATATATGCTATTTCTGCATTTCTAAGTACTGCTGTCATGGCTTAGTGGTTTAGTACCTTGACTCTAGTGCATGGTATCCTGGGTTCGAATCTGATCACTGATTTTTAATTTTTATGACTGTCTAGACAGGCTGAGGGGTGTGTCTGTGTAAAGGCACTTTTGATACAGCTTGCTTAACGTTGCCCAGCGGTTAGCTTGTGGGCGCGGCGCGCACCACCACGCAAACGGTGTGCGCTGGGTTAAACCTTAATTGGCTATTAACACGCATGTTAAACTAAGCGCAGCTAGTTGCACACAGTTTGAGCCTGTTAAACCAGTGCTTAGCTACGGGCAAGCAATTTGCAGCCTTTGAAACACTACTCAGCTACAGGCACTCTGTCTCACCTTGTTTGACAGCAGCTTAGCTATCAGTACATTTCTAAATATTTTTTATTATTGTATTACTTGAAAATATATGATCCATTTCATTCCATTTTACAAAAGGAAATACTTTTACATTTGTACAATACTGTCAGGGGCCTTTTTAGTGCTTATTTACAAAAAAAAAGGATGTTGTGTGGGCTCGAACCTTGCCTGCCTGCTCTTAAGCTGAAAACTCTACCGTTATGCTATTACTTCTTGGCTTACTTTGCATATTTAGTTCTTATATCCTTTTCCACTGATTGCTAACTGCAGTTGCGCTAATAGCACACCCGCGCACACGAGCGCACGCATTAGCAAACATTTACGGGGTTTTAAAAAAAAATAAAAAAGTTTTCATTTTACATTTTATAACATCTGTTCACTTTTTACATTTTACATTGCTAGTCTGTGGGGGCATGTGTTGTGTAGTGTGTTTATTCACATTTCCATGGCCTCTCTCGTGGGTGTTTACTTTCTGCCATTCTAGACTTCCGGGGCGTGTCCGCTTGCAGGGCTTAGCCTACGGACACGCCCACTACTGTCTTACATGGACCGTGTAAGACTTACAGTGTGATTCAGCATGCCTCATGCACCTGATGCATATGCATGACATGCTGACAATACACTGTTTAACTGCAACCTCCGTGTAAGAGTTATAACTCTTACACAGAGGCTTCCTGAATCCTGCCCTAAGTTGTCCTGGGACATCTTCATGGGGGGGAGGGTTAGGTTAATATTAGGGGGAGTTAAGTGGGTTGTAGAGGAAATGAGATAATGATGGGGAGGGGCTTAAGAGGTTCAGTCTAGTGTAGTTGGGTTAAGCAATCACATTTTGGTGTGAACTTGCTATTGCAAGATTACGTCCTGACGACCTGTGGGTAAGGTGGTGGACAGGTAGACTTTGGTTAATGCAAGTATATGGGGAAAGGTACTGCTAGGTAATTTTCCTTATCTTCTCTTTTCTTTTTTTTGGGGGGGGAAGAGTATAGATAGGTCTTGAGGTGGTTTAAGGGCTGTGGTTGGTTGTAGGGTTGTTAAAGTTGCATTTGGCCTGCTGTCCTTTACAGCTGCATTTGTAGTATGGTCATTTTCTAATGGTCAGTCACTCAAAGAGCGCTGCATTATTTATTTATTTATTTTATTCATTTTCTTCTTCCTCTACTGGTCATTGCTGGTGTTGAATGGTCATGGGTATAAATTTTGTGCAATCCTAGCTATGTTCAGGTCTCCGTGGTTGTCACGGTGGTTGCAGGTTTTCGCGGGTTTTTTCACAGGGCTGATTGTCGTTCTGGGGTCATGCATGACGTTCCTGTGGGTGCTCTTGGATTGCTGTGGTGATTCTTTTCTTTTTGTTCTAGTACTGCAGTGTGAGGTATATGGTTGGATTCCCCTTGTTCTCAGTGGGCAGGATGAGATGGTCTGTTGCCACAAGTTGCATGTTAAAGATATATTATAAAAAAAAAAAATTGCAGTAAAAGATGGTTTCTTTTGGTCTTTTCCTTTTCCTGATTTCCTTTTTGTTGTAATCAGCAGTTAAATCTCTCCTCCTGCATGTCGACGATTGGAGGGGGGGGTTGTTACTTGGGCGGCTTGAACTCCTCACTTGTGGTATTTGCTGGCCCTTTCGCTATCCCTGTTTGCTTAAGTAGTTTAATAGTTCATTGGTGGTGCCAGGACAGCAGAAATGGGGTTGGCAGTCCCTGGAATGGTGCCGGCCATTGAATTGAAGGAGCTAGGTGGCGGGAGATGCCCGCAAATAATGGTAGGTTCAGCATATGCGCTGTTCTGCATAAGCGATCTGGAGTCACTTTGTTTGGCTTTGTTGTTGGTTATGGTTTCATTGTTGTGGTGCTGTTCATGAGGTTTTGCGGGGGGTGAGCTGCATTTTGTTTTGTCTGGGTTCATTCTGCTGGCCCGGGTGACCTTTAATTTGTTGCTCACTCAGTGCCTGGTGGTGTTGGGTTTGTTTGGGAGGACTCGTGGTGTTTAGGGCACTTGGTGACTTTTGCTGAGGTAGGCCGTGTCTAGGATGTGCGGATCTATGGGTGCAAAGTGCTGAGAATGTGATTTGGACTGAGTTGGTTTAGTGCTGTTTAGTTTTGACTGATCGCTTGTGGTTTGCTAATCAAAAGCAGTGAGTTAACTGCTATACTCTTGAATAGGGCTGTGGAAGTGGTGAGGTGGCATTTCGCTAGGAAA
Organism: Protopterus annectens; assembly: GCF_019279795.1. Taxonomy (NCBI): domain Eukaryota; kingdom Metazoa; phylum Chordata; order Ceratodontiformes; family Protopteridae; genus Protopterus; species Protopterus annectens. Next base: position 71,018,839 of record NC_056726.1, on the reverse strand, counting down.
GGTAATTGGAGATGTACCTTTTCGTTAGTTGGTTGCCTTGATTAATGGAAAGACATATTTTGGACACTGTAGGGGTGGAAAGAAAAACACAAAAAAAAAGGGAAGCCTTGAATTTCGTCTGTTTGTTTGCCGTTTGAGTTCTCAAGTGAAGCCCAGATGGTTTTTGCGGGCTCTGAGCAAGGTGATGGGAACATTGCCATGCATGCGCAGTAGCAGAGACGGTCGTTGGACTGTGGTTGCCATTATTATGTGTAATTTACTTCCTTTTCTTCCAAAGTCACCAGTTCTAGATGGGAATATGAGTGAGAGAGCAACATTTTGAATCAAAACCAGGGACACTTGGGGGGTATGAGTTAGTGTTGTGTACTGTCGTGTGGTAATTGTTGTGTACTGAAGTGTGGAAATAACAGTAATTTGGAGAACATTTATTTCATAAATAAAACAATACCTACCCATTGCTGTGATTTACGTTTGCCCCCAGACTTAGTGTTGCTCATCCAAGATTTCTCGATCTCTTTATGGACTTGGACATTTTAAGAACGTGTGCATCGCTAAATAACTAACTTTAATTATACATAAAGATTCCTTATTGCTAACTCTGTGGATTCTAGTATATCAGTAGCTACTATCGGGGGGGGGGGCTCTTTTCTGACCTTCAGAGTTTTAAAACAATGGTGCTAAGATTTTTAATGTGCCTGTTCGATTCTCAGCTAGAGCGTCTTCTGCGTGGAGACATGCGTGAATGGGCGTACCTTCGTTAAAGGTTGTGCATCAGGGCTGGTAACTCGGCACATAAAAATCAACTACCAATCATTAGTGGACCGGATCCTAACCGGGAAAAGCCAAAAGACACAACAAGAGACTGAGAGGAATGCCGATAAGGTATGCATTCAAATTAACTGGGAGCATAAATTGTAAAAGTAGGTGATTTCTAAATCAGAGTATTTTTTTTTTTTTTTTTTTTTATTGTCAGTATTTTACAGATTTCTTTCACCACAGGGTTGGGAGGTTCTGTTTACTGTTAATTGAGAGGGAACAGTGTGGTGGTAAAAGTATTATGCTGATGGGTTCTTGGTGGAATTGGGAGTTATCTTATCTAGTGGTGAGTACAATTCGTTCTGGATTCAGGCTGCCATAGCCATTGGTGGCATTGGTACTTCTCTTTGTTGGGGCCTGGCAAACCCAGTATACAGCCATTGTCAGGCGGTCACTGCTGTTTATGGTAGTCTTCACTTATTTGCATTTGTGATTAAAAAAAAAATGATTGGCCATGGTTTTCCTTCTTGTGTGCTTTTACTTGACAGTAGCTAGTGAATCATTAAAGTGTCGTGAAGCACCCACGAGTAGTCACTGGGCAGGTGCAGGGTCAGTATAAACCACCTTAGGAGGAGAGTTAGTGGAGGGCTTTTCATTCAGCCTTTGAGTGTTTTCAATGAATGGTTGTCTAATGTAAGTTGCCTTGTTAAGTGTTTGATTTGTTAGGTTTTTGATTTTATTGACCTGTTTTATTACACAACAAGGAGTCATTATATTAGACCTGGGATAGTGCGGATGGGGCCAGGGTAACAATGCTGCAGCTTTCTTTTGTCATGAGCAGTAGGCTTTAGGTATTTTGATTAACACATTCTAATGTTATAGTACGTAATTTAACTGTCAGTTACTTTGCAAAGACTGCAGATGAGTGCAGGGATTCAGTGGTAAGTATGCTCCATAACAACTCTCAGATATACAAACTTTCGCAGAATCTACAGACTTTACCTTATGTTTTGTTTCATGGTTCAGTTTGCAGACAGGCTCATTGTCTGGCTGGTCGAATTGTAGAATGGTGATTTTCTGCTCCATCTGTAGAACAAGAAAATGACAAAAAAAAGTGTAAAAACAAGCCAAGCAGCTACAGCACGGACTGTTTAATGTTAGCGCTTTTGGTTAAGGATATTCCTCCACCTTCTTCAGACGTATACGTCTGAAGAAGGTGGAGGACTATCCTTAACCGAAAGCACTAACATTAAACCATCTGTAGAACAAGCTCTCCCCATTCATGTGAAGCACAGTTGTCCTTGAAGAGGTCTTGGAATGTGTTATTTGGAATGTGTATTATGTATTTCCGATGTTTTATATGTCCTTTTCTTTTTTGCTGATGGGGTGTCGGAATGCTGTGATTGTAGTTTGGAATAGGTGGGTATAAGATGGAGCAGTTTGGAATAGGTGGGTATAAGATGGAGCTTTTTCGTTAATATTAGAGAGTTTAATTTTGTCCTTTTCTTTGCAGGTGGTGGTGTGCCGAGTACCAGGGGTGGCGATACACAGTGAATTTGAAAATGATGAAATCAGTAGTGAGCAAAGATGCTACACATGGTGAGCTCAAGATGGCAACAGTTATTGACTGAAATTGGTGAAGGGCAGAAGGCATCATGCGGTGTCTTGAAAGGGGATCTGAAAGGTAACTTTTTGATAGGTCGGATGTTTTGCCACTTGAATGGGGCTCAAAGTGGGTCTGAGTAATCACCTTATTAAGACATATTAGAGCTCTGTGTTCAATTAGTGGGAGCTGATTATTGCATTGGTATAGGGGACAAGTAAGGAAGAGGTAGGTAGGGGGGCCAAGGGGATAATGGGTGGGGATGGTTATTGTGAGTGTGGGGATCCCACGAGATGTGTAGTCATGACATTCATAGGAGCACAGGGCTTAATAGGCTAAACCCCTATGGCTCTTGCAAGCCAGTGAAGTTCAGTCCTTGCTTTCTTAAGAACCTTGCGGTGGTTGTCTTTACTCATTCAGTGGTTGAACCGTATTTAGGGGAGGACCAATGAGGTGTTTGATAGGATACTGGAGTTTGTTCTTAATGGGTGGTGTCTTTGGGGTGATAAATTTGTCCCTTGAGTAGCTAGCGCTAATGTTACATAACAGGTTAAGGTTTTACAGAATGCAACAAGGATCATTTCACTTGGTGTTGGGTCAATTCTGTGAGTAGAGTTTAAGAAGCATGGTAGGTACGCAGTGGATGGGGTAGTTTTAAAACTGGGTGCGTTGTTACAGGGGAGTTAGAAGGTTTAAATAAAGCTTGGTTGTAGGTTAAGGCTGCGGTAGGACCGGTCTTAATTGCCTACTAGTGGTATAGGTAATATAAGGAAAGAGCTCTCCAGGTGAAAGGACAGGGCCAAACAGGGGTTAAGAATGGTTTGGTAATGAGTGAATTGGGGGTGTTTATGGCTGGGTATGTAGAGTATTTCGTTGCTGAGCATAAGCTGGTTTCGAGAACTAAGTCAAGGGGTGCTGGTTTTCTGCCAGCTAAGGTAGGACATTAAAGTTGGAGGTAGACTGTTCCCTACGGTAATGGAGTTGTTGCACATATAGAACTGGGTAGTGGGTGGGCTATGGTGATATGCTCCAGTTAACAGGGTCTTGGGTGTGAGACTTGCTACTGGGTGCCATTTTGAGTTTAAGGGGTTATAGTTTGTGGTTTGTTGTGGTCATAGACTATCAATACATTCAGGTTGAGCTATGATTTCAGCTTTGAAGGCAGCGGGCTAAAAGGGTATGTGTTCTCTTGGTGTGGATGTTCCAGTGTTACAACGGGGTCATGGTAATCCTACTTTATTTAGTTTCTTTAGGGTGTGTTTCAGTGATGGCTTGGCAAAGGGGTCTATGACGGGATTCTAAGGTGCTTTACAGATGATGTGTATGCCGAATGATGTTTGGCTTGACCATTTTGACCATTCCCTTATGGAAAGTGGATTGAACAATTTTGGGTAGAAGGGAGGGGGAACAGCCTGGTCAGGCTGGTTGGTGGAATAGAGGGATAGGCTTGCCCTCTTATGTTCCCCCTCTGTCTGGATGTTCATTTCAAGGATCTGGGGAAAGGAAATGAGTAGTTGGAGGAAGTTTGCTGAATAGATAAGCAAGCTGAGGTAAGGCTGGTGCTTATTTAGTGGAAGGTAATTCAATGGATGGTGTATGAAGTGAGTTGGGACGCTGCTTCATAAGTAAAGTAAGCGAGCAGAGGTATGGACCCTGCTTGTCAGGCAGGGTGAGTAGGTACACTGCCCTGATTAACATTACAATGAATGGTGTATGAAGTGAGATGGGACACTGCTTTATAAGTAAAGTAAGTGAGAGAGGTATGGACACCGCTTACTGGGGCAGGGTGAGTAGGTACATTGCCCTGATTAACATTGCAAGGATGTTGTGCTGTATTTAGAATTAATTATATCATGAATAGTTGTAATTAATAAAGTTGGTGATCAAATCTATGTTATGGAAATTTAATAAAGGTCAACAAATGTCATTTGGTGTGATGTGTGTTATTGAAGGGGACCAGGACAATGTATGTTGCTATTTCTTACATAATGCTTTTATCATCATATTAAAAGGTGAATTGCACTAGCCACTCAAAAGCATGTTTTTATCCTAATGTTTTTTCTTTCTCCCTGTCTTTTGCCATAGCCATGTCTAAATTACAAAAGTATGCCTCACAATGCTGTATGACATATTTTTTAAGTTTTATTTAATTGCTGTCAGCACAGTTATTGCAAACAAGTGCATTATGAATTTGTAGGAGTACCTGGTTGTCTTACCTGTGTTAGCTGACAGAAAAATGTATTACTTTTGTGGATTTCTAACTGTCTGCCCTCCACAGCAGTGGTGATGGCACTTACAATAGTTGTCTTACATTTCTAATGCTATATTGTGAATTTTTGTTGTTAATGCTGTGATGTATTACACAGTGAAACCTGTATTACCTGCATTACAGAAGCATTATAGATTATGGCTGATATTTTATTTAGAATTTTTTTGGGTAGTGCTGTCTTATCTTGTGTTAAGTCATAGGGAATGTTAACTTTTAAATTTTTGTGTGCATGATGTACACATGCATTCACACAATAATTGAGTTCACAGACACGCTGTCTGTGTATTCTACACTTAATTATGTGTCTGTTTTCTGTTTCCTTTCATATAGGGATATGGCTCCCAAGAAGAAATTTTCACCCTGCAAGCCATAATACAGTGATGCAGAAAATGAGGTCATTATTTAGGCCTTTCATTGCCATGAAGCATTTCAGTTGGGAAGAGGTAGTGGTCCCACTCTGCCTGAGACAGGATTTGGCAACAGGTGGTCAATTACATAAGTTCTGCCAGTGTGCATGGGAGAATTTACTCCCAGAAATGACATTGGGCAAGTGATAAGATAACCTCTGCCTGCCATAGTTAGGCTTAATTTCCAAAAACAGGTACTGAAACACAACTAAATGAAACAGAAGAGTTTCTGTCCACTGCCAGAGAGGAAGATAGTTCGGCACAGTGTTCACCCAGAGAATCCCTGATGTTGGTTCTGATGAGCAGGAGCGGCTTTAGGTCAACTGGTGCCCTATGTAAAAGGGCACCACGGCACCCCCCACCACGCCACCCAGTGCCCCCATCCTGGTCTACCTACACCAAATAAATACTGGAAAAGTGCCCCTACTAAAGCGGTACCCTAGACGGCCACCTAGTTGGCCTATGCCTAAGGCCGGCTATGCTGATGAGGGTGAAACACCCAGTGTGTCACAAGTAGACCTTTCAGGTATACAAAATGCAGATATCATTGCTATATCTTTATATGCATATATCTTACATGTTTGATCTATATAGAGCCAGTGATAAATGTGAGTCAGATGACACAGTCATAGAGAAAGAGAGGAGGGTGTTTGGATGAGGGAATTCAACTGTTACCTATTTTTTGTATGAGAACATTTTAATCTGCACATGTGAATGGGATTTATGTGCATTGTGATAATTATCAGCCCTCTTTCCTTCCTTTCTTTTCCTCACATACAAGGGCATCAGTATTGCAGGCTGCCAGCTCACCTGCATATGGCAAGCGCACTTTTAGTAATTATTATTATTACTGTATATAAGGCAGATTCAGGTCTATATAAGATTAAAATTGTTGTTGCTTTAGCATCTGTTAGAGTTTCACATACCTTATGTATAATGAAAATATGTGATCAATTTTATTCTCTATTTCTCTGACTGTTGTATTTATTGCTTGTTATTATAGGTGATCCAGAGACTGGCACTGTGGAACTCCTACTGCCTGATGTTAAAGTATCGGTAGCCTCTGATGATGATGGAGGGAATGAACAAGCACAGTTTTGGGGTTCGGAGTGTCAGTCTGATACTTGAGGTTGTGATGCATACTGATGACACACAGTCCTCTGATAAAGGACAGTTTGAATGTGACACATTTGATCGGGCTAGTGTGGTTACCCTGGTTTCAAAGCTGGTGCTTCTTTCCCATAGCCATTGTGAGGGTGTGTTGTCAAACATGGTGTTACACAGAGGTGCTCAGGAGAGGCCTGCTGTCCACCCTCCTTCTGTTGCTTGTGTGTCATTAGGTGTAACCAGATGTATGTGTAGGGTCATAGTGGAGGCACAGGCATATTCCTCCAGGGCCATGGAAGACAGTGCAAGTACTAAACATCATGCTTTCTAATTTGAGTGACTCCCTAAACTGTGTGGGTGACCTCTGGTACAGGATGAATGACACACTGAATTGGGCAGTGTCTGTGATGGTGTATCTGCTGGAAAAGGGTGGGCATCCTCATGGCTGGAGAGTCATTTCATCTTCTGGTGTTAGCAGACATGGTCATGCAAGATCCCATTCCCGTAGTGACACTATGTCCATTACTCAGTCATTTGTATGTTGTCCACATCCAGACATGGTAGGCTATGGGGTAATGGTCCTGGATTTAGTTGATAGGAGAGCTTATCCAGCACACATCACTCATGTTCAGCTAGTACCCCGACTTCTAGCTAGGGCTGTGGAATTCACAGTGCAACATCTTGCAGAGGTGGATCTAGTGGTTGGGGGTGATGACACTGAACTGACTATTCTACCATATATATCTCTCATATGTCTGAGATGCCAGAATGTAGTGCTAGTACAGTGCATTCATGGAGACATACACACAATTTGAAAAAAAAAATCCCTTGCCCATACCAGCTCACAGACATGCAAGCTATCTGGACAATACCCCTGAGTACTATACAGCTGTTGTTACTGGCCCTGTACACTGTATACTGTGATAGATGCATCGATACTCTGATAGATACATGTGTTTCTTACTTGCACACACTCACATCTTTGGTGTCAGCCTTGTCCTACTAACACAACACCCACACCCTGTGGATATGGTGATGACTGAGCCCTGGCCTTAGCACCTGTCGTTGTAAGTTAGGGTTACATATATGTCTGATGCACACAGTGGATAGCTAATGCTTGCTTATTCACAACCTTGCATTTATCAAGCAAGTATTGCAGAAGATAAGTTGTTGGAAGTCTTGTTCCTACTCATTTGTGCATGATGGCTTCTATAATTGTTGATCACCATTGTATTTCAATTATTCTCATTAAAGCAGTGGAAGCATTAGGAACTTCACTCTTGTGTCCTGGTATATTTGTACAAATGAGAGTATATTTGACTTGTTCCATGTTTTTTAGACAGTGGTTAACTGAAATGCTTGATACACAGTGGGCAGGATTCATGAAGGCTTGCACGGAGTCTAAGAGTAGTGTAAGACTCCATGCAGCCTTCGCGATCCAGGAATAGCCCAAAGTTCGTGTAAGAGACAAGCTAAAATGTCTCTTACACGGAGTGGGCGTGGATAAGCTAGTCACCTCACTTGCAGCCGAATACCATGCAAATGAGGATGATTAGCGATCTAGGAAGCCCAAAGCAGCCCGTGTAAGAGCTGTTTTAGCTGCAGAAATGTACTCAGTTGACAACTGAGTACATTTCTGCAAAAACCGTAATGGAGCCATGTCAGCTCCAAATAAAGGGTGCATATGTGTCAGGCAGCATGCCAATGGCCAAATATGTGGCCATTGGCAAGGTAACCTGATGCAAATATATTAAAAATATAATTTTGTTTTTTCAGCGATTGCCGATGTTTAAACCCAGCACAGCCCCGCACAAACGGGCTGCGCTGTATAAAACATAAAAATGAAGGTTATAAACCCACAAATGTGGGTTTTATGCAATACATGGTATGTCAATGCAGGGACCAGCAGACCAAAACCAACATTGCCACCGTGTAGTGGTTGCTAAGGGGGGAAGCTGAGTATAAGAGATGTAACTAAGCATTAGTAGGCAATCTGATGCAAATGAGTGTTAGGATACTGAATTCCACTGTCACATAGCAAATGAGCACAGTCTGAGTAGTGTAAGAGTTACAGAAGGGGGAGGAACAGAGTAGGAGATAGGTGACATCACAGGGGGGAATGGTACATGACAGATGTCAGACAGATATCATGGAAAGAGGTGTGCCACTAGATAAGCATGAGAAAGTCAAGAAATGGAAGGTGTACACTGTTGCCTACACCAAAGTTCCTTGCTGGGCATGCATGCGCACGTGTGCACACCATGAAGCGCGAGTAAGGCAGTGTGCACGCGTGTAAGGCAGACTGAGCATGTGGGAGAGTGTTGGGTGATGTTTAACACTGTTTGCGCAGGTGTGCACGCGTTTTAATCCGAATAAGCAGATTCTGAACCATGTAAGCATGTGTGCGCGTGTGTAAGCCACTGTGAGCGTGTTTCTGCTGGTTTGCACATGGCTCCTCCCTGAGGAAACCGAGGAAAAAGGAAGCAACAGATTTAGTAGGAAGCTAGCAGGGAATACTGCTGGAGCTAGCAGGTGAAAACAATTAGAAGCAGGCAATTACACAGGCAGAATAGTAGCCCAGCCCAGCACTTAAAACTCTGCAAACAGCAGTGCAGGATGTTTCTCTCAAGAGACACTGCAAGACAGGACTAAGTTATTAGAAGTGAAAACTGAAAAAGCTGAACTCAGAGCAGAAATGTTAGGGGCTGCCATAGCTGTCATAATGAGACATAGGCGACTTGCTGAGGGTGGTGACAATGCAGATGGTGCCAGACAACCCACAGTGAGGAGACTGAGAAGAGTGTACAGGCCCAGGGTCACCTACCATGGGTTACATGAGCTGGAGATAGTAGAGCACTATAGAGTGAACAGAGACCTCCTGCAGCAAATAGTGGAGCTGTGCAGGCCACACCTCACACACAGAACCAACAGAGGGGAACCCATCCCAGTGGAAACCAAGATATGTGTTGGCCTAAGAATACTAGCAACAGGTACCTTCCAGAGACCAACTGGTGATATGATGGGGATATCACAGGCATCAGCCTCCGGGGTACTGCACCAGTTCCTGGATGCCATGTCAGCACATGTCAGTGATCATGTATATTTCCCCAATGCCCGTGAGGTATTGGCCAGCAATATGCATCTCTTCCAGCAAATAGCGGAATACCCTGAGGTAGTGGGTACAATAGACTGCACGCACATACGCATCAAAGCACCAGCTGATGAGCGGGGTAGGGCATACATCAACCACAAGGGCTTCCCCTCCAACTGCCAGGTCGTGTGTGATGCCCAGGGCATAATAATGAATGTGTGTGCTGGCTGTCCTGGGAGCTACCATGATTCCCACATCTGGCATTTGACGCAGCTGTACCAGACATTTGCCAATGGGGACAACCCGCACGGACACCTAGTGGGGGATGCAGGGTATGCACTGGAGCCATGGCTGATGACACCCATCAGAAACGCACACACACCTGAATAGGAACGCCATAATGAGGCACACGCACAAACACGTAATGTAATAGAGCGTGTGTTTGGGCTGCTCAAGTCACGGTTCCGGTGTCTGGACACATCTGGTGGAGCCTTGCAGTACACACCAACTACATGTACCCAAATTGTCATGGTATGTACTATGCTACATAATATGATCTTGCAAAAACAGCTGCAGCAGGACCAGCATAGGGCTGGGCCAAACAGCCCCCCACCATTGCCAAGGCCATCATAGGTAGAGCGTGACTCGGAGGAGGAACAACCTGAGCCTGCCCCAGTAGGCAGAAAGAGGCGTGCCCAGTATGCCCTGGCCTTGGCAAAGAGGCAACGCATAGCACATACACTGGCTCAGTAGGAACCCTGGGAATGATACCCCCTCTGACTCACTCAAATAATAACATGGATGCCTACAATGACATGACCTGCTCACAAACATGTACAGGGAAGTGTAATATGCGCATCCGACAGAGGCAGCCCTGCAGCACCACCTGAGGCATGAATGCCATGTGTTAAGTAATGTAACACCATGTACTATATGCACACCTGAGGACCCTGACTAACATCCTACCCTCACCAAGCATCATGCCACAATATGACAATGAGATGATCAAGTGCAATAATTGACTGAAGTATTGCAGTTAGTCAAAGGGGATCCAATGTTTGCCAGTCTGGGATGACATGCTGAGCATGACATGATGGTCCACCTGCTAGGACTGGTGTGCACCTATCAGTGCAGGCCGTATGGATACTGGCAAAGGCTGTTGTTACCCACAGTGTGCCCTGAATAGGTAAGGCTGTGCCCTGAATAGGTAAGGCTCAAAACACAAACCTATCTCCATAGGTATCAGAAGGGATAAGAATAAGATAAGGGATAAGTCGAAACAGCAAGATGCATGCAGTCTAAACTCACCCAGTATGGAGAATGTTGATATCTGTGCTGTAACAGAGTCAAGGCTCACAACAGCACCCTAACACTACCAGGTTACACCTCATACTGTGCTATACAGCCTCAAAACATGGAACAAGCTACAAAAGGAGGGTGACTAGCAAGAATTGTCAAGGATAACCACACCCCCATATTGGTACCACAACAAGAAGCAGCATGGACTAGCCATGGTAAAGTAACAGTGGCTAAAACTGCCCCCCAGTTTATAGCCTGCTACAGACTACTGTCCCAACACCAGGAACTGCACCTGGCCTATGCTGGAATACATGAATATAGCAAGCCCTCCAAACCACATTATATTGGGTGACTGAAAATACCCAGACATAGACTGGGAGCATTATACTAGCTCCAACAGTGTAGGACAAAAGTTCATATAATCCATAAACCAAAAGGCCCAGGAACAATCAGCAACATGGGTACTGGATGGCAAGACGAGAAGTGTATTGCTCACTGGTAAAACCAGACCATAGAGTAATCACACTGGATATACAAATCCTGACCACAGTCCCTGGCCAGAAAACCACAGTGGAAAACATGTGTAAAGCAATATTTGCACTCCTCCAAACTGATGTGGAATCCATTAAAGGTCCTGTGCAGGTGCAAAATATGGGCAACACCTCAGAACCTATAATACAACCATTCCATGAACACTGCCAGGAATGTTTGGATTATGCAATTTTTACCAGAAAGGCTCATCCAGACTCTGTTACACTTTGCTGTGAAGGAAAGGTTAGTTTGCTTTTATTTTTTGTATTACTGTATTGCCTTTCTATATTTTAAATACTGTAGTTTGTTTTCTTTACCTTGTGTTTTGCTTGCATTCTGTTTTAACAGCATATTAAAACTTTAAAAGAGACCACAGCTCTCTCTGTTCTGAGTCAGGCAGAAATAAGAACTGATTAAGGACTCATTCAGACAGAAGAGGTCACTTAAGGTTAATCACTTGTTAACAGAGGGGGTGGAGCTAGGAACTAAAATTTCTATTTAAGGAGTAAACTAAAACATTTCAGAGCTTTACCAGAAAGGCTCATCCAGACTCTGCTACACTTTGCTGTGAAGGAAAGGTTAGTTTGCTTTTATTTTTTGTATTACTGTATTGCCTTTCTATATTTTAAATACTGTAGTTTGTTTTCTTTACCTTGTGTTTTGCTTGCATTCTGTTTTAACAGCATATTAAAACTTCAAAAGAGACCACAGCTCTCTCTGTTCTGAGTCGGGCAGAATTTTTCTTGCCCTCCCACCCATTTAAGTTGTCTTGTTAAATACCACTGTCTTTCTAGTTACCCGCCTCTTATGTTAATCTGACCATATATCTCATTTCTCTCTACTTTCACTGGCTTATGTGAATAGTCACAAAATCATCATTTTTGAAATCCCACCCCTTCAATTATTTAAATTTATTGGCCATCCTACAGTATTTCATAGTACCAAAATACAAAAGTGACCACCCCTTTCAATCCATCTTGCTGTTTTAAAAATAGTAACTCTCCACTAAACCTTAACTTTTTAAACAGGTAAAACTCAAGTTACCTACTTTCACATCTAACTTCTCTAGTGCACACTGCAGAGTGCATTCTTTTCAATCTTACCTTTAAGCATCCCTGTGACTAGCACTTTCTCTAATACCTGCTGGAAAGCACTAGGAAGCCTAAAACTCATACAAACACTGAACTCTCCTTGTTAACAAGGAGACATTAATAGTAGGCACTAAACAGCCTATAATTGCAAAGTACCTTGCTTAAGGAAACAGCTCCTATACTTTACAAAGAAAAGAAAAGAAAAGAAAAGAAAAAAAAAAAGCCCCAAACCAGGCATGTCCAAGGGTCAGCTTCCGGTGATTTCTCCTGTCCACCTGGTGAATCTGGGCATACTGGGGCAATGCAGCAATTGCCTCATGTACACAGACAACCCTCCCCTCTTACCACCCAACACTACAACCTGTAAGAGATGCACTTACATAGCCAAAATGGAAGCAAAGCTCTCTCCACCCAAGATTGTGCTAAACAGTCAAGAGGAGAAGGTTAACACCCACACTACACCTCAAGCAACACATAGCCCTTCTAAACCCGCACCACTGACACCCACATATAGCAACACTAAATCCACATATGCAGAGGCCCTTAACTGTAACCTGCCCAAGCAACAAAGACCTCTGAAGCTGAAACGCAAACAAACACCAATCACAACCAATGTGTCACATAGTTCACAACATCAGTGTGCCACCCAGCAACAGCCCCTAAGGCAAGACAATGTACCTAACACTTTAGTCATAGGTGACTCTATAGTCCGGCACACTGATGTCCCTCTCACCAGGTTGAATAAGGAGAAAATTACAGTCAGCTGCATGTCAGGTGCCAGGATCTGCCACATAATGCATGCACTCAAGTCACTCCACAACAAGTACAAATACGACTCTGTCATTGTCCATGTTGGAGTGAATGACTTGAGACGCACTCCTGGACTACATGAAAAGAGACATGGAAGAGCTCTCGGATCATGTGGCCCAGGCAGGTATGACCCTAGCCCTGAGTAGCATCCTGCCTTCGCCCAGAATGATACCACAATATAAGGATAAAATGATTGACTTCAACAATTGGCTAAGCTTATGGTGTCATTCAAAGGGGATCCAATATCTGTCTGCCTGGGATGACATGATTGACAGACCACTGTGCTTTGCCAGAGATGGTCTGCACCTGTCACCCCTGGGATTCAGGTTACTGGCTAAGGCTCTTGCCACCCCTATAGTGCCTTTTTTAGGCAAACTTCAAAGGACAAAACCACCACCGTAACAGGTACAAGCATGCAAAATCTGAAGGTAATGCTACTCAATGCTAGAAGTCTAAACCTCAAAATGCACTCTCTCGAGGCACTCCTAAAAATGGAGAACATCGATATCTGTGCAGTAACTGAGACCTGGTTCAAGGCTCCAGAGAGCACCCCTGCAATACCAGGCTACAACTCTTACCACACTTTTCGGCCACCAAACCAGGACCAAAACACTAAAGGTGGAGGAGTGTCAATATTCACCAAGGATATTCACACCACCAGGCTAGTTGGCCAACACAATGTGTCTGAAATTCTCCAAGTGCAACTAACACTAGGTAAGACTGCAATCCAAATTGCAGCTTGCTACAGATCCCCCACCATACCCCAAGATTCTCACTACACCTATCTAAATATACTGGAAAATATTAAGATAGAACCAAACACCCTAATACTGGGTGATTTTAACTATCCTGCCAATAACTGGGAAAACTACTAATGTCCCAACACCTTTGCGCAACAGTTCTTGGAATTCATAAATTCCAACGCCCTGGATCAACTAATCCATAGTCCCACCAGGGGCTCCAATGTCGTAGACCTGGTCATTACCAACATGGGAAATCAATGCTCCATACCTATGGTCACCCTCTCGTTAGTCAGGTCTGACCATAAGCTAATCACCCTTAACATCCACATTCCACCCCCACCCCCCCAGTAAAAAAAACACCATAAAAAACTTCTCCAAAGCCAACTTCATGCTACTCAAGTCAGAAGTGACAAACTTCATGACACCCATGCAGACGGGAACTGAAAGTTCAACTGCTGAATCCTACACTAAGGCACTGTACGAGCACATCCACTCATGCATGAATCGTGCCATCCCAAATAGAACCAAAATGCTCTCATCCATAAAGGAAGCCAATCTGGTGGTCCCCTGCCATAAACAAACTTTACAACAAAAGGAAGAAACTTTTGCAGAAAAGAGGAAAATCCCAGGATGCAAAAAACTCCCTTACTAGCCTCAGTAAGAAACAGAGATGCCTCATAAAATCCTCCAAAGCTAGTTACGAAAATAAAATTGCCAAAGATTCCAAAGACAACCACAAAGCATTTTATAACTATGTCAAGAATCTAAATGACAATGCTCAGATCTGCTCTGAGCTAAAACAGAATGGCATTAAATATACTCATCTGAAGGATATTGCCAATATCCCGGCAGATCGATTCAGTGCCAACTTCACCCCCCTCTCACCCCCTAAAGGGCCCATCTCAATACCGGAAGATTGGCAAATTCCAGTAATAACGGCCACACAGGTACAAAACGCACTCTCTAAAGCCAAGAATACAGCATCCATGGGACCAGATGACATCCCAGGCTGTGTACTACATGAACTACAATATGAACTGGCACCTCAGCTTAGTGTCATGTTTAATCATAGCCTCACCTCAGGTTTCATGCCCACTGAGTGGTGCAGAGCTACAGTTATCCCAATCCACAAGGGGGGATCCACCTTGGATCCTGGAAACTACCGTCCCATCAGTCTGACAAGCCTTATCTGCAAGGCCATGGAGCGTATTATCATAGAACTTATAAACAAAGACATTGGCAACCTTCAAACACTGGACCCCACCCAGTTTGGGTTTGTGAAGGGCCGATCTTGTCTCCTGAACCTGATTGACTTCTTTGAATCAGTCTCCAGAGCCATGGACAAGGGTAAGGTGGTCCACACAGCCTATCTAGACCTTGCCAAGGCCTTTGACACCATCCCCCACTCTGGAATCATAGATAAACTTATTAAGTTGGGCATTAATCCCTGTGTCACCCAATGGGTTGCTAAATGGCTTACTGATAGAACCCACACTGTAAAAGTAGCCGACTCCAAATCCAGCTCCAGACAAGTGACAAGTGGAGTACCTCAGGGTTCAGTCCTGGGGCCACTCTTGTTTGGCATCTACTTCTCTGAAGTACAGGTCAACACTAAGGGACTCTGGCTAACAAAGTTTGCAGATGACTGCAAACTGGGAGCCATTATTGAATCCCCAAATGATGTGGATACTCTACAAAAGGGCCTTACAGAAACAGATGCTTGGTGTCAGAGCCATGGGCTCAAGCTCAATGCCAAGAAATGTATTGTTATCCCCTTTGGGAAAAAACATGTATCCATGAATTACCATAGAGGTGGCAGTACGCTAAACACAGAAAGTGTGATAAGAGACTTAGGGACACAGGTGGACAGTGGTCTCACCTTTGATAACCACATCGCCACAACAGTCAGGAAATCCTTCTATGTGGCACACCTCATCATGAAGGGCTTTTCATCCAGAAAAAAGGAGGTCATTGTCCCACTGTACTCATCCCTCATTAGACCCATTATAGAATACGACGTCCCATTTGGTATGTACCTCTCAAGACATCTGCAACAACTGGAAAGGCCTCAGAAATACCTCACTAAAAGAATCACAGGCCAAAAGCAGATGCCCTACGCTGACCGCCTTAAACTACAGCTATACTCTGTCGCATATCATCTACTCAAAGGCGATCTCTGCTTAACATACAAGGCCATGTCAAACCCAGAGCTGTTGGACATGCTACACTTAAAGAAATCCCAATCCCTCAGAGCTACACGCTCCATGGATCTAAACCTTGTCATCACAATAAACAAAACATGCTGGAGGGATAGGTTCCTGACCCAGAGACTCCCCAGACTCTGGAATAGATTGCCCATACATGTCAAGCAGAGTGCCTCTTTGGACCTCTTCAAGAGGAACCTTGATGATTGGATGGGAGAAAGGAAATTCACCCCAGGGATCACATCAGTCGCCCTGCTAGACAGGGGTCCAGGAAAGTAAATAATGTGGGAAGAAATAGCCAGGGAATTGTTATGGCTAGGCTTGTATCAGCCCTAGGGCTGATAGCCTAGTACCAACCTATGAACCTCTGAATCTAAATTAAAACAAGACACAATGCCATACACGCAGGCATCTGGCATGGTGGACACCAGCCATAACCAAACCATGCAAGAGAATGAGGAAGCTACTACATGACAGAGCAAACATAAACAATGAAGTAATCACTGATCAGTAGTATGGCAATAAAATATGTCCACACATACAATCCACTAAGGCCAGCCACAACAAATTGAATCTGTGAATCCTGAGGCAATGTTACACCTGCCCCAAGTACACAGACAACCCCCAACTCCACCCAAGAAATACAAATATATGTGAGAGATGCAACCATCTATCCAAACTGGAGGCTGAGCTCCCTCAACTCAGTACTCCCAAAACTAGTCAGGAGGAGAAGGTAACCACACACACCACAAACACAGTCCCACATAGACCTATCACAACTGCAAACCAAACACATAAACACAGAAAAACATTCCCAGAGGCACAAATTACAAACACAGCACACCAACAGAGGCCTCTAAAGCAGACACCCAATCAAACAACCTCCAAACATAACACATGCAACACATAGTACACAAAGCTGGTGTCCCAAACAGTCACAGGCCAGAAGGAGAAACAACATGCCTGATACAGTTGTAATAGGTGACTCCATAGTCAGACACACTGCTGTCCCGTGCACCAGACTGAACAAGGGAAAGGGTACAGTAAGCTGCCTGTAGGCTGCCACAATACGCCACATAACAGAAGTATGCAGGTCACTCCAAAGCAAGTAGAAATATGATGCAGTCATAGTCCATGCTGGTGTGAATGACCTGAGATGTACATCCCTAGACTACATGAAAAGAGACATAGATGAGCTCTCTGATTATGTAGTCCAGGCCGGTATGACACTCACCATTTGCAGCATCCTACCCTTACCAAGAATAATGCCACAGTACAAACACGGAATGATCAGTCATAGCAAGTGGCACACTTACTGGTGTCATTCCAAGGGGATCCAATGTCTGTCTGCTTGGGATGTCATGCTTGACAAGCCACGCAGCTGTTCTTGGGATGGCGTGCACCTGTTACCCCTGGGCGTCAGGATATTGGATAAGGCCTTTGCCACCTCCATAGAGCCTTTTGTAGGCAAGGCTGAAAAGACTAACCCACCACCCTAGAAAACATAAATGGAAAGAAACAGAAGGTTAATGCTGACCAATGCCAGATGAGTAAACCCCAATATGCATGCTCCCAAGGCCATCCCCAGTATGGAGAACATTGATGTCTGTGCAGTGACAGAAACCTGCTGCAAGCCTCCTGACAGCACGCCAGCACTACCAGGTTATACCACATATCATGTGTCATGGCCCCAAAACCTGGAACAAAACATAAAAGGAGGGTGAGTATCCATATTCAGCACAGACACCCATATGTCCAGGTAACTGACAATGCACAAGGCATTGGAGTCCACCCATGTGCAACTAACTGTAGGCAAGACTGCTGTACAGTCTGTAGCATGCTACAGACCACACTCTCACACACAGGAACCCCGCCCAGCTGTCCTGAAGACACTGGACAGTATGAATGTCCCACCAAATACCAAACAAGGTACCACAAATTACCACATAGGTGGTAAACCATTATGTATGGAAGGAGTAATCGGGGACCTAGGGACACAAGTGGACAGTAACGTGTTATGTGACACTCACATTGCCAATGTGGCTAGGAAGACTGTCTACAGTTGACACCGTATCAGGAAAGGATTCACATCTACGTCAACAGAGGTCATTGTGCCCCTTATACTGTTCTCTTATCACACCCATAATCTAGCACAATGCCTCATATGGGATGTACCTTACCTGACACCTGCAGCAGTTAGAAAGACCTCAAAGGTACCTCACCAAGAGGATAAAGGGTCTCAAATATATGTCATATGCTGCCTGGCTGTAGACACCCCAGCTGAATGCAGTCACATACTGCCTACACAGAGGCAGTGCATGCCTGTTGTAGAAGGCCATGCCCAACACAGGAGTAATGGACATGCTCCACCCCAGAAAACTCAAAGCCATCGGAGCTGTGAGAGTGAGAGATGTCAACCTCAACAAATAATGAAATAGGATGTGCTGGTGGGACAGATACATAATCCAGAGGCTCCCCACACCCTGGACCAGAATCCCACTCCATGTTAGGCAGAGCCCCTCACTGGCACTCTTCAACAGGAATCTTGCCAAGTAAATGGATGATTGTAGAGTTACACTAGGGGTCTTCACTGTGTCATGTCCAGACAGAGGCACAGCAAAGCAAATCATAAATGGCCATGCTATTCACACAGCAAGGGGTGGCAAAAGCCACACACACTCTGGCTAGGCTAACAAATGCCCTAGGGTGGATAGCCTAGTATGAACCTATGAAGATACAAATTGTACAGGACACTAAGGATAATCCCAAGGCTTTCACAACTGATGGTAGGAACCATGTTGGGAATTCACAGATATGCTCTGAATCACACAAATATCAGAAACACAAACATATATTGCCAACATACATCCTGACAGGTGCAGTGCAAACCCCCCCCCCCCCCAGAATGCAGAATATCTATCCCAGCAGACTGCTGGCCCCCTGACATTGCAGATGCTGAGGTAACAGCCAGCATCTACAAAGCAAAACACACAGCAGCAATGGTATGAGATGGTGTCCTGGGCTGAGTGCAACATGGACTCCAAGATGAATGGAATGCCAAATCACACTACTGCTCAATGTCACCCTTACCACAGAATATGTACCCAAAGAGCAGTGTACAACAACAGTGGTCCTTCTCAACAAAGGTGTTGCCTGAATGGATACTGAAAACTACTACCCCAGAATCCTGAGAAGTTTGGTCTGCACAGCTATGGAAAGGATCAGCATGTACCACAGACATAAAGATATTGGGGACCTACTGACACCGGACCGTACCCAGTGTGGCTTTCTTAAGTGCAGATCCTGCCCCTAAACATGTTTGACTCAATTGAAACAGTCATTAAGGTCATTGATGAGGGCAAAGTGGTCCACACAGCGTAGCTGGACCTTGCAAAGGCTTCAATACAATACCCTACGTGTTCATTATAGATGAGCTCACCAGCTTAAATATAAACCCCTATGTCAGTAGAGGGGTTGCAAACCAGACCAAGGACAGAACAGACATGGTCAAACATGCTGCAGCCATGTCAGACTACAAACCAGATTTAACTGGCATCCCACAAGGCTTGGTCCTGGGATCTCCCTCGTCTGGTATATATGTCCCATAGGTACAGGCAAACATGGAAGGACTGTGTCTGAACATGTTTGCAGAGGACTACAAACTGCTCACCATATATGATCCACCAGCTGACACAAGCATCCCACAAAAGGGCCACATAGAAACAGACAACTGATGCCATAGCCATGTCAGCAAGCTAATTGCAGAAAAGTGTATAGTCAACCCCCGTGGATATACAGTAAGTGCCCACCAATTACCACATAGATGTTAACCCATTATGAAGTTAACATGTAATGAGAGACCTGGGGACACAAGGTGATAGATATCCTGCATTGGACAAACGTGCTGTAGTGTTTACAGAAACATACCATATACCCACCTAATCATGAAGGTTGTCAGATCTAGATAAGGGGAGGTCATTGTGGCTCTGCAGTCATCCTTCAACAGTACCTCACCAGGAGTATCAAAGAGCTTGCACAGGTGCCATGTGTTGCCTGTGTTGCTGGTATCAATAAACATGCTGCACCTTGTACAATCTGAATGGCAGAGAGCTATGCACATGAGAGACCTGAACCCCAGCACTGACTTACATAGGACAAACTGTACTGCATGATCCATAACACAGAAGCCACCCCCACCCATGAGTGAACTCCCAGTACAGGCTACCCATAGAGTCACTTATCAATTTTCCTCAATAGGAATCTTGATGAGTGGATGGGAGATGGTAGCTTTATCCTGGGTATCACTGTCATGTCACAGGTAGACAGAGGCACAGTATACTAACCATGACATATGTCATGGCAAACTCCACTTACAATGTGTGTTGAAGGACAAACACACTCTCCAACTAGCATTAGACATGGACTAGGGCACATCGCTAGTGTTTGCAAAAGTACACCTATGTTGTGGAATACACTACAAATGTTGGACAAGCCTGGTTTAAGTAGTTCATATCTGAACAGAATGCAACATGGTCAGATGTACACAACTGGCCCCTAACCAGGCTGTTGTGCGCACTATCGAAATTTAAAGCAGTTATAGCACTAAAGCCCAGGATACTGTCCACCACAGTCAAAGTACTACCAGTACACTATACAGTACTACAGTGTTAGGTCAGTGTGAAAGGATGTTGACAACTGTATGCAAAGTATCCCATGCAAACACTGCAGGCACAGTATAATCCTGTTGTGTTCACACACAAAGCAGTTGTACAGTAACTACACAACATGACACACAACCATAAACGGGTGATATTTGTTGAAGTTCACACTCATCCACAAATGTGGGCTGCAGAGTTCAACATATGGAATGCTCACACTGGGCATGCTCACACACTTTGATAAATGAGACATATGTCAGACAACATGCCATGGGAAGGCTGAACTGGGCATGCTCACACACTTAGGCCAAATCTCAGTTTAGCAGTTGGACACACATATCTGGTATTTTTACGTGTTATTCCAGGAACCAACCACATTACAGCAGTCTGCCCAGTGCACACAGTTAAATGACTACAGAGACATATGTGATATAGTGGATCCCTCCCATATGCAAACATCTTCCACAGATGCACAAGTTGTTCATACAAACAGGGAATGCTATGGCAATAAAGATGTGCAAACAGTCTATCAGCAACAAATAATGTGCATTTGACAATTAAACATATGGGTGTAGAGGTCAACACTAGGCTGTTTGCCCTAGGGAATGACAGCTTAGCCAGAGTGTGCTTGGCGTCTACCTCCCCACAGGATGCACATTCCCCTTTCTAAACACCAATGATGTCAGCACCCTATAAGTACAGCTGGAGAAAAAAAACCTTCCAGTAATGCGAATAGCGCGCTCCGCTAATGCGTCTGTCACAAGTGTCATAACATAGTTAGGTAGGGGTTTGAATCCTGCAAATGCTCAGTGAGTGAGTGGGGTTGGTGTGTGTGTAAGTCTGTGGGAGAGAAAGGTCCCTTTTGGCAACTGGGAAAACACACTACAGGATGCACATTCCCCTTTCTAAACACCGATGATGTCAGCACTCTATAAGTATAGCAGGAGAAGGGGAACCTCCCAGTAATGCGAATAGCACGCTCTGCAAATGCGTCTGTCTCAAGTGTCATAACATAGTTAGGTAGGGGTTTGAATCCTGCAAATGGCAAGTGTGTGGGTTTGTCTGAGGGGGATTTTTGTGTGTGAGGAAAATGTCCCTTTTGGCAACTAGGAGAACAGACTACAGGATGCACATTCCCCTTTCTAAACACCGATGATGTCAGCACTCTAAGTATAGCAGTAGAAGGAAAACCTCCCAGTAATGTAAATAGCGTGCTCTGCTAATGCGTCCATCTCAAGTGCCCTAACACAGTTAGGGGTTTGAATCCTGCAAAAGACAAGTGTGTTTGTCTGATGGAGATTCATGTGTGTACAGAAAATGTTCCTTTTGACAACTAGGAGAATAGACTACAGGATGCACATTTCCCTTTCTAAACACTGATGATGTCAGCACCCCATAAGTACAGCAAGAGAAGGGAAACCTCCCAGTAATGCGAATAGCACACTCTGCTAATGTGTCCGTCTCGAGTGTCATAACATAGTCAGGGGTTTCAATCCTGCAAGTGTGTGTTTTTGGCTGAGGGGGGGTTAGTGTGTGTGAGGAAAATGTCCCTTTTGGCAACTAGGTGAACAGACTACAGGATGCACATTTCCCTTTCTAAACACTGATGATGTCAGCACCCTATAAGTACAGCAAGATAAATTAAACCTCCCAGTAATGTGAATAGCACACTCTGCTAATGTGTCCATCTCGAGTGTCATAACATAGTCAGATAGGGGTTTGAATCCTGAAAATGGCAAGTGTGTGTTTTTGGCTGAGGGGGGTTAGTGTGTGTGAGGAAAATGTCCCTTTTGGCAACTAGGTGAACAGACTACAGGATGCACATTTCCCTTTCTAAACACTGTTCAGCTGAAGGCCATGGCTCTGGCACAAGTTGTCTGTTTCTATGATGCCCCTTTGGAAGATGCTTGTGTCAGCTGGAGAGTCGATTATGGTGGCCAGTTCGCAGTCATCTGCATATTTGGTCAGCCACAGTCCGTCCGTGTTGGCCTGTACCTCCAATAAATATATACCAAACAAGAGAGGTCCCAGGACTGAGCCTTGTGGGACACAACTCGTAACTGGTTTGGAGTCTGGCATGGCTCCAGCAATTCTAACCATGTGGGTTCTGTCCTTGAGCCACTGTGCAATCCATCTAGTGACATAGGGGCTTATATTTAAGCTGGTGAGCTTCTCTAGAATGCCCAAGTGGGGTATTGTTGTGAAGGCTTTTGTGAGGTCCAGGTAGGCTGTGTGAACCACCTTCCCCTCATCAATGGCCTTGGTGACTGTTTCAAAGAAATCAACCAGGTTAAACCTGGTAGTGCTGGTGTGCTCTCAGTAGCCCTGAACCAGGCATCTGTTACTGCACAGATATGGATGTTCTCCATGCCAAGGAGAGTTTCGGGGGCATGAATCTGGAGGTTTAGACTTCTGGCGTTGGGTAGCATTACTCAGTTTCTTATCCCTTGTGATGCCTATGAAGGTGGGTTTGTCATTTGAGCCTTGCCTAACATAGGCACTATGGGGTAGCAAGAGCCTTTGCCAATATCTGAAAGCCCAGTGGTGACAGGTGCAGGCCGTCCCTAGCGAAGCAGGTAGTTCAACAGAAGATGAATATGTGAAGGTGTAGTGCCTGTGATTAGTTAGCAGTAGCATATATGACTGCTCACGTGGACACATGCCAGGTAAGTCATATGCACTGTGTCACAGGCAATGTACATGTGAAAGGACAAACAGTGACATCCTGTCAAGTGGGACATGGACATGCATATAGTAAGCTATGCAGATGGCACTAGGAGTCCACAGAAGCTCTATAACTATGCATTGCAGGTGTGATCAGTCTTCCAGGGTAATTGCAAGCAAACATGCATGCAAACAAAGCTACAGTAAACAGGGCTGCATGTAGTCCATTGTACAACAAACAAGCTGTACCACTTCCAGTAGGTAACACTGCAAATATGCAGGCATTATGCACATGTACATGGAAATACACGGGTCAGATGGCTAGGGTCCAGTCTCAGCGCACAAGTGTACAGACCATGTACTGTCAGGATGTACAATAACTGGATGGAAACCCATGTGCTCATACCTGCAGTAATACACATGTCAAATAACAGACACTGAGCCTTCACTCAGTGGTTCCATACTTAGTAGGATGTATGCTACCTGGCCTGCCACCACAGTATCCCTGACATATATGGGGACTCTCCCTCCTGTGACAGTTAGATTTGTGTGTTGGGGCTGTCTAGCATGGTATGAGATGTGAGCATGCAGTGCTAGGGTGCTCCTGTGTGTCCTGTACCAGTCGTGTAGTACTGCACACATATCAACATCCTCAAACATCTGCATTGCAGAGTCCAGTGTGGGCAACATGCCACTTGCAATTTACATGTCCATCATTGCGTATTACTACATTCATTGCCTTATCCCCTGTGCTACCTATGTATGTAGCCTTCTGTTGACATCATTACCACCAGTATGCCAACATGTGCAGATGATATACTATGGTACTTACCATGGGTGTAGACAACAGTACATGACAATCACACACTTATTGCATCAGGCATGCTGTGATATACCCACAATTAATTCAGCACACAGTACTGTTAACAACATGATACTATTACTACACATCTATGTGGTCATCCTGTGCATCAGCAACATGTTAACCTGTACCTGCACAGTTGTTACAGATTGCAGGAGGTGGCACAGTTTCATCATATGCACAGGGTGTGAACTTGGTATGCCTGAGTCAGCCACCGATACCACCGATTGACATGTATGTGTATGTGTGTTGGTGAGGGACAGCAGTAGAAGGTGGGGCAATGTTGATGCAGTGTGTGCGTGTAGCCCTAGGTGTTGTCAATTTGCATGTGTGTATGGATGCACACAGTTCCACCTCATGGCTGCCATATACTGGTGTTTGTGGACAGCCACAGACTGTACCTGCCAGGTCATACAGATCAGTGTCTCTGGCCACGGACATGGTACCTGTGCCTTGCAGGGGTGCTACGGACCATATCCGGTACCAACCCAGACTGGGTACTGTCATCAGAAGCAGGTGTTCATTGACTGGACACAGATCTCTGTCGGGCCTGGCCAGAGCCACGTGCACGTGGTCTCCTGGGGCGGTCTGATGACAGCACAGACCCAGCATTGCTGGGGCTGCTGCTGGCACTACGGGGCGGCCGCGGCCCTGTTGTCATCCGCGATGACTGCCAGCTGCTGCTGTTGCTGGCATACAGCCACGTCGACACCTCAACCGCCCACCATCACCCTGGCTCATGGACATGTAGTTGTGGAACCGGTCTAATATGTCCCCACAATGTCTGTCTATGACATCGGTGAAATCACGGATGGCAGCCACAATGTCATGCATACTGTCAGTCATGGCTGTGCGACATGCTGTCAGCTCCCTCAGACCCTGTCTGGTGTACCATTCCATACGTGACTGTGCCTGCATGACAGCCCGAAACATAGCTGAGGTTGTAAGACCTCTGTGGGCACGTCTGACAGGGGCTCCCACGAGAACCCCTGGACATCTGTCTGTGTGGTACCATCTCTGGGCCATGCCCATGGCTGCTGTGTGGGGAGGCATGTGCCACAGATACCACATTACCCTGGTCAATGCCCACTGTATGCTGTCCATCACCTAGGGACATTGGTGACAAAGGGTGTATTGGCAGGATAACTGTGCGCATTGATGGGGTCGACAGCTGTGTACTGTCAATTGGCTGACCAATGGCGGACCCTGGCATACCTTCCTGTGCCATTACACAGATGTCATCATTATCAGTACCCACGGCACCTGATTCAGGTTCCCTGCTACATGACACCAGAGCAGCACCAGAACCTGTGGGAGGGAAACAGGAAACACAGTTTACAATGTCTACACATTACCAGTGATGCACACATGCACACATGCACAGGTGCACACATGCACACGTGCACACAGTTTCACACAATTGTACAGTACTCAGTATGCGTGATATCAACACACAGACACAGACACAGACACACATACATGCATAAAAAGAGCACTACTAAGTGAGCCAAATAGTGCTATTACTATCAAGACTATTACAGGAATTGTTAATACACACTCACCAGCATGGATAGGCTGCATTGCTGTTATACCAGAGGGACCTGCAGACGTGAAGAAACTAATGTCAGTGGGCACAACTGTGCCATTGTTACTGAGTATGATACAGGTCAGTAGTACAACAGTCGCATTTCACAGGTCAGCTGCTAATATTGAGGATATCACACTTGCACATTAAATACTATGGTGAAAGCTACAAACCAAGGACACACCTCACACATGCATTAACTACCAGTGTACACAACAGTCAACTATACATATGGCATATTACCTGCACGTTCACTGTCTTGCTGCTGCGTGGCTCCAGCCTCCATCATAATGCATGTCTGCTGCTGTTGTTGTTGCTGGCAGACTGGAGCCACTACACTCATGAGTAGTCCCTCCAGTCTGGTGAGTGGGGTATGTGTAGCCTCCCCACCACCTGTGGCAACCTGTTGCCTGTGGATATCTGATGCACGCTGACGGACATGTCTGATTAAATCACTGCAGTGATGTCGTACCTGCTCATATGTCCTATTATGCGTGCCTATGTCATTTACCCGACGGACAAGGTCTTGCCACAGTGCAGCCCTCTCCTGCTGATTCTGGCTGGTGCGGGAAAAGAGTATTGCATAATCCCGCACCAGGCTCTGGTGTATCTCCTCATCCTCAGCTGTGGAGTAAGTGGGATTCCGCGGGTGGGCCATGTACCTGAGAGAGAAAATAACCTGATATCAGCAATATATGTCAGCAGAATTTGGCACACATACTACACATGCTACTCGACTGTTATGATACAACATATCTCACATATATAGCATCTGTCTGTCTATTGGTGGATACACATGTAAATGGCCAGGTATCAGTGCCCAGCCAGCAACTGTGCAACAGTACCTGGCACACTCCATACGACATACTACCAAACCCCAGCAGTCAGAACACTGATTCAGGTCAAGAGCACCTCCTCACTCTGGGGGTTTGTATCTAGGTACTGTATGGCCTAGATCATCAACTACTGTGAGCTGACCACACACTGATTGCCTTGGATATACATATCCCACCTCCACCACCAGCACAAACGACTATAGTGAATAACATTACAGATGCAAACTTTACACTTTGTAACAGTGACATGGTATCCTTTCAGCCCACTGGGCCAGTGGCAGATACAACCCACAATGCTGACCCCTACACAATTGCTTTCTACAGACATCTCCGAGAATGCATGGATCATGCAATCCCATATATGACCAAGACACTCTCCACAAAGGGACAGCATCCTGTCTGGTGGACCCCAGCCATAGACAGATTGTATTACAGAAGATGGAAGCTACTGCAAGACAGAGCATAATTCCATAAAGGGAGGGCATGTCTGAGCAGCACTAGTAAGGATCTATTTTCCATCATACAAACATCCATGGGCAACTTTGAGAGGGAAATCAAGAGGGACACTACAGTTAACCAGAAGGCCTTCTTCAGTTATGTTAGCAACCTGGTCAGGATCCATCCTCTATGCCCATAGTTAGTACACAACAACAAATATTTCACTGACACCACAGATATTGACAACATTGTGGCAGACTGGTTCAGTGCAGGTGTCACCCCTCCCTCTCCCCCAAAATAAGACATAGTTATCCCAGCTGACTGTAACCTCCCTGTCATCACAGATGTCCAGATGAGAGCCACCCTCAGGACAGCAGAATACACAACATGAACGGGAACTGATGGTATCCCCAGTTGCATGCTACATAAACTCTGACAGGAGCTAAACACACATATAGAAGTGCTATGTAACACTAGCCTGACTACAGGATATGTACCTGTACACTGGCGCACAGCAGCAGTGGTTCCACTCCACGAAGGAGGCACCTCAACATACCAATACAATACAACACAATATATTACATTACAATACAATACTATACAATATGCTATTGCCCCTGGGACTACAGCAGCATACTGGTCTGCTACCCTGACCATTGTGACACACGTGGTGTGATGGTACCTGCTGCTGTCACACAGTTACACAGGGTGACTCATATGGCATATTACCTATCTGACTAACGTTCAGCAGGGGTATGTGTGACATGTACTCATGGGGAGTCTTGCTTCTTAACACTGTGTGGTTTATTGCAGGGTATGTCTTATCTGTGGGTAGGAACTTTTACCTCCACATGTGCACTCTATTGCAGTGGCATGGACGACACACAGCAGTCATTTAGGTTGTGGATGGTGTGAGGTGTTACTATGGTTGTTGGACATCTGTCATGGGTGTGACTTACATATGTAAATCCGGGAGTGGTAACCTCTATGTGGGTAGTATATGTGTACTCTGTGGTGTTGTCAGTCACTGTGCATTGGTAATGTGTTTGAGTGCATTGTCACAGTGTTGTACATGTCACTGTGTCCTTCTCCATATCTGTAGCTGTCATGTGAGGCTCATACCATGGCATCCATTATGTGGTGTGGAGGGGTACACCGACCTACATGTCCATAGCTGACACACCATGTTCGCTGACACATACCATGTGCAGGTATTCCAGGGATAGTGTGCCACTGTGAATATCATTGGGGCCACTATTGTACACATTTATGACCCTGTTCACCCCTGACACATGCAGTGGTGGGCAGCCAATCACATATCTGGTGGTTACTGGTGTAGGTGATTTGGAATGTGGTATGGTACTCCGTTTTGACACTGGTGTTCACTCCATGCCTTTGTCACCAGGCACCTGTTGCAATACATCTGTGCACATGTGCCTCACTCAGAATTTATATACATCTCTCTCTCTCTCTATATATATATATATATATATATATATATATGTATATAGATATATCTATATGTATATATATATATATATATATATATATATATATATATATATATATATATGTGTGTGTGTGTCTGTATACATATACACATATATATATTGATGTACAAATATTGCTATAGATGTGGAGAGGGGGGGCGCAGAGGGGGTAAGAGTGACAGAGGGGGTGGGACAGGGTGTGTTGAAGGTCATCATATACAGTCATATCTGTAGATAGTCAGATCAGTCTGTCTATGTATATGTATCTACATATATCTATATCTGTATGTGTGCACTACATATATATGTTTGTACAATATTCTATCTACATCTGTCTATGTATTCCTACATCTCTCTCTCTCTATGTATGTATACATATATGCATGTCATATATATTTATATATATATATATATATATATATATATATATATATATATATATATATATATCTATAGACATACATACATATGTTAACATACATACGTATCCATATGATAGGCAGGTATATCAACATGTTTGTCTACCATACAGTATACACACACTAACATACTGCTAAACATACATAACTGTGAAACCTACTTTGTACATGGCACTACAACCTACAATCAACCAACATTGATATGTGCACATAGATGCTCTCACATACAAATGTATGTACAGCCTTCACTGATAGTTGCTGTATGTCCACTGCCCTTTACACATCTTCATATACATATGGATACAGACCAATGACACATATGGAGGGTTCACAGTATGTAGACCTTTATAGTATTAGTTTACATCACCTGTGTTTGTCACAGCTGCTTGTGTTGCCGTCTGGTTCTCTGTCCTGCTGCTCCACTTCCCAGTTGTCAGCTTTCAGGTGGCTGTTGCTGAACAATTTGTTTGTGTCTGCTTAATTGCAATTTTCTCTGTCTCTGTCTCTGTCTCTCTCTCTCTCTCTCTCTCTCTCTCTCTGTCTGTCTGTCTCTCACATCCTTCTCAGGGTGCAATGAAAGTATTGCATGTGTGGACTGGGAGTACAGCATACTTTTGTAGGTATCTGCATATGCCCATGTGATGGCCTCTGCACCAATTGTTTGCCAGCATTTGCTAATTGCATGCAGCCAGTTGTGTACTGATTGTAGTTCTCACTGTGACTTCAGAACAGTGCTATAAAAAGGTATGTGAGATAGGCATAGCCCTTTCATATTTTAAGGGCAGGGACCATGCTGGTATGCTGTGGACAATGTTCTGTGAGTGTAAAGGTTGGTATATCTCTCATATTTCCAGCTGTGTTGTAGATTAACATTCCTCCATACATTTCTCCAGTTTCCAGTATTAACTGTGTATGTACACTGACACCTACAACTACTACTACTGTTAATGTGTGTGTGTGTGCTTTCCTTTCACTTTTGTTTGCACTTTGTTGCTAAGGCTTCAATATTTGCCCTTTATAGTCACTACTTGTATGCCTGCTAAGTGTCCTGACTGTAGTGTGCTGCTGTAGCTTTCCTATTTTCCATGTACATTCACACCTTGGAATGCTTGCTATATCTGCTAGGGTGTTACAGCATGCTGTGTGGTCTGGCCATGGTGTGGGCCTTGACATCTATTAGGGTATTTGAGTATGCTGCTGAGCAGGCCCCAGAGACTCTCAGGTTCATCTGTTATCTGCCTCATGGAATGGTACATATCAGTGGGGTACACCCATTAAATTGTCTGGTATGCTGCAGTTGTGACTGTGGGTTAGCATGAGCATATGTATTACTACACTTATTCTGCCATGCGAGTGGTGGATACTTTCAGGACTGCATAGTTACAATTGCATGTGTTGTTACACCTTTCTGCCTACTGTTTATACATTTCACATGGAGTCTGTTGGGCATCCCTGTAAGTCATTCACTGCTGGTATGTCTAGGCTCTTAACTATTAAAATATGGTGGTGTCAGACCTCTCATGTATACAATTATTTGCAGGTTGTCCACATTACTGCCTCATATTTTGGTCAATATCTCATGCACAGCTTTTTCTGGCAAGTCACTCTGGGCTCAGGTCAGACTATAGTGTGAAACATTAAAGTTTCAGACTTCATACCCTTCCAAACATCCCACAAAATGCAGACGCTGCTACTCTCTGAACTGTCTGCATTTGTTGTAACATTATTTGTAATGTGTCCCTGGTTTTGGGCCTTTGCTCCACATATTTTATTACTTGGTCCAGATGTGTTCCTGTAAGAGGTTGTGGGGTATGGGCAGTGATTATCCTGCTGTGAGTATGTATGTGGCTTGCAAGGTGCTATAGTGACATTATTACCTACTAGCTACCAACTAGCATGGCTGTTTCTGTTCACACACTACTATTATGGAAATCCACTAGTTGTGATAGTAATTCTAAATGGCATGCTTTGTGTACAACACATCTATATTCCCTTTACATTCATTCCTACTATTACATGATATATTTATTTTAGCACAATGTTCTTGTATAAGATTCATGGCTTAGTGGCAAGTCATGCAGACTACTGTTTCCAAGGTCCTGGGTTTGGGACTGCCAGTGGGATTTTATTTTGCTTCTGAACTGACTACAAGACCTGTCAATCAAAGTGACTAAGGCACTTTTAAGCAGTTGTAACCGGGTTAGCACTGGTTTGTGTGGAGCTCACACATGCGCACTGGCGTTTAGCTCCGTGCATACAAGCGCACACCCGCTTACAACCGCTTAAACGTGCTTACTCCTGCTCACACCCGCGCTATTTTCTTTGAAAGAAAAGAAAATGGGGAGACAGGAAAGTGGTGAAAAAGGGGTCACAAAGAGGGTAAGACAGTAGGGAAACAAGCTTGGGATGTGCAGGAGGGATGTAGGTAAGGCCCATAGCTGCCCATTTCTTCATCAGCAACAGCTGTGCATATGTATGTAATTTGGTGTGACATTTGAAACCTTCCACCACTGAGAGAGGTGTCAGGACAACAGTAATACTTGTTGTACAGCCAATTGTAATTGATAGGTTCCATGTCCAGCAGACATGTGTGCAGAATGGGCAGCTATGTATGGGGCGTAATTTTTTTGTGGGTACAGAGTGCCCTTTTTTTTTTTTTTTTTTCAGGTGAGAGTGGTATGTCAGGTGAAGGAAGCTGGTACAGCTGGGTAGGTAGGTTGGGTAGGTAAACAGACAAGACAAACAAGACTCATACAGGGGCAGTGTATGACATGTGTGGGGGGGGTTACACAATTGACGGGGACGGAGGTTTGGATATCCAGAGCCCATGATCCCACAGATGGCAACAGTGGAACTGATATCCCCACCCATAGGCAGTTGCCACTGTTCCTTCACTGTCCAGGACGGGGCTGTGCTGGGGGCTGTGTAGGCGGGGCAACAGGCATGCCCGTTAGTTGCGCCACCCGTGCCTCGAGCTGGCGTAGGGGTTCGAGAACAGAGTCCCGAATCTCCCTACACACCACAGTCCGGACGCTACGGAGGGTGAGTGGTGGTTCTCCTCCGGCCACACCTGCAGAGGGGGGGCGAGCCCCATCCCCTGCAGCGCTTCCACCTGCAGGTGGCACAGGGCCACCGGAGGAGGGTCCGGACTCGGCACTAGTGCCAGGTGCACTCGCCAGCTGAGGTGGCAGAGGTGGGTCTGCTGGAACCCGCCTTCCCTGTCGTCCTATGTTTTGCATTATGTCATGACAGTTTGGGTTAGTGACATATAATACCATTCACAATTAGTTGTAACAGCATGCATTAGTATTCCCATTAACCAAACACCCAGATATTCACACCATTGAACAGCGTGCATAACACATGCATAATTTGAACAGAAATACACAGTCCAACAACATGCAGGATTAATTGATGGCAACAGGCCATCAGGTGTGGATGTATGAACAGGGCAGATGCATCAACGGGCATGCAAATATATATGACCCAACAGGACAAACGTCCAGGGGTGTTAATTGTGATTGCACATACCATTTTCACGTGGAATGGGTTATATATGGTTATAGGGTGGGGTAAAGAAAGTAATATTAACACCTTTGAATAACAGTACATATGCTGTACATTTCTAATAGCTACAGTTATATACACACTACTGTTCTGACTACAGTTTCCTATATGATAACTATGTCAACTTGGTGATAGGACTGTTACTACAACATCAATATACATTTTATGGTTCTTCATACACATTCATATCTAGCTTTGTTCAGCTACATCATCCTGCTACATTTGCTTTATATAGCGATAGACAAGTGAGGATGTTTTGTATATCAGACAATCATCCTATCTGCATATTGCAGACTGAGAGCAACATATCCAGATTTTGGGATACACATTCCAGATGCAGCAATACTTTGAACAGATTTTGCT
The DNA here is from genome assembly GCF_019279795.1 of Protopterus annectens. Taxonomy (NCBI): domain Eukaryota; kingdom Metazoa; phylum Chordata; order Ceratodontiformes; family Protopteridae; genus Protopterus; species Protopterus annectens. The sequence goes on along the minus strand of NC_056726.1, from coordinate 70,986,046 downwards.
GTTTGCTTTTGAATCTCACATGCATTTCATTCTGTCTTGACTGCAGTATACTTTATTCAGGGGTTATTACTACTGTATTGCTGGATTCATGACACTTTCTCACACTCTTTCACTTGCTTTCATTTTACTATTCAGGATGGTACTTACTTCTAGGCTTTATTGACATGTTTTACCTGTAGTTATTACAATCCTTTCCAGCAGTCTCACTTCTGTCATGTTTCAGTATTTCCACAGGGATATATTTCACACATGTGATTTCATCATCTTCTGCAGCTATACTTTTCAGCCTGCTGAAGGTTGTGTACTATTTTCTTACAGGTAGGGCATTTTTATTTCAGAATATATGTCAGACAGTTTCATTTTTCGGTTTAACTTACAGGCTGAAACACACATTTGTAATCAAGCTGTTAGAAAAATCTACATGCTGCCTAGAAAAATATATTTACAATGTGTGCTGCTTAGAAAATATATTTACATACATGCTGCCTAGAAAAATATATTCACAATGTGTGCTGCTTAGGAAGATGTGTATTAAATCATTCAAACACATATAAGTTGTATGATCAAATATATAGAGAAGTGTGTGCTTTAGTTAGGAATAAATGTACTTAAATCCATAAAGGTTAGGTAATGCATTTAATTCTGTCTTGCTAGATTAATAAGAAGAAATAAACCTGCATATTATTGCTTGAAGCACAAGCTGCAGTGTAATCAGAAATTTGACCTTGGCAGCTTGCAGATGCAGTCTGGCTCATGTCTTTCAAGTAAAGATTATTTTGCAAAGTTGGAAAATAATAAATCTGTTTGCATGTAAGTCTTCTTTCCTGCCTCCACCAGGAAGTAGCTGATGCACTATCTCTGATAGTGCGCAGCTGGGGACAAGAGAAACAAAGAAGGCTTTAAGGAAGACTTACATCTATTGTATTTGAACTAATCAGAGAACCTTGAATTGGCTACATCCTCAGGAGGTCATCGTGACTGACCAGCTGTCTGCAAGGCTGCAACTTTCTCATGGGAAAAGGACTTTTGAAAAACACAAAATCAGCGCTTTCTATGAATAACTATGATGTAAAAACCCTGTCACTGACCACACCAGTAAGGTGGGCAAAACTGATAATGAAATGTATATAACCAATGTGTTTTGGTCAATAAAACAGTCAAAATTCTATACAAACTTTGTGTATGGTTTTTTGCCTCCTAATGTACATTAGAGCTTTAAGATATCCTAGCTTTCCTGCATTATTGTTTGTTATTAATTGACATTGTGTTTGAATAACTCAATGATTTTTACAGTCTGACTCTAACAAATTTATTTAACATCTTGGTCCTTCGGACCGAATTCCTGGTAGCTACAGGTCAGAATATATAGGTGGTATTGAAGTCTGTGCAGAAGAAGGAAAGACCTCCGACTGAATTGTCGTGCCCAAAGAGGCTGTCCACTTGTCTGATCTGTGGCAGCGGAAAACTGGGTCCTAAAAGCCTATCAAACATAAGCAGGAGGCTCGGTAAGCAGAATTCCTCTCTTTGTTTTTGTTTTAGATCGGGACCAGGTTACACTGTGCTATTGCTAAGGTTTGTGATAGCAGGGAGAGAGGTAGTCAAGTATTGTATCTTGAGTCATAGATCAGGAAATAAAGCAAAACAAAGTAAACAGTCATTCTAGACACTACTGTGAATACGGGAATAGAGATACCACGTGGTACAAGAGAAAGGGTTACGTAACAGTTCTGTTGTTTTTCTCTCTCTCTCTCTCTTCTTTTTCTCTTTCAGAGACATGGGAAATGAATGCACTAAAGGGTCACGTGACCCGCTAACAGAAGATGCAAAATATATGCAATTACAGAGAGCAGATAATGTGAGATATTTTGCAACATGGGTTAACAAGTATGACTTTGATGGTAAATTGGATAAAATGGCATTAATAAAACTTTTAAGACAATTAAAATCTGACGCAGAAGGTCAGGCAAAAAAGCAACGACAGTTGGGTGTTCCTCAAGCACATAGGTGGATTGAGGAAGCGAACCGAAGGAACAGAAAAATAAAAATGCAAAGGCATTATTTTTAGACAAAGAGGATAATAATGTAATAGTAGCATCGGTCCCTCCCTACCACCACCGATGCCTTACTCAGAATATGAAGCGGAGGCGGGCTGACCCCCACGTTACCCAGAGACAACAGGGATATTAAGACAACCATTTGTAAGAGAACCTATCGGGACTAGATCCCGAACACGCCAAACACTTGTAGATGTTCAACCAAGCGGGAATTTATTAGATGAAGGTGAGGAAATCTGTCCATTAATAGAAGTACCAAACCCAAGAGGCAGGACAGGAGGGCCAGGCCTCAACTCTCTTAGTATACAGACCATGGACACGGAAGACATCCGAAAGCTACAGAAGGAATTCCCCATCCAAAAATTAACTTTGAGAAATTTTACAGGATTTACAGGGTATGAGATTAAGTTACCACTTAAATGGGGAAGAGGTAGAAAGAGTAGTTAGACAAATTTTAGGTCCAGACTGGCACATGATTTGTGGCACCTGGAATGCCCTGACGCGACAACACAGGCCACTCCTACATAGTGACGCAGAACTAGATACTAGATTGAAGGGTCTTACAGACCGCATTACTGAAAAATGGAAACCTAGGGCAGACTGGACTTGCATTAACCAGTGTGTACAACAAGATAATGAAACTGTGGATGCACTATGGAAGATTGTTAGAATGTTTTAATAACCATAGTGGCATGCCTGTTCCTGAAAATCAAAAATGATAGTTCATATGAACAACAATTGAAGAATGCATTTTTGAAAGGTTGTATTGCCCCTGTCAATAGCTTCATCACGAAGCACATGATAGATCACCGAACAAGTAGGCTTCAAGCCTTGTTAGAATATGCTAGACACGCTGAAAAACATTTTAACAGTAAAAGAAAAGAAAACAGGTCTTCACAGCTGAAGACGGTGCGGAAGTTTTGTAGTACAAGCAGCCAAAAGGGCAAGCAAAATATTCAGGGTAACAAACGCTCTGACAAAAACTCAGAAATTTATGAGAGCAGAAAGAAAAAGGTGAATGCTTCAATTGCGTAAGAAGGGACATTTGTAAGGGATTGCAGGAGCAAGGCACCTGCGGAAAAAGGATAAGGAAGATGAGGATTGACTATATGACAGTTATGCTGCTCAGCAGTCTTCAGAAGAGACTAATGAGCAGGGGATGATGTAAATACCTTAGAAGAAGCAGATGACATGCAACTGGATGTAGAAGTTGGGAAAGTGAAGTTTTAGATCTGGCACTACTGAGCTTAGAGCTCTATTTAGCAGACACGAAACCGGAAGTTACACTTCTGGTAGAAGGAGAGAAATCAAATTTTGTGTGATTCAGGAGCATCACGAACTTTGATACATCCTTCAAAGTTACGAACACTCTGAGTCACCTGATTTCATATTAGTGAAAGCAGCAAACGGACAGTTGTACAGGGAACCACTTTCCCATGATATAGCAATAACTGATCCAGTCTCGGCATGACCCAGAGAAGTAAAATAGTACTTTCTGCCAAATGCCCCATGAACCTATTAGGAAGAGACCTTATGCAACTTTTTGGCATAGCAGTAGTCCCTACCATGAACGGTATGGAGGCACAGAGACAAACTGACACCTTTGTATGTCGGAGGGGAGGCTTATTATTGGTACAGCCAGGATCTGGTTACAACCGACCAGGGGCAGTGACCGAGAGCTGATGAATGAAGCCACCAGCAAGGAGCCACATCTCGATACTGACCAGCAACATTTATTACATTGTACCCTATATTACTGTAGCACACCAGGACCTGATAAGGAATACGAACAAAAGTTGTTCAGGAATCCTGCAAATAGACTGATATTACGGACCCTATATTGGGACACTGAGGGCAACAGTGTGGTGAGTTGTTCGTTACCTCAGGAGTTTTGGAATTGTACAAATCAATAAACTACCACACGTTAGCCTAACTAAAAACAAGAACGTTAGGTGGGTAGACTTGGGTGACAAAGTGACAGGATGGGAGAGACTAACTGACTCAGAGTTATCGGACTTGGGAGTACAAAACAGAAACTGAATTGGTTAACGCCCAGCTGTACACTTACAACAGAGTGAAGACAGCTGAATGGCGTTCTTGATAGAAGAAGAAGAAAAGCTTTGAGTGAAATATCAAATGTTCTTTGGTCAACAGGAAAATCAGATGTAGGACTTATTGTGACAGCAGGGCCAGTAGTTATTACACCAAAATCAGCCTTTAGACCAAGAAAAGACAATATCCTTTGAGCAAGGATGCAGAACAGGAATCAAACCTATTATAATGGCATTACAAAAGGAAGGGATACTGGTGGAATCTTTAGATTCACCATGTAATACTCCTCTATTTCCTGTAAAAAAAGCAAACGGGGAATGGCGGATGGTACAAGATTTACAAGCTGTAAATGATGCAGTGATACCAAGAGCACCCTGATTGCCAGACCCACATACTTTGTTAAATGATTTGAAGCCAACAGAAATATTTCACCGTGGTAGATATTAGCAATGCATTTTTCTCAATACCTATCCACCCTGACAGCCAGCATTGGTTTGCATTTACATTTCAGGGCAAAAGGTATCCGACAACCCGACTACCACAGGGATATAGTGAAAGTCCAACAATATTCGCACAAGAGATGGCTAGCAACCTGGCGGGGTTCTCTCCACCAGGGGGCAGCCAAGTACTACTTTGTGTAGATGACATCTTGCTTGCAGCTCCTACCCAGCAACAGTGTAGGGAAGACACAATAGCATTACTGAAATTCTTAGCTGAGCAAGGGCATAAAGTGAATAAACATAAATTGCAACTTTGGAAAGAACAGGTTAAATACCTGGGATATGTGATATCCAAAGAAGGCAGAACATTAGATGAAGAACGAAAACAGCTATTTTACAAGCACCCAGACCAACTACCAAGAAAGAAATGATGTCTTTCTTGGGGCGACTAATTTTGTCAAGTTGGATACAATTATGCTTTAGAAACGGCTCCATTGGCTGATTTAATATTTAAAAACCAATGGCAGCACAAGAAACACTACACTGGACTCGGAAGCAGAGGCAGCCTTTTGCAGACTAAAAACTGATAGTTTCATCATTAGTTTTAGGGCTTCGAATTACCATAAGAGATTTTTCCAAACTGTAGATTGTAGCGGGATATATGACGTCAGTACTGACGCAACAACATGGCGGCAAGCAACGCCCATAGCTTATTATTCATCACAGTTAGACCCGTGGCACGATCATTACCACCCTGCGTACAAGCAGTAGTCGCAGCAGCTATGGCAGTGCAAGCTTCAGCCTCAGTGGTGTTGTTTCATCCTCTCACGTTGAGAGTACCTCATGCAGTTGCAATAATTTTGCTGCAGGAAAAATAGCATTTTATCCCCTGCCAGACATCTTTCTTGCATGACCATACTATTGAGTCAACCCCATATGACAATTGAACGTTGTACAACATTAAATCCGTCAACGTTACTTCCAATTCCTGTGGATGGCATACCGCACAGCCTACAGGAAATGGAACAAATAACCACACCCAGACAAGATCTTACTGACATACCTTTAGCTGACGAGAGGTGACATTTTTGTGGATGGGTCCTGTAGACGAGGTCCTACAGGAAGAACCTAGTGGGCTATGCAGTAGTGACTGATGAAATCATAGAAGCACAACCCTGCAACATAACCTGTCAGCTCAAGCAGCAGAATTGATAGCTTTGACACGTGCTTGCACTCCAGCTTAAAGGCAAATGTGTTAACATATATACTGACAGTCAGTATGCTTTCTCTACAGTGCATGTCTTTGCACAACAATGGAAAAACAGGGGAATGATAACATCTACTGGCAAACCGATTAATCATGCGCAATTAATTCTGAACCTGTTAGATTCTATTCAGTTACCCACTAGAATAGCTATCTGTAAATGTGCAGCCCATACAAAACAACAAGACAGAATTTCAAAGGAATGCTCGGGCTGATGCAGCTGCAAGCTGCCTCAGACCCAGAAACTGTGCTTTTAAATGAAGAACTACAACCTTCTGAGACTTTAGATTTAGAAATGTTAAAACAATGCAGACATTAGCTACAAAAGCAGAAAAGCAAAAGTGGATAAAACGAGGAGCAATCCTTAAAGAGGGACTGTACATCTCCAAGGAGAAGCCCATATTATCATCTAATTTATTTTGATATGCAGCTTTGTTGAGCCATGGGCAGAGCCATGTCTCAACAGGGGATGGTACAGTTAGTTAACAGAACATTCCAAACATATGGATTTACGAATTATACACAAAAATTTTGTGCAACATGTCATATTTGTAGCAAACATCATGCACAGGAGCATTTAAACCAAAGCGGAGTTTTCCAACACCACCCTATCCGTTCCATACTATTTGTATGGATTTCATAGAACTGAACAAATGTGAAGGGAAAAAGTACTGTTTAGTAATCATAGATATGTTTTCAAAATGGGTAGAAGCTTTTCCAACTAGAAATCCGGATGCAGCAACAGTGGCAAAGGCCCTAGTGAAAGAAATCATTCCTAGATTTGGCATACCGGAAAGAATCTATAGTGACAATGGGACACATTTCGTTAACCAAACGATACAGCAGCTTGGGAGATTTTTTGGGATTTCTTTGAAAAACCATTGTGCTTATCACCCTCAGTCAGCAGGACTGGTGGAAAGATACAATGGAATTTTGAAAAACAAGCTGAGAAAATTAATGAGTGAGACTCAAAAGACTTGGATTTGCTGTCTGCCTTTAGCACTGCTGAGCATGAGAACTGTTCCAAATGTAAAGGGCTTGACCCCATTTGAAATAGTGTGTGGAAGGGCATATTGTGCCACAATGGAAGGCCCTCATGCCTGCAGAGCTGGAGGCCGATGACTCATTAGCTAGTTATATGAAAAGTTTTAACAAATAAGACTGTTTTGCAGTTGAACTCTTTTCAGATAAACAAGAAACGAAACCAGAAGCCGTGCTGACCCGGGTCCTGGATTTGGCTGAAAATCATAAAGAGAAAGAACTGGGCGAGTCCAAGTGGGAAGGTCCGTACCAGGTACTGTTGGCAACACCCACCGCAGTGAAAATCGCTGAGAGATCATCTTGGGTTCATTTAACCCATTGCAAACCTGTTAAGAAATTTAGTTTGGACATACCACAGGATCAGAATGGCCAGAGGCAGAATGAATAAAATGTGAAACAACCCCAGAGACACTGGTTCACTGGCCTACTGATCATACACTTAATAACTATGTTTGTAGTAACTTTTGTTGTTATGGTTTTTCTTGCATATAACTACAGAAGTGAAATTAATAAACGTGATGAAGGACTGGCCACAGACTGGCACCCAAACTTTAACACATACCTGGCTATGAAACGAGTTTATGTAGAGACTATGAACGTTTCAAATTGCTGGGTCTGTACTGCAATACCCACAGCATATGGAGGACTTTTGATGTCTGCTGTCCCCTTGGGAATAAATGCAACTTGGGAAAACCTGTTATTTGACACTGGTACTGTGAGATCACAAGACAAAGTGGCATTACATTTGCCTGTTACTCAGAAAGGAATTGTTTGTTTTGTTAAAAATGATACACTCCAGGTTGGTTGGAGTAACTGTAACATAACTGTGTCTTACAAATGTTATATAAAACCTATAGACCAAGGTACTAGTTGCAGCAATTATGATTCATATTTAAGCTTGATGAAAACAACATTGAGAAATGTGCAAAAATCTCCTGAAATATATAGACAATACTCTGTTATAGATAAGAAAATGTTTCATTCAGGGTTAACCCATCAGTACAAAAGTAGAAAACTGTTATTTTGTTTGTGGGAAAAAGCCTATAAATGGTTACCTGAGAATTGGTCCGCAGTTGTTTTGGGTTATCTGGTTCCAGCCATAATACATACTGCGGAATTGCCCTGGGTAAAATACGTAATGTAAGAGATGTAGCTCACGAGCTGAAAATACAGTCAGAAAACCTACTAATCCAGTGGGTAAGATCGAAGCAAGCTGGAAGGATCATTCGCCTGTGAAGGACAAAGAAAAATTGACCCATATGGACTTGAGTGACAGTGTTATATCCTGGGCTGGAATATTCCCAACCTATGGAGCAGTCAAATCGATTTGGGAATTGAGAAAATTGTCAAAACTTCTCGAAGTAATGAGCAATGCGACTTTTTCCGCTCTTGAACTTGTGACTGATGAGATGAATGCAATGAGAACAGTTGTATTACAGAACCGAATGGCTCTCGACTTCACCCTAGCGGCGAGAGGTGGTACGCGGCGCTTATCAAAGAAGAATGCTGTGCTCATTCCAGACAACCAGCATGAAATCAATGACCACCTGGAGGTAATACAGCAGGTGTCAGCAATGGCAGAACCAGGCCCAAACCCACTGACGAACTTTTTCCAGAATCTGTTTGGGGGTGGGGGTGGTCCTTATGAACATTCTGATTGCAATTTGTGTGGTACTGCTCATAATTGGAGCATGTGTCTGCTGCGGGATACCCTGTGTGAAAAAATTAGTTAAAGAATTAGTTGACGATCCGTGACTGAAACTATGTACCAAGATATAGAATTGAATTTATTGATACAGTGAAAGTCTATCTGAAATATAAAAACAAATGACTTACTTAGCTGAAAGTCCTTGAAAGGAAAAGGCTAAGTAATGAACTAACACTGTTTATGTTTCAGGTAGTATTAAATGCATTAAAAGGAGGAGAATGTTAGAAAAATCTACATGCTGCCTAGAAAATATATTTACAATGTGTGCTGCTTAGAAAATATATTTACATACATGCTGCCTAGAAAAATATATTCACAATGTGTGCTGCTTAGGAAGATGTGTATTAAATCATTCAAACACATATAAGTTGTATGATCAAATATATAGAGAAGTGTGTGCTTTAGTTAGGAATAAATGTACTTAAATCCATAAAGGTTAGGTAATGCATTTAATTCTGTCTTGCTAGATTAATAAGAAGAAATAAACCTGCATATTATTGCTTGAAGCACAAGCTGCAGTGTAATCAGAAATTTGACCTTGGCAGCTTGCAGATGCAGTCTGGCTCATGTCTTTCAAGTAAAGATTATTTTGCAAAGTTGGAAAATAATAAATCTGTTTGCATGTAAGTCTTCTTTCCTGCCTCCACCAGGAAGTAGCCTTTGCGCACTATCTCTGATAGTGCAGCTGACAAGAGAAACAAAAGAAGGCTTTAAGGAAGACTTACATCTATTGTATTTGAACTAATCAGAGAACCTTGAATTGGCTACATCCTCAGGAGGTCATCGTGACTGACCAGCTGTCTGCAAGGCTGCAACTTTCTCATGGGAAAAGGACTTTTTGAAAAACACAAAATCAGCAGTTTTTATGAATAACTATGATGTAAAAACCCTGTCACTGACCACACCAGTAAGGTGGGCAAAACTGATAATGAAATGTATATAACCAATGTGTTTTGGTCAATAAAACAGTCAAAATTCTATACAAACTTTGTGTATGGTTTTTTGCCTCCTAATGTACATTAGAGCTTTAAGATATCCTAGCTTTCCTGCATTATTGTTTGTTATTAATTGACATTGTGTTTGAATAACTCAATGATTTTTACAGTCTGACTCTAACAAATTTATTTAACACAAGCAATACTTGCATACACTTTCACACTGTTACTGGCAGATTTTATTCCTTACTGACTACACTGCACTCTTTTGCTGACTGTCATACTTTTATATTTCTTTACAGTTACTGGTAGTGGATTACTAACCTGCCTGGTGGCACAACCGCACCAGCCTATTGCCATAGGCTCTGCGGTTTGCAGAATGGACACCTGCAGCTGTAATATAAATGAAGTAGTATTGGAATACACATCTCCATAATATCAGCTAGTTTAATTTCTTACATACATAATTAAATGTTACTTACTCAGTAGTGGGGCGTTGGGTGTTTGCCGGGCCTCCTGGAGCCAAAGGTTCAGTTGGTCCTGCTTGCGTCTCTTCAGGTCTGCATGGTGGTGACGGACCTGCTCACCAGTCCTTGGAATCCCTGTGGCACTGGTGAGATCATGAGCCAACCGGTCCCACGCCTCGGCCCTGTATGCTCCCCAGAGGACCTGGCCCTGCATGAGTTGGGCCTCATGATTATGGACTAGGAACCAGACCATGTACCTGGACTCCTCAACACCCCACCTCTGTGCTCGAAAGCAACTACCTCTCCTACTCCTGTCATTCTGCCTGCAGGTCAGTTCTACAATCGTTTATGCTGTGTATTCCCGTCTATGGGGCTTATATAGTCCATTTTTCCAGCACATATCTGTGATTGGCCATTTTGGAATTGTATCAACTTCACTAAACCTGCATTGTCATGCTCCAGTTTGTATTCATTCCTATATATTAGCTATTATTGCATTTCTAGGTACTGCTGTCATGGCTTAGTGGTTTGGTACCTTGACTATGGTGTATAGTATCCTGGGTTCAAACCTGGCCACTACTTTTTATTTTTCATGACTGTCTAGACATGCTGATGGGTGTGTCTGTGTAAAGGCAGTTTTGATACGGCTTGCTCAACGTTGCCCGTCGGTTAGCTTGTTTGCGCGATGCGCAGCTCCGCGCAAACGGGGTACGCTGCTTTAAGCCTCATTTGGCTATCGGCATGCATATTACGCTCAGCTCAGTTAAAGGCACATAGATTTAGCATGTTAGACCACTGCTCAGCTACGGGCACTCATTTTGCACCGGTTAAACCACTGCTCATCTATGGGCAGATGCACTCACTCTGTTAAACTGTAGCTCAGCTATGAGCACATCTGGCATTTTTTCTTCTTTTGTTACCTCACATTTCTTCAATATAAATGGACTATTTCATTACATTTTACATAAATTGTGGTTTTATGTGTACATATTTGTCAGGGACTTGTTTCCTGCTTATTTTGCAAATAAAAAAAAAAAATTGGTGTTGTGGGGGCTCGAACCATGAATGTCTGCTCTTCAGCCAACATCTCTACCGCTACGCTATTGCTTCCTGGCTTACTTTGCATATTTAGTTCTTATATGCTTTCCCACTGACTGCTAACTGTAGCTGCGCTACTGGCACGCCCATGCAAATGAGCGCACTCACGGTTAAACATCTTTACAATTTAAGAAAAAATATAACATGTTCATTTATATATTTTATGTTCATAGTCTGTGGGGGCATGTGTTGTGTTGTGTTTATTCACATTTCCGTTGACTCTGTTGTGGGTGTTTACTTTGGGCACTTTTACACTTCTGGAGGTGTGTCCGCTTGCAGGGCTCGGCCTACGGACACGCCCCCTACTGTCTTACACGGACCATGTTAGACTTAGGTGTGATTCAGCATGCTCTCATGAATATGCAAAGCATGCTGACATCACTCCGTTTAACTGCAGCCTCCGTGTAAGAGTTATAACTCTTACACGGAGGCTTCGTGAATCCTTGCCTTAATCTATATATTACCTATGCTATAAGAATTTCATGCTGATGTAGCACTTTATTGTAGTTAATTAAACTCACTTTGACATGTGATTGTTTTTAAATGGAATACTTAACATTGACAATAATGTATATCTGTTTCAATTAATTGCCTGTAGGAGGCTAGTTCACTACCTATTCCATTGCTAATGCCATCCTCATACACCAACCACAGCAGCCATTGACAAAGGAGTTCTCCTTTATCAACTTGAATATGGCCTCCCAATTGCTGTTTCTGCCTCCATGAAAAACATTGCCACACTCCAGACTATCTATAACAGCATCTGCAGATTCACTGCAAACTCGCCTCTCTTTAAACCCCACTGTATCACCCTAGAAAAAGCGAAATGGCTATACATAAGACAAAGATCTAACTTACTTTTAGGATGCCAACTCTACAAACTACTCCATCTCCACACATTTATCTCATTGCAGCTAGACTTCATAAAAAAAAAATCACCATAAAACCTAAGACACTACTCACAAACCACTCCAACTCTCATCACTCCTAGAACCAAACTCCACAGCATTGCAAATGCTTTGTCTTTGCAGGCAACTTCTCTTTGGCAAGCACGCCCAATGACATTAAGGAAATCAACACTTTTTCCAAATTTGGAATGCCACTAAAAAAAAAACTTCAACAAAGGACATAACACTTAACCTATATCCTTTTTGAGTATCTTCCCCTCTCTCAAGGTTCAATGAAGATTGACTTATTTTAAAACTAATGTATATATTTGGACAGTGCACTCCTCTTCATTTTACATTGTGCTGTGTTTGTTCATTAGAATGTATATACAGTTTTTTTCTATGTAATTAGTCTGAACTGTTCTGTTATTGCTAACATTTCTGTATTTTTGTTTGAGAAATGCTTTGTATTTCCTCTCTTCTGAGTCTGAAATTGGTCACAATTGATTAGTGCTCTACCCCTGTAAAAAAAAAAAAAAAATATATATATATATATATATATATATATATATATATATATATATGTGTGTGTGTGTGTGTGTGTATAGATAGATAGTTGTACTTCTGTTGTTCAAAAACACACGTTTTCGAACGACAGAAAACTGAGACCCACTTCAGGGAAAGTGCACTTAAGTACCCTTTTCCCCACTGTAGTGCGATCTCGGAGTTAGTACATATACATAGTGGGGGTGTGGGGAGTACAGGGGGGGGTTACCCCCTGCAAAAATGTGTTTCACTTTGCTGGACACACCTCTGCTACTTATATATACAAACTCCAAGATTGCACTACAGTGAGGAAAAAGTTATACTTCCTTATCCCCACTGTACCATGCTTCAATTAACTGATTTATGTGAATGTGCACTTTTGTTTAAGTGGACTTACGATAAAGTGGGTCTTGCATTCTGTTGTTTGAAAAAGTGTGTTTTCAAACAACAGAAGCTGACCCATATGCATATCTCTTTATATATATATATATATATATATATATATATATATATATATATATACATATATATCTTTATAAAACTTAAAAAATATATATGGCATAGCTTGGCTTCTGCCTGCATCATCTTGCTTGGAGTAGGGATCGGTAACATGCCAAGGAGGCACTGGTATTAAGGACAAGGTGGACAACATCTGTCAGATTCATCAAGTCTCAGAGTTAAATCATTTTTCTTATTACACCAATTGCTGTATCCCATTTCATTCCATGTGAAGGTGCTGTTCTCCAGCAGAACTTTACATGTCAGTACCCATAATGTTCATAATGACTGATGCCAAGTGTATTGTCAGGAGTACTGTCATCCAGACAGTAAGAGAAAAGCATATTTTATTTTAGCTTTACTGTCTGACCCTTGCATTCTTCTTTTGTATGCCACTTAAGCATGGCTCAGAATGCTAGCGAGAAGATGCTTGAGTGTTCTAGCACATGCACAGGAATTCAGATACAGATGTGCTTGTGAGGACTGCTTGCAGTGCAAATGCACATATCATGCTCTAATGTTCTTCTGCACTATTATCTTGCTTCTTCTTTTGGCATGTAAAGCAGACTAGACTATTTCCATCTTTCCAAGATGGGTAAAATAGTGTAAGCCCCTCAATGGCTCATGTAGTACCGAATCACTAGTGAATCATAGTGAATCAAAGTCCAGGCTTTATTAAGGTTTACTGCATAGCCAAACTGTGACAAGTTCTTGCTCTTTGCTACAGCTTGCTTAGTGTAAGGCCGTTTTCATGCAATTTAGCTATGAAGTATCACAGTATACATGTAATCTAAGGGAATGCACCGTAAATCAACAAATTCAAGGGAACATTTTAATTAGCGATCACTCCTACAACTACCTGTGCATAATATTTTATTTATTTATTAGCCTTTGTTTACTGAGAAAGTTCAACTGGAAGTCCATGAGGGAAAAAAAACGTAATATTACATACTTTTTAATGAATATTAGAACTCTCAGGATTATATATCTTAGCAGGTCATTTCCTTGTTAAAAACACTATTGCAGCATGTTAAGCTAAGATATATCTATAGAACATAGGATATACAGCATGTTAAACTCACTTGCATCAATAGAACATTTAGCCTTACTTTACAGTGTAGGTACATACTGCCAGTGCAATATTGGCACACAGACAGCATATAAGGCACATGCACATTTTATCCAAGCAGTTAAATACACTTGTCATCCATAACCAGAAGACTATAAAAGTGTGACAAATTAGTAGCATTTAATAACATTTATTTGACTTAACTGCTTGTGATGGGGAATTAGTAATAGGGTTGGTACAAGGGTATTATTGTTATATTAACAGGTATGGTTTCATTATGATTGTAAATTTAAGAATGGATAAGATCTAGAAAAAAAAGAGATCTTGGTAATGGTGCTATTACAACTGCGGAACTATTTGCAAGAGTATTTGCTTGAGATGTGTATCTTCAAAGATATTTTAAATTGTAAATAAGATTGGATATTTCTGATATCTGCTGTGATTGAGCTCCAGAGTTTAGCAATATATATAGAACTTACAGAGTCACTGTTATAATTTTGAGATTTTTGCATGAGTCATAGGTATTAGATTATTGAGCACAATTCCCTGAGGAGTTATTGGTGTCTGGAGTATAGACAATGTGGTAGGCAGTCTTAATAATGGAAAAGTCTAGTAGGTTAGATAGCTGCTGCTGGTTAGGAGAGTGAAGTTTGACACATTGTTACTATTTTCAGAATGCTGGTGACCCAGCAAAATGCATCATGGAATAGACAGACAATTACCTTAAATATTTTTAAGCATTTCCACACACTTGGAATAATGTAGTAAAGATTGTATGCCACACCTACTGCACTCACACCGGATATTCTGAACCACTGCATTTTTCAGGGATACATCCTTGTGTTATCATAGTTCACTGTGAAAAAATAAGGTGCTGTAATGCTATACGTCCCCCAAAATACATCATACTCAGTGTTTAGCAGTGAGAAATGAACTAGTATACCTCAGTTACCCTAGAGTGCTTAAAGGGATTAATTTTAGCAAACATGTTCATGTTCTAACCTAGAAGTAAGTAAACCCACATAGATGCTCACAGAACTCTAATTATTAGACAATATAATCCATTAAGGCCTGGCATCACTTCCAAATGTAGTGGCAGAGTCTGCTGGTTCAGTATGTTTGTCTACAAACAAGTTATATGATAAACATATATATATTTAGCTGCATGGGAGGAAGCTGCTAGATTACAAAACTATTATACTGATATCTAATTTGTCTGTAAAACCATCAAATTGCCATGAGTGATGATGAAATGTCTGATTACTGAATCTTATTTCTGGATGTCTGATGGTATAATCTGTACAAATGGATATGAGCACTGAATGCTTACTTTACACATTACTGGGGAAAGTATAAGTTGCTATATGCTTTAACTAGATTCTTTCATGCTAAGTATGCTGTTATTAGCTCATTTAACTAGCTGTGTAGTAGTGTGTATATCTACAGTCAGAAAGAAGAGGGTGGATGTGAACCTAGTTCATAAAGATTTTCTGCAAACCTTTGTTGGGTACAAATATTCTCTGAAAATTCTCTTTTTTAATAACTTACAGTACAAAAATCTTAATATCAGTTGGGATTCAATTCAGAATGAAATAAAAACTCTAGATTGCAAAAATGGCCTCAGTACCCTTCATTTTTGCAGCAGAAAGCAGAACATGAACTTGTGAAAGTCTCTTTGTGTTTTATGTTTAAGGAATATTGCAGACATGTATTGAGAAAGTATTGTGAATCTTAAGGTACCAAAGTATAATATAAAATATGTTGTATTGCATATGTTTGCTAACATAGTACATGATAAAATTCTAACTTTGTCTCTTACAGCCTGTATGATCAGATAATAGAAGTGCACCTGTACAGTGAACTTAGTAAACCTTAAGTGATAGATGTACGCAGAGTGAATCGTTTCTGTTTCTTCTGTTTTGAATAATATACCTTCTTGTGTTTGCATTCAGGATCTGTGCAGCTGCAAACATGCCACTGATAATTAGCAGGTTTGCCTGAGGGAGCTTTAATGGAAGATAGCCTGCTGTTGTCTTCTGATCCATGTTCAGCCTGTGCCTCAGTTTTATGTATGCAGGTGCTGATGCTATGCGGTGCAGAGAAGGCAGCTTCTCAGCAGAGAGTTTGAAATTGTAAATCTCAAGTCGTGCATCACCCTGACACAGTGGTCCCCACACCTGCTGCGAAACTGAAGGGATCTATTTTTTACCCAAATGACATGCCTGTAAGAACTCTACCCCTGTACAGAGAGACAGCATTGTAAGGCTAAGTTTTTTTTACTGGAAAAATTTATGACAGATTTTTCTTATGGGAGTCAGGAAAATTACAATCTTTACAGAAAATTTGAGCTGGGGAGTAGAAGCATGAAGGAGCATTTAGATCACAAAGTATTTTTACCACTAAATCCATTATTCTGAGATGCTAAATAATTATGTTCCAGATGTGAGTTGTTTTCTATGAAAGAAATCTCGGGCTTTCAGAATAATGAGGTTCTTATTGTCATATTCTACTCAGTTATAAGCAAGTATGCAAATAGGTATGTTCAATACAAGATGTGTCTTGTAAAAATGAGCATTGCAGACTTTTACAAAGCTTGATTTCTTTTGCAGATTGATGTTGAATACATACAACAGAGTTTTGTAGTGTGATGATATTTCAAAACATCTTGTCTGAATAATTTTATGAATAACATGCTCTATAATGAAAACATAGTGACATATCTTTTGTTTTGTACAGGGGTCCTGACAAAATTGTTTGAACGTGAAAATCCTCTGACTGCGGTCTATAAATGATACCAGTGTCCAGCATAACTATGTTAACTGTATGAAGAATTGAAAGAAGACACCATCATTGTCAAACAAAGACTTCTTGAGCTGTCTGTGAAAGAAAATAAATACTGATGAAGAGGTAATTTGCAGATGATGTTTTTGCCACTTAATAATGTGAACCAAGTGTAAAACATACAGAATGACAATATTGTATGAATTTCCAGGAGTATCTTAACACTGTAGATTGTTGGAAATTTTGATACTGGAAGATCAGAAATGAAAAATTAAACACCTTCTTAAGGACAATGAAACATTTACACTGCACTTTATTCAAGATATAAATGGTACAACTTTACTTGTAATGTTTTCTATAGCTAGTATAATTAAATCTGATATATAATACTGCTGTGTGAAGTTTACAGGACAGTGTAAATGGTCTGCACATTAACACATCAGCTATAATCCATTGATAAACACTAACTCGATTAAAAAAGACTGTCAGTACAGTTTAATTAAGGAATAACATTTGTCAAGCTGTAGAGGACAATGCAGTAAAACAGGCTTTTGTTAATGCTCACCTTGGCATTTTAATTATGTGTAGGCATTATTTGCTACAAGGATGTTCCTATCTTCCTACTGTTTTCTCTGGCTGTTTGAATGAACATTTTCCAGTAGTATAATGCACAGTCGTGATTCTGTTAAAATATTTTAAAGTGAAAACAAAAATGTTGTCAAAGTTTACTTCTTGGACTAAACTAAATATTTTTTCAGATTACTGAAATCATGTATTCTTAATGGCATAATTATGAACAAGGTTTTGATCAGTAATCTGTTGGATGCTGACAGATGGAATATTTGTAGTAAGGATATGCTGCAAAGTTCTCATTTCCCTAAATAAGTCTGTAACTCTGCTTAAAGAGTTCTATTAGAACTAAGCAGTTTCCTTTTTTATATATCTTTTCTTGGTATCTTTGTGCCATTCCATTGGAAAAATTGTCTTCCAAGGTTTCCCCAGAAAAGGCTTATTGGCGTCTATCTATCTATCTATCTATCTATCTATCTATCTATCTATCTATCTATCTATCTATCTATCTATCCACTTAACAAATATTACCTAACAAGCTAAAAAATGTTTGACCAACAAGGGAACATTTCTTAAGGTACAGAGTCTGTTGTTACCAGTTCAGTTGCGACAAGATTCTATAAATCATAAATTCCAAGGTTGCTCTTCTCCAAGAAATGTCACTACTGAGGAAGCTACTGCAAGAAAAAAAAAACTGAAAAATGTGTGACAATTTGTGGGTAGATCATGCAGCAGCCAGGTGGCTCTGCTTCCTATGGAGGGCAACATATCATTTAGGAGAAGGGCTTTTCATCAACAGGGTAAATGTAGCTACTCAGACGTTTAATGGACTACAGTGTCTGCTGCAAAAGAAGTCTACAAATAATGGTAAGACCTCATTTTAGGGGATGCATTGCATAAATTTGCCACTGTCACTGTTTGTTTATGGTGCAGGTAGCATTGACTACAGTCAGACTTTCTTAAAAGCAGCAATACAACAAGGGTATATGAAGTAAGAGAAGGAAATAAAAATAATAATAAAAAAATAATAACAAGAGCTAACTACAGTGCAGCAATGAGAATGGCTGCAGGAAACATCTCAGAGTAATATGACAGCCATTGCAGTATGAGCCACTGTAACACTTTCCTTCGAGCCAACAAGGACCTTGCTTTTTATGACGTGGTTATAAACTGAATCACAATAACAGAAGTGCATGCAAAGTAAAATAAAGTAGTCCTTTTTTAAGAAAGTGTGCAGATTTTTATCTGTTTGAACTTCTCTGATACCTTTCACAGGGGTAACAAGTACAGAAAGAGATATAGCAAAAGAAAAAATAAGGTGACGTGAAGCTCACTTTTAGACAATGTAGTATTCTAGGCCACTGTTTTGTGTGTGAGGATTCTTTGGACCATTCAAGTTCTGAGGAGAAGAAATTCAACATCTGTAGAAAAATATATACAATAAATTGTAGAAACTACAACGATCCTGGGGATTCAATAAACTCTGCATAGGTATTGTGCTAAGCCTACACAGAGTTTACATGTTAGCGTGATGAGCAGAAGCTCTAGTTGCATATTCATGCTGCTCATCGCACTTACATTAATACAAACAAGGTTCTCTGGCTAGCAACAGTGTTGCTGTGCAGGAAACACTGTACAACAGCATAAGCACAGAAAGAAGAAGCATTCAAGTTTGCCTACAGGAAAACCTGATCCACGAGATTGCAAGGAGAGCCACACTAACTGCCAGGGATGAAAACACTGCAATAACTGCAATAACAACACAATAAATAAAAGAGTATTGTACACTAAAACAATGATTTGCAGAATGAAATAATGGAAGGTGAAGGTAAACAGCAAGAGCAACTACTAGGAAAGGTACACTCAGCAGGGAAAGTGTGATGATGAAAATGTACACAGGCATGAATGATAGGAATGGATAAAGAGAAAGATAGCATGGTAAATATGGAAATGTCCCTAAGATAGGATATGTCAATATATGTACACCTCCAAGACAAGTCAGTAGCAAAACATTATGCACATATGCAGATAGCACAGTATGTACTGCTGTTTACAGCTCCTGAGCATATATATTATGATAAAAACATACATGATAGTATATATGTGATGGTCACACAAGGTTACATGTCAATGGATATGAATAGTTGTGATAGAAACATCATTGACATGCTCACTGGAGAGAACACTTAGCAAGGACAGTATACACAATATGGGGTATGTGCATTCACTGAAGATCTGCAAAATGACTTGCTTGCATATGACGTACATGTAACCATAGCTTTCAATCAATCAGGGACGCATAGCAACAGACTCCTGCACAAATGTAGAAAGAAGCAGGCACAATCATAGGCACTTTTAAAATATTGCAACCATTAACCTGCAGCATTGACAGAATATGTTATTATAGATGTTGTGCAGTAACAGACATGGACAACCTCAATAATTGTCAGTATTTCATAATGGGAATTTATCACCTCTTCCCTAAAAGTGACCACATTTTGGAGTGGTTAAGTGGGACAGTGTTAAAAGTGGAGTTGAAATCAGGTCTAGTCCTGGCTAGTTGAGAAGTCTGACTGACGCATAAGCCACAATCCCATCTACAAGAATCACACACATGCCATCAGTGTTGTTACTGACCAGTGTATTTACTAGCTGCAACACAGAAAGATATATCACACATGAATCTAGTAGAACGCCTTGAAGGGAAATCTGTCTCGACAAATCCTAATAGATATATATCCCAAAGAATAGTTCTGTATGGCCTACCAGATGTGAGAGCTCACTGTGCCAAATGTGACACACTTGACTAAAGCATCCCTACCTGACTTAGATGTCACCCATACAGATAGCAACAAACGCAAACTACATGCTATTATGAGTGAATTCCCTACACACAGATGGGTACTGCATGTATCTGCTACATGTAATAGTAATGCGTATTGTCTGAAGCATCTGCAGTTGATGTTTGAATTAAGAAGTGATCCATTATAATGAATGGTACAGCAGTATGTGAGACTGATGGCAATACATCAACTATGCCCACATGCACAGAAACTACAGCAGTGCAAAGTCTAGCATCAATAAGCAAGGAAGCTTTCACTTTGACCTTGTCTACATACCAAACAATACATGTACTACACTCGATAAGCACATGTCGAACCTTAACACATACCACATGATCACTGTCCCCTGTCATTGCCAGTAAAAATGGTTATACTGCCATGAAATCCTAATGTACATCCATATGTGTTCATGAAAACTATTAGATGTTAACACTGATGTGATGTAGTGGTACATATGTGACGTTGTACAATGACACTATAGTGGTAGCTAAACTACAATTGGACTTAAAGTTGTATATCACTTCAAAATAAAACTTCTGGTATGAATCACATGCGACCCAGTGGAACTGTTAACAGTCATACAGCTCTACCTGTTTCATGTCATTACATTAGTTGTACATCATATCCCTATATGTTTATCAGTGGAAATGTGTGGGTGAGGGCCCTGACACCACATTACAACTGAAGTGGATGCGGCTCATGCAGAAGAGTTAATGACACAAATGCTGATGCTCACACAGTGCTGCTGGGGAACATCTGTATAATCCTTGTGAATAGCAACACAATAGTGCATGCAATGAATTCATCAAAGTTGCAAGTAAATCTCAAAATGTTACATGTTTGTGTATACAACAGCATAACAACATGTTGATGAACCCAGGAGTGTGTGCACATGTAATCACTATGATGTAATATTGACATAGCTGTGGACTCACAAAGAGGATGTTGGGCGGGCTGTTTGAAATTGCTGTGGTGTCTTGTAGCAGTGGAAAAGTATTTACTGAATGGTACTTAAGTGAGGACACCTGGACTCATTTACATCTGACTATGCACACACCTACCCTGACACATATGCATAAAAGTCAACTACTGTGAGATTAGAACCCCTACTTATCTGGTTTCACAAGTGAGAGAACACAGCATCTAGCACTAGCTCCACCACAGACATCCAGTTTTAGTAGTGTCACTGTGTACATTACAGAGGATGACATCATCATAGCATTGCAAGTAACATATACTGTTATGCGACTTGGGTGCAAAGCCAGGACTTGTGATATAATTGTGTGCACAAGTATTTTAAATACACCCTGGCAACCTATGTCAGATAAGCTGCCATGAACTCATATTGAAGAAGTGAGACAGACGTGAACCTGTTTTTCAGGATGAGGTATAGATGAGACATACACATACGTATGCACGCACACAAACAATCACACACACACACACACACACACACACACACACACACACACACACACACACACAAAATGTGTCTTCATTATTTGGATGAAGGTACATCCATGTCAATACAAGTTATTGACTATATCAGTTTAAATATGACCATGCATGACCAGTGTCCACTGTCAACCAATATCAAATGTAACAATGCAGTTAGGCTATTTATTTCTGGAGCCTGTTTTACAATGGCCCAAGTGCTGATTTATCATTTCCAGCTGCATTGCTGCAGGGCATACATTAATATGATAAAGTATGTATTCAATCAAATGCATGCCACTGCTCTTTTGTTGTATTTGTGAATGTATTTCCTACAGCCCAGTAACCAGAGTTAGACATGTGACACACCTCTTTACAAAGTGCATCACCATGAAGCTGAATTCTGTGGATCATGGCAAAGTATTAGTTCATGCGTGATTTGAATTTCAGGAATTTAACTTGGACTTGTGAAGCAGCAGTGCCCACTGGTGCTCATTGCCAAACTGTGCAGAAATAGGGACATACAGTAACTGACCTGATTTGGGATTAACTGCAAAATACATCTGTTTGTTGTTAATGTTTCATGTGTCAGACTTGCAAGATATGTTATGGGATAAATTGCTATGAGCTAGTGCAATGTGCATGCTGTAGTCTGTCTTTGAAATGTTGGGGCCAAAGTTTTATTACATAAATAACTGTTGGCCTTGCCTTCCCCATTTGTGTGACATTACAAGCCAAGCAATTGTGGTTCTCTGGTTAAGGAAAACAATGAAAAATTGAATGTAACCTTCCTTTATCTAAACAGGCTCGGCAGTGATGCGTGAATGTCAGCAGTCTGGACAGTACTAAGTGTTGAAAACAGAGATGCTTCTTGGCTTTATCTGTGGTACAGTGTGCAAGAAGAGTGAGCTCCTGATCAGAGCAGAGGTGAGGGAAGGTTCAAATCCAGATGTTTTTTTTTTTTTTCACAAATGCTATCAGGGTGTCATTGGCTAAGTAAATGTGATCATGACTGCAAATGGGACTATCAAGGACTACACTAAAGTATGTGTCTTCCCCAAATTTTAGCAGTAATTCCTACCTCAATACACTTCTACAACTAGTAGCTGTTTTGTAGGCCTCACTGCAAATCACAAGTTAATCATTTGAACAGCTTGGTACATGTTTTGAAATGATTATTGTGACTCAGCAGATATGCTATTTGTATAGGGCCAGATATCCTGGAAAGTGTGTGCAGTATGTTTTCTCACAGCAAGGGTGTTTCCCATATCATATTAGATGAACATTTCATCCATCATTCAACTAAAGATGCTACAGTATATTCTGATGAGACAGAGGAAATGATGGCAGACACAAAGCTGTACAGGATGTAGGAGGTACTGGCCTGGTACGTTCATGAACATCCTAATGGTGTGTTGGTATAACATATCTTCTCAGTCAGAGTATGTCCTGCATAAAATGAATTGCATGAGATAAGGACAGAAGAGATATAGAGTGACAACAATTAATATATCCATATTCATCTGCTTGAAGAAGATGTTTGACATATGAAATGTCTGACATCTGAAATGTAATGGTACCATGTGGGAACTGATTTTTGACAGTTATATCAATTGTGCCCACCTTACAGTTTGATAGCTGATGTATCATACTTATGTAGGAAAAGGAGTAGACAGCTGGATAGGCAACGAATATACAAGAAAGAGACCTCTGAATCCAGTACTTGAGAGAATCCCTACTGCTGGGCTATAAGCCATGACACGATGCAAACATACATTTATACATCTGGTCTTCATCTGAACATGACACAAAGGGAATCCTACAGCAGATTTTGAAACCTTGCACACTACAGGAGCACTGATAACCTACTGAATCAAGGTAACATCTTGGTATTATTCATTAGCAGTGTCATAACAGTATGCAGAAACCATATATATTGGAAATGGATAGACTTGTATGACTTTAGTAATACAGTTTGTAGTTATGACACATACATCACAACACATTCTGTTTTAAAGTTATAAATGGGTTATGGGAGGGTCTAGGTAATTGTCAGTAACTACTGTCTTCACCAGAGATATGCAACTGCAATATTATTACATAATCATCATTGCCGTGCTAAACCAGTTACACACATAATCAACTGCAGTTCATATGTTAGTCATTAATGAGCTATGATATCTACAAAATTATGCATATGTAAGCAGTGCTGATACCATTCTGTCAATCAACCTACTATGCATAGCTATTGGTATCCAGTATTACCTTGATAATCAAAGTTTGGGGAGCAATGACAGTGCAATACCTATACTAAAATGTACAGTCTGCTGGATTTGATCCCTGGCTCACCTGTGTTATGAACTCATTGCACGTACACATAATGCCACACAGTAAGCAAGGTAATAGGTGTATTTCCCTCACCCAGTACTGTCCAGAGTGCTGACAGCTGTGCCTTACTGATCAGCCTTGTTGTGCAGAGGAAGGCACACCAAATTAAATTTTTCACTTTTTTCCTTAAGCAGCAAACTGTTTTTGCTCTCTGGTAGGGAACATGCAAATGGAAAAGGTAAAAGTGAACACATATTACACGTTTAAGTACTCATTATGGCTCCCTCTCACTAAAAATGTCTACTGCACGACTCAAAAGCTGCTTTACCCCTGTTATTTCTTTTTAGCTCACCATACTTAACACCTTGTGCCACAGAGACAGTCAGCTAACAGATGGAGTTTCAGCAGTCATTACCATCTGTGGTGCTGACCACCTCACAATGGCGTTAAGCATGTTTGCACTCTATAAGGTGACTGCAATTAAATTTTTCACTTTTTCCTTAAGCAGTGAACCATGTTTGTGCAAAAGATAAAAAAGGTAACAAGGTTAAATAATTAGACAGCTTTGGATTTGAATCATCATATTACTGCACCACACAACACAGATGCAGTGGGTTATCTCTCTTTGCCACAGTTTTGCAATGACAATCAAGTAATGCGCATTCAAGCAATTCACATTTCACAGCCAGTATTAAATAATTCATAAAGTTTATCATTCTCAGTTGATTGTACATGTGTAGATATCATATTTAGTAGAGTGAGTGATCACATAATATTTATGAGTATGTTTGTAAAACTGCAGTACTGACTTCTCTTTATGTTCTGAGAATCCTTTCCTTATCTCTGCTTTACTATCAGACATGCAGTCGCTAGTGCATATTCTCTCATTTTTCTTTTAAGGTATGATACCAATACAAGACAATGAAAACAGCTTTCAGTAAAGCCAGGAAACTGTGTTATTATGCCAAAGAAATATACATGTGGGATGTTTGGTTTTGTTTAAAAGCTCACTGCAGTTAGTTCCACACTTTCGAAGTGTATCCTCCCTGACACACCCACTTTAGGAAGGGATGTCTGTGAATTACTGTGTTTTGCTTCAGTGAGACTATAATCATTCACAGTTGCAAGTCACGAGCACCTAACAACGGTGTAGTGACTTGCAACTGTGAATTATTATAGTCACAGTTGCAAGTCACTAGCACCTAACAAAGGTATAATGGCTATACAATGTTTTCATCTTCTACACAAAGTCAAAAGTTTGTTATTCTGCAGTTATGAGTTCACACCTCATTTGCATCTTTATATTGCTCAGACTATAAAAAGGTAACTGTGTAGATAGGAAACTTGAAGGTGAGGAGAATGTTTTGCGACAGAGAAGATTGTGACTACAATTTTGAAGGAGATTTTTCTGCAAAGAAGCACACATTTTTGCTAAGGTATGTGTCTCTTCTTCAAGTGCATTTGCATTTACATAGGCTGTGGAAAAAGAAAGGTTGACCAGCATGTGCTTCTTATTCTTTACTGCTGGAATAGGCAGTTCTTGCAGTGCTTTACATTTGTGAGACAGGAAGCTTATGCTTCCAGAACAATATGATTTTCCCATTTGCATTTGCAGTTTCGGTTTCGATTGCAACTTTGCTAGGGTGGGGGAATATTGTGCATGTCTGCATCTACCTACATCCACAGCACTTGAGGGTTCACCCACTGACTCCTCACCTCTATGCAGATGTGATGACCCTGCCAGTGGTACTGTTCCTGCTGAATCTGTTTTTGCAGGATGATATTGTGTAGGACAGCACAGACTGTAATCATTTTGGCCCAAGTACTGGGATCCAACTGCGGGACCCCCTTGATGTATCTAGGCACTGCAAATGTGACTTCAACAGCCCAAACACATTCTCTATGTTGTTTCTTATTTTAGAATGTGCCCCATTATAGCATTCCTCCGTGGATGTGTGTGCATTTCTAATGGGCATCATCAGCCATGGATTCAATACATCCCCTGCATCTACCAATAAATAGACTTGTGAGATATCACCCCTGGAAAACCTCTGAAAGACCTGTGAGGTGTACCAGATATGAAAGTCATGGTAACTGCAAGGGTTACCAGTACACACATTCAGGATGATTCCTCTAGCATTACACATGACCTAGCAGTTAATGGAGTGAAACCCCTTTCTATTTACGTAGATCCTTCCCTGTTTCCTGGATGCTGATTTGATCTCAATGCAGGTGCAATCTATCAAACTCAAAACTTCAGGGAAGTATGCCAGGAAATAATACATATGTGTATATATATATATATATATATATATATATATATATATATATATATATATATATATATATATATATATATATCATTTCAATACATACACCACATAACACACACACCATTCCACCCACAGCACACAAACAAGACAACACTACACTACAGATAAGCAGGGGGGCAAGCCCCCCCTGCACTCCACACCCTACCTACTTATATATACCAACTCCGAGGTTGCACATAACATGAAAAAAAAACTCACACCACACCATCCATCACTCGCTCGCACTCAAATCCACATCACACATACACAGACACCAACAAATCCAACACTCACACTTACACCTCCCTACCCTTACCCACAAATACAACTTACAAAAACACACGCAAACACTCACCTGCAATTTCAGGCACCATAACACTACACGTGATGCACCGGAAATGCATAAGTGAGGATTTGAGATATTCACATTTGCTCTTATGCACTTTCGGCATTCTGGTTTTAGACTTCATGGTCTCTGGTTACTGAATTTTCGAGATTTCAGTCATTCGAGATTTATGAAGTGTAACCGTATATATAAATATATATATATATATATATATATATATATAGATAAAGATATATATATATATATATATATATATATATATATATATATATATATAGATAAAGATATATAAATATATATATATATATATATATATATATATATATAGATAGATAGATAGATATATAGATAAAGATATATATATAGATATATATAGATATAGATATAGATATATATATATAGATATATAAATATGATAGTCACCAGCATGTGGTAGCACAGCATTCAGGAACTGGTGTAAAATCTTAGATGCTGAAGCCTGTGACACCCCCAGAATGTCCTCTGTGTGTCTCTGAATGGTTCCTGTAGTATAAATTCTAAGTGCTACACATATCTAGGTATTGGTTCTCCTTAGTTTGACCTTCTGAAGCCTCAAGTGAGGGAGATAAAGGTTGCAAGTTCCTAGAGTGTCTCTGTTCACCCTGTAGTGCTCTACTATTTCTACTGTATGTAGACCATGAAAATTTAAGTGGTGTCAAAATACCCTTCTCCTTTTTGCCCAAGGTCTAGCCGCAACAGCAGAATAGACCTAAGCCTGTTGCACATACACATGAACAAGAGCAGCAGTAAACCCTAACATTGCAGTGCAGTTTTTGTGGCTGTATTTCAAAAGGCTTTGAAGTCCAGAGCAAATGGCTACACAAAGTGTACGCAATTGCATTATAGCTTGCTGAATAGCTCTGCCATCTTGGATTGGTTAATATAATTCAGCTGCTTATGCACTAATTAGCATGCCATGATGTTTACCTGTCTTGCGTGGTTCTGAATACAATTTTGCAGTTTATCATGTGCGCATAGCACTGTGACAGGAATATGGTTTCATTGAGCCATGTAGGATTTAATGAATCCAGCCCAATATCTTTGTATGTGCAGTGAGGAATGATCAGAGTAGGATACAAGATGGGTCTTTGAAACACGAAAGCCTTACAGTAAGTGAGAATAATGTGTGCTTGTGAGTGTGTGTGTGTGTGTGTGTGTGTGTGTGTGTGTGTGTGTGTGTGTGTGTGTGCCATTGGCCAGAATGTGCCTGCCATAAAGCCCAGAAGCCCTGGGTCAATGAGCTACTGACAGCCAGAGTCCAGCTGCCCAGGATGGGTTACCTGCGATAGCTCTGTTGAGTGATAGCCGGACATAAAACCAATCAAACTGACAAAACTAAATTAAGAATTGCAGTGTAGGTTCACTGACAGGATAGAGCTTGGAAGTGGATGATGTGATGGCACTTAGGAGGCTAGACATCCTATTTATCCAAGAAACAAGATGTAAGGGCAGGCAGTGCAGCAAAGCCACTTGGCTTAGGATCCAGAGTCTACTACTCAGGTTGAGGACAGACTAGAAATTGTGTGGGAATTGTGGTGAGAGATTTCAGAAGATAGTGAGGGTTGTCATCAGAATTAGTGACAGATACATGACAATCAGACTCCAGTGTTATGATAGGTCAGTATTCATAATCTCAGCATATGACCCACCGCAGGTTTGTGATAGTCAGGAAGAGTGCATTCATAGGTTCATAGGTGTGTACTAGGCTAAGGGTCCTGGAGCCTTTATAAGCCGAGCCCAAAGATGTGCCCTGGCATTGTACTGCCTGATGTTAGTTCCCAGTGCCTCTATCAAGTATACCCACTGAAGTGTTTCCCGGGGTGAACTTTCTATTTCCTATCCACTCATCAAGATTTCTTTTGAAGAGGGCCCATGAGATCCTCTGCTTAACATGTATGGGAAGTCTATTCCAGAGCTCAGGCAGTCTCTGGGTTATGAACCTAACCCTCAAACATGTTCTGTTGATTGTGGTAATGAGGTTGAGCTCTCTGGAGTGTGTAGTGTGGAGGGTTGGGATTTCTTTAGATGTTGCATTTCTAACAGAGCTGGGTCAGACATGGCTTTGTAAGTCAAGCAGAGATCACTTCTTAGTAGGCAATATAAGACAGGGAACAGCTGGAGTTTTTTTGAGTCTGTCTATGTAGGACATGTGTTTAAGGTGTAGGATCCTTTTTAAGAGGTTATTTTGTGGCGTCTCCAGCTGTTCCATGTGTCTAATGAGGTACATGCTAAATGGGCCATTATACTTGATGATTGGTCTAATGAGGAAAGAGTAGAGAGAGAGAGAGACGATGACCTCATTCTTCATGGATGCAAAACCCTTGGTAATGAGATGTGCTGCATAGAAGGACTTTCTGACTACAGTGGCAATGTGGTGGTCGAAGGAGAGGTTGCTGTCAACCTGTGCCTCCAGATCTCTTATAACACATTCAGTGTTCACTGGGCTTCCATCAATGTGGTAATCTGTGGGAATTGAGTTTTTCCCAAAGAGGATGACAACACATTTTTTGGCATTAAGCATAAGGCCATGGTTTTGACACCAGTCCTTTGTGTCAGTGAGCCCTTTTTGTAGAATGTCAGCATCACTTGGGGAGTTAATAATGGCTGCCATCTTGTAGTTGTATGTGAACTTGGTCAGACATAGTCCCTCCGTGTTGGCCTGGACTTCTGAGAAGTAGATACCAAACAGGAGAGACAAAAGACTGAACCCTGTGAAGTTCATACAGCAGTTGCAAGACCTACTAGATAAAGCAGGACAAAGTGAATTGGTGTTGATAACAGGTGACTTGAATGCACATATCGGGACAGACAGAACAGGATATGAGGACTGCCTGAGTCCACACAGGTGGGGCAATAGGAATAAAAAAAGAGAGGCCACACTAGATTTCTGTCTGGCAAATGGCATGATAGTAGTCAAACCATGGTTCAGAAAGATAGTCACAAGATCACATACAAGAGTGGCCAAAATGCAACTCAGGAAGACTTCCTCCTAGTAAGGAAAGGGCACTAGAGATGGAATGAGTGATTTCATAGTCATCTGCAGTGAAACAGTTGGCCCACACCATAAGCCACTGATTACCACAATCAACTGCAAGCAATCATTAGAGAAGGCTCTAACAGATCAGGCTGAAGACACGTAATTTGGCTGGAGAGAGAAAGTGCAACAGTTCAAGGAATTACTCAGGGCTTTATCACCCCAGGTAGAGGAGGAAACAGGTGGAGCTGAAGACGAATGACAGCAGCAACAAAAAACAGCATGTGTGATGATTACGCAACAGATATGTGGCCAAGCCAAGTAAGGAAATTAGGTACATAAGGAAAGCTGGTGGTGGAATGCAGAAGTCTAGGAAGTCATCAAAAGAAAGAAAAATTTAGAGATAGAGAAAAAGGACCAGGCTAGGAAGAAATACGGATTGGCTATCAAAGAAGCTAAGGAAGGATTTGCAATAGCAAAGAATGGAGCATTGGAGGCACTTTTCCACCTTCTGGAAAGTGAGTCAGTAGGTAACACAAAGAAAGTATATCTGGTTGCAAGGCAAAGACAGAAAGATAAAGAAGAGAGCCAGACACCTTTAAGCGATGCCGTCAACAGTCTACTCACCGGTCTACAAGACATGAAAGGCAGATGGAAGGAGTACTCTAGCAGCTTCTGAATTAATAAAACCCAACAGAAGTTGTACTGCCCCAGACAGAACCCATGATGAAAGAAGAAGAGGAGCCCCTGGAATAAGTAAGAACAGCACTAATAAAAATGAACTCAGGCACAGATAAGGTTACACCAGGTATGATGAAGATGATGGGTGGGACAGGGGAGAAATGGTTCCTGAGGGTACTTATAGCAATATGGAGAGAAAGATGTATCCCAGATGACAGGAGAATAAGCATACTAACGGCAGTGTACAAGAACAAAGGGAACATCCCAAATGTTGACAGTGCAGAGGTGTCAAACTGCTGTTACACTGCATGAAAGTACTGGAGAGGGTAATTGATAAATGGATATGCAGAGCAGTAGAAAGTAAGATGGGAGATGAGCAGGTCAGATTCAGATCATGATGCAGCACAATTGAACCAATATTTGCAGTGAGACAGATAGCTGAGAAGAAGCTAGAGATGATGAAAGAGTCCAACTGAGCATTCCTTGATTTGGAGAAAGCATATGGAAAGGTCCCAAGAAAGTTGATTTGGGCAGAACTGCAGTTGTTCAAAGTCCCAGAAACATTGGTAGAATTTGTGCAGGCTATGTACAAGGACCCAATGACTCAAGTATGAAAAGTGTTCGGTCTCACAGAGGAGTTCCCATTGGGAGTAGGTTTGCAACCGGTTTCAGCTCTGAGCCCACTGCTGCTGTTCATACTGGTGATGGACTACATTAGAAAACAGGTCTGAATGGACAGATGAACAAAGTTGCTGTATGCAGACGATGTGACATTACAGGCATACTCTGAAAAGGATCTTCATCAAAGGATAGGGGACTGGAATGCAAAACTGAAGGCACATGGGATGAACTTAAAAACAAATAAGACAGTGGTAATGGCAGCAAATCAGGGAAATCTGAAGATGCTGATAATTAATATAGAAAGGAAGATAGTGGAAAAGGTTAATAGCTTCAAGAATCTGGGAGTGGTGGTTGAGGAGAAAGGAAGTCTGAATGAAGAGGTCAAAGCTAGACTCAGTGGGGCTGCAGCCAACTGGCACAGAATGTCAGGGGTATTGTATGACAGAAAAATGCCAAAATATCTGAAAAGCAAGGTGTGCAACCAATACTTCTGTATGGTACAGAAACCTGAACAGCAATGGCAGACCAGATGAGGAAGCTGGAGGTAGGGGTGATGGAAATTAAGTGACTGAGATGGGTAGTAGGTTGCATACTGTGGGACAAATGAAGAAATGATGACATAAGAGCAGAAGCCAAAGTAGCCCCAATTGCAGAAAAGATTGAAGAGAACAAATTATGGTGGTCTGGGCACATGCAGAAAGGCAGAAGACAATCTGGTGAAGAAGATTTAGAACAGACAGGGTCCTGCAAAAAGGTGGATGGAATGTGTGAGAAAAAATCTGCAATAGTCAGGCATGAGTGTCAAGAGACAATGAGAGAGCCAATTCAACACCCCAGCCCTGTGTGAAAAATGAGAAAAAGGGGATTGATGGAAGATTACTCCACTAGCAAAGTATTTGTTTCTCATTTGTTTTTATATTCTAAGCAGAAACACTATTCCTAAAATGGACCACAAAACTTTCCCACTTCAAGCCCTTCCAAAAAGAACACATAAACGCACATGATCCTCATTTGTCAGCTCATACCCCTGTACCTTTATAAACTCTACTCCCCTCTTCTACACAATAAACCTTTCTACCACTCCTCCTCTTTAATTTCCTACCTACCTTAATCACCACTTTACATTTCACTTTCTTTCTGACCTTCCCGCATTACCCATCTCCTACAAATGCTCCTGTTCACTCTCTCATAACCAGGTTTTATGTAAATGTGTACCCGAGTATTCTTACTCCACTGTCCTTGACTCATCAGCTATACAATGCCACTCTTCTCCGTTTAGCTTTAACTACTACCTACTGACTATTGTTTCACATTCCTTACCTCAGTTTTATTTTTTCTTAACATCTATAGTACAGTCCTCCTTACCAATGTATTATTACTTATATCAAATGTCTGTCACATAAAACGCACATGAACTCTTTGCATACTCTTTTTCTACTTCTGTACCAATTAATGTTTAATTTTTTTTCTGCATCTGTGTTCTTGTCGAAGCTTTTCTCCCTGAGCCTCCACCGAAAATGGGCTCTTTTAGGCCCAGTGGACTTTCCCGGTAAACAAATGCAATAAATAAATAAAAATAAATAAATACTGAATGATTTATATTTGAAATGTAATATCCAGTCCAATGTCACCACAGAAGAAATATGTTTTACCTTTGTTTAGTGTCACTACAAAACAATTACCTGTTTGTGTCTAGGTGTTGTAATAACTATCTACGTAATGTATATTTTAAAAATATTGTTTTGTCATGAGTATCTTAAATGCATCTGATGGAGCTTTTCTCCCTGGGTCTTGGCAAAAACAAGCTTTGTCAGTCAGACATTCCATGTAAATGAAGACACATAACTATCTAAGTAAATAAATAATAAATATACATATTATTATGATAGCAGCATATTTTGGCACTTTTTACTGTTGGTATAGTGTGTGTGCAAGAGACCAGATGGAAGGGGAGTAAGGCTACGTGTATCGGTGGTGGGTTCAAATTGTTTTATCATGGTGTGGATGGGAAGAGAAATGGCGTAGGAGTTATCCTGAAGGAACAGTATGCTAAGAGTGTTTTGAAAGTGAAAAGAGTGTCGGATAGAGTGATGTTTATGAAGCTTGAAATTGATGGTGTAATGATGAATGTTGTTAGTGCATATGCTCCACAAGTGATGGGTGAGAAAGAAAAATTTTGGAGCGAGTTGGATGAAGTGGTGATGACTGTACCCAAGGGTGAGAGAGTGATGTTTGGAGCAGATTTCAATGGGCATGTTGGTGAAGGGAACAGAGGGGATGAGGAAGTGATGGGTAGGTATGGTGTTAAACAAAGGAATGCAGAAGGTCAGATGGTAGTGGATTTTGCGAAAAGGATGGACACGGCTGTGGTGAATATGTTTTTAAACAAGAGGGAGGAGCATAGGGTGACATACAAGAGTGGAGGAAGATGCAAACAGGTGGATTATATCTTATGTAGGAGAGCCAGTTTGAAGGAGATTGGAGACAGTAAAGTGGTGACCAGGGAAAGTGTAGTTAGGCAGCATAGGATGGTGGTTTGTAGGATGATGTTAATTGATCAAGAAGAGGAGGAGGAGTGTGAGGGCAGCACCAAGGATCAAATGGTGGAAACTGAAAAAGGGTAATTGTGAGGTGGAGTTCAGGGATGAGTTAAATCTGGCACTGGGTGGCAGTGAAGAGTTACCAAATAGCTGGATAACTACAGCAGAGCTAGTAAGGGAAACGGCTAGAAAGGTGCTTGGTATGACATCTGGACAGAGGAAGGACGACAAGGAGACATGGTGGTGGAATGAGGAAGTACAGGAGAGTATACAGAGAAAGAGGTTGGCAAAGAAGAAGTGGAATTGTCAGAGAGATGAAGAAAGTAGACAGGAGTATAAGGAGATGAGGTGCATGGCAAAGAGAGAGGTGGTGAAGGCTAAGGATAAGGCGTATGAAGAGTTGTATGAAAGGTTGGACACTAAGGAGGGAGAAAAGGACCTGTACCGATTGGCTAGACAGAGGGACTGAGCTAGGAAAGATGTGCAGCAGGTAAAGGTGATAAAGGATAATGAGGGAAACATACTCACAAGTGAGGAGAGTGTTGAGCAGATGGAAAGAGTACTTTGAAGGGCTGATGAATGAAGAGAATGAGAAGGAGAGAAGGTTAGATGATGTGGGGATAGTGAATCAGAAAGTGCAATGGATTAGCAAGGAGGAAGTAAGGATAGCTATTAAGAGGATGAAGAATGGAAAGGCTGTTGGCCCAGATGATATACCTGTGGAAGCATGGACGTGTTTAGGTGAAATGGCAGTGGAGTTTTTAACCAGATTGTTTAATGAAATCTTGGAAAGTGAGAAGTTGCCTGAAGAATGGAGAAAAGGTGTTTTTTGGTACCGATTTTTAAGAATAAGGGTGATGTGCAGAGCTGTAGTAACTACAGAGGAATTAAATTGATCAGTCACAGGATGAGGTTATGGAAAAGAGTAGTGGAAGCTAAGTTAAGAAGGGAAGTGATGATTAGTGATCAGCAGTATGGTTTCATGCCAGGAAAGAGCACTGCAAATGCGATGTTTGCTCTGAGAGTGTTGATGGAGAAGTACAGAGAAGGTCAGAAGGAGTTGCATTGTGTTTTTGTAGACTTAGAGAAAGCATATGAAGGGTGCCTAGAGAGAAGTTGTGGTATTGTATGGGGAAGTTGGGAGTGTCAGAGAAGTATGTAAGAGTGGTAGAGGATATGTACGAGGGTAGTGTGACAGCAGTGAGTTCTGCGGTGGGAGTGACGGATGCGTTTAAGGTGGAGGTGGCATTACATCAAGGATCCGCTCTGAGCCCTTTCTTATTTGTAATGGTGATGGACAGGTTGACAGACAAGATCAGACAGGGGTCCCCGTGGACTATGATGTTTGCAGATGACATTGTGATCTGTAGTGAGAGTAGGGAACAGGTGGAGTAGACCCTGGAGAGATGGAGATATGCTCTAGAGAGAAAAGGAATGAAGGTCAGCAGGACTAAGACAGAATATATGTGTGTGAATAAGAGGGAGGATAGAGGATTGGTGAGGATGCAAGGAGTAGAGGTGGCAAAGGTGGATGAGTTTAAATACTTTGGATCAATAGTTCAGAGTAATGGTGAGTCTGGAAGAGAGGTGAAGAAGAGAGTACAGGCAGGATGGAGTGGGTGGAGAAGAGTGTCAGGAGTGATTTGTGACAGACGAGTACCAGTAAGAGTGAAAGAGAAGGTCTACAACAGGGTAGTGAGACCAGCTATGTTATATGGGTTGGAGACAGTGGCATTGACAAAAAGGCAGGAGTAAGAGCTGGATGTGGCAGAGTTAATGATGTTAAGATTTGCACTGGGTGTGACGAGGGTGGATTAGATCAAGAATAAGTATATTAGAGGGTCAGCCCAGGTTGGAATGTTTGGAGACAAAGCCAGGGAGGCAAGATTATGTTGGTTTGGACATGTGCTGAGGAGGGATGCTGAGTATATTGGGGAAAAGATGCTAAGGATGAAGCTACCAGGTAACTGGAAAAGAGGAAGGCCTAAGATAAGGTTTATGGATGTGGTGAGAGAGGACATGCAGGTGGTTGGTGTGACAGATCAAGATGCAGAGGACAGGAAGAAATGGAAACAGATGATCCGCTGTGGTGAACCCTAACGGGAACAGCTGAAAGAAGATGATGATGATTACTGCATTTAACACCTTTCAGTAATTTGAAATTTTCGATATTCTAGATGCCATTTTGAGAAACTTTCCAATGTTCAAATATCTAAGAAATTCAGTGAGGTACATTTGGTGCTGCGGTAGCATTGTCGCCTCATGGCTAAATGTTGTCCCGTTCGATTCTCAGCTAGAGCGTCTTCTGTGTGGAGGCATGCATGAATGGGCATGCCTTCATTGAAGCCTGTGCATCAGGGCTGGTAACTCGGCATGTAAAAATCCACTACCAAACACTAGCGGACCGGAGTTCCGCTGTGGCAACCCCTAACCGGGATAAGCCGAAAGACACAACAACATTTGAGATGTTGATATACTAGAAACTCCTTCAGGTAACAATTGATCAAAGCAGTCTACCAGAATGCTTTGTATCCAGATGGAATCGATTTTCCTGTTCACTACACTTGGAATGGCCTTTTGGACCACTGCTTTGAATATCAGTCTGAATACTTGTCTGACCTACCACTGTGACTTAAAACTATTTGTATTAGCACAGTTGCCACAAAATATGTTCATTTTCAACAAATGCGTTTTGCTTTTTCTTAGCAACTCTTATTCTCAGTGCAGATGAAAAATGCCCCAGAGTTTTCCCACTCTGCTTTGCAACTATTTGTTATTGTTGAGTTTATGCGCAATCTTGACATATTCTCATTGTGTCCTCTTTTTATCAAAGAAGACAGGTACTGTGCTATTTTGATTATAGTGCTATTTTTGTTTAGACAGGTTTCTGTTTTGTCTCTTCTAATGAAAACTCTGATTTTCTGACTTTAACAAGGAAGTACAGGCCACACCACATTCTGTACTAATTAATGACATTCTTTACTTGGTTCTCTTCATCAACAATATTCATTCTTTCTTTTCAGTACTTATTCATTTCACACAGTTTTTACTAATTTTTATCTATATTGTAGGCTACTGTACATGCTTGAAACTCTTCTTTGATCTCATTTAGCTGTGAAGAATTAAATGTATTCATTCTGCATATATCAGTCTTTCTTTAGCATTATATATGTGACTCTCAAAGGAACACTTCAGACATCTCATGGATTCTCAAAAGCTTGCACGGAGTGCAAGATGAGTGCAGGAGCTCAAGAGGCAATATGTCTGCCGTGCGATCCAGACCAGGAACAGAAGGCGCCCCTGCCCGCACAAGAGCTCCAGCACTAATCCTGCATGGACTAAGCCCTGGTATGCAAATCACCTCATTTGCAGGAGAAATCCATGCAAATGAGTTAATTTTCCAATCCAGGAAGCTTGCAATAGTCCGTGCAAGACTAGAGCAATCTGCAAAAATGTACTCGGTTAGTAACCGAGTACATTTCTGCAAAATAAAAAACGGAGTTATGACAACTCCAAATAAAGGCTGCATATCACTGAGCAAGCCTGCCAATGGCCACGTATAAGGTCATTGCATTGCAAACAATAAAAAAATTAAAAAAACAACTTTTATTTTTTTTTCGCCGATCTCGGCTGCTTAAGCATAGGGCAGCGGCACACAAACGGGATCGGGAGAAAATAAGAAAATAAACTTAAAACGGACATTCTAAGTAAAATCAGTATTCTGCCATGCAAGTCAATGGCAGGCAGAAGACAACCTAGCCAGTGAGTAGTGGTTGTTAAGGGGGGAGGCTCAGTGTGAGACATGTAACTATGCATTAGCAGGCAATCCTATGCAAATGAGGGGAAGGATAGTGAATCCCAGTTTCCCCAGCATGTGAGACAGGTCCCATCAGTGTAAGAGTATGAATAGCTGGGTGCAAGACTAGGATATAGGTGACATCATGGGGGGGTGTCAGCCATAATGTAACAGATTGGAGTCCTGCGGCTTGGGATTGCTCCTAGCTTAGCACACCTAAACTAGGGGTGTGTCTAAACCTGCACTCTTTGCAAAGTGTAAGCAGGTGTGCGTGCCGCACATCGGGTTTTACAGGAAGAAAAAAGAAGTTAAACCAGGAAATAGCAGCTTTGTGCACATTTGAGCACTCTGTTTGTGTGGCGCACACACAGACTTAAAGAGGAAGGCAATGGGAGGGGAAAACAGCAGTAGGAAGGTAACCAAGGAGAACTAGCTTAGCTGACAGGTGAAATGGATCAGAATCAGCCAATCACACAGGCAGCAGACCAGCCCAGCCCAGCACACCACTATAAACTATGCAAACACCTTTCCCCTTGTTTTTCCCCAAAACTCTGCACCACCAGTGTATACAAACGGAGACATTTTAGAAAACGAAAGCAAGAGAAAAAAGGTTAGGGCTGCTTTTTTATCATAAACCGGCATGTGCAAGAGACAGAGGGTGGTGAGGATGTGAATGCTGCTGTGCAACCCACAGTAAGGAGACGAAGAAGAGTGTACAGACCCAGGGTAAACTATCAAGAGCTACATGAGCTGGAGATAGTGGAGCACTATAGGGTGGACAGGGACCTCCTACAGAAAATTATTGAGCTGTGCCGGCCACACCTCACATACAGAACTAACAGAGGGGAACCCATCCCAGTGGATACCAAGGTATGTGTAGGCCTACGAATACTAGCTACAGGTACCTTCCAAAGGCCAACTGGGGATATGATGGGGTTATCACAGGCATAACCATCCAGGGTACTCCACCAGTTCCTGGATGCCATGTCAGCACATTTCGGTGAGCACATATATTTCCCCATCACACGTGAGGCATTGGCCAGCAATATGCATCTCTTCCACCAAATAGCAGAATACACTGAGGTAGTGGGTGTAATAGACTGCATGCACATATGCATCAAAGCACCACACAGAGAGCGGGGTAGGGTCTATATCAACCACAAGGGCTTCCCCTCCATCAACTGCCAGGTTGTGTGCGATGCCCAGGGCATAATAATGAATGTGTGTGCTGGCTGCCCTGGAAGCTACTACGATTCCCACATCTGGCATCTGATGCAGCTGTACCAGACATTTGCCAATGGGGACCTCTCACATGGTCACCTAGTGGGGGAAGCTGGATACTCACTGGAGCCATGGCTGATGACACCCATCAGAAATGCACACACACCCGAACAAGAACTCCAGAATGAGGCACAAGCATAAACACAAATCATAATAGAGCGTGTGTTTGGGATGTTCACGTCACAGCTCCTGTGTCTGGACACATCTGGTGGAGCCTTGCAGTACTCACCAACTACATGTACCCAAATTGTCCTTGTATGTGCCATGCTACACAATATGATCCTGTGGAAACAGCTGCAGCAGGAACAGCATGGGGCAGGGCCACACAGCTCCCCACCATTGCCAAGGCCTGCAGAGGCACAGCGTGACTCAGAGGAGGAACACCCTGAGCCTACCCCAGTAGGCAGAAGGAGGTGTGCCCAGTATGCCCTGGCCTGGGCAAAGAGACAACGCATATCACATGCACTGACACAGTAGGTACCCAGGGAATGACACCTCTCTCCAACTCGCACATACAGTAAAAGGGATGCCAAACATGACACTACCTGTGCTCAACCATGTATTGGGAGTGTACAATGTGCATCCAACATAGGCAGCCCTGCAGCACCACCCTCAATACTGGGACACCCACAGGGTAAGTGACTCACACATGCCAGTTGGGGGGGGTCAGATACCCAACAACAGTTACAGCCAGCAGGATAGGTGTAGACAAACATAAACAATTGCTGTACTATGGCCTCTGAATGAGCCCTATGTGTAACTCTCCCCAGGCCTACACAGACAGACTACAGCAGGCCAGGTGGTTGGATGTAAGATGTGAAGGATAGGAAGTCGGAAACTAATATGCAGGTAGTTAAAGCTAAGATCTGTAGCACACTGGTGTGCCTCTTACCAGCACGATAGACAAGACTACAGACAGAAATGAAATACCCGACATACCAGTACAGTCCTAGCAAATGTGCAAAAGTGTCAGGTGAGCCCCCCCCCCATCCTACGTACACTTATAGTAACAGTCAGGTGTGTTCCCTCCACTCCTGTGCAGAAATGTAGAAACAGTCAATGCTAAATGACTGATGGATGCCCTGCAGACACAGCATGCTACCTGTTGGTGTACAACACAAAGGTCAGCACCGCAGTACAAACTACATGGACTTGATCCACACATGCAATCCAGATGGCCATACTGGGCATGCTCACACATTTAAACACATGAAGGCCATGTCTGCAAACATCAGTGGACCAGACGTATCTGGCAGTTGCAGTTCTTAGTGCAGACACATGTCAGTATGCACCACTCCTGCCTTGCACACACAGTGGATAGGAATACAGACATATATGTAAGGACAACACACTATAATAAGCCAAAGGTAGACAGGAGCCATCCAGGCCTGTCCCACCCAGCACACAGCCAAAGGACCCCAAACACATAAGGTGCAGATGTCACTCACTGCAGATACTAGCCAACAGTATCTGTCAGCATGACAGACTATGTGGTGCTTGTGCCAGCTATGCAACATGACTGTACAAGGAAGTAGTCATCTAGTAGCTGTATACACCTACCTGTGACATATGACCCCCATGTGTGCCCGCATGTGGCATGTCAACCCCTACATGAATGGGTTATGGCCCATGCACACACCACCCTCCTCATAGTTGTATTATGACAAGCCTGCTGAGGTCATCTAATGTGAAATACACCTTTGCAAGAGCTGTAGCTCAGTAATCTCCATAGTGCATCCCATAACTGCATACTGTTATAGTGATAAACTAGTTAGGTAGTAGTTCTAACCCAGACTTGGCAACTGTGTAAGTGTGTGGTTATAAGCGTGTTTGTCAGTCTCTGACTGTGTAGAGAGCAATGCTTTTTATGCTACTCAAGCTCCATACTATTCATATACTCAACTTTGGCAAGGCTGTTGCTGTCACTCACCTAGAAATACACCTCTGGGAAAATCATAACCCAGTAATCTCCGTAGCATGTCCTGTAACTGCGTACTGCTGTAGTGTGATAAAGTAGTTACATAGGTGTTCTAATCCCAGACCAGATGACTGTGTGTTTGTGTGTCAATCTGTGTGTGTGTCTGTGTTTGACTGAGTGGAGAGCAATGCTTTTAAGGCTACTCACATTCCATACAATTCATATACTCAACTTTGGCAAGGCTGTTGATGTCACTCACCTAGAAATACACCTCTGGAAAATCATAACCCAGTGATCTCTGTAGCGCATCCTGTAATTGTATACTGCTGTAGTGTGATAAAGTAAATAGATAGGTCTTCAAACCCCAGACATGGAAACTGTGTTTGTGTATATCTGACTGAGTAGTGAGCAATGATTTTTAGGCTACTCACACTCCGTACAATTCATATAGTCAGCTTTGGCAAAGCTGCGGATGTCACTCACCTAGACATACACCTCTGGGAAGAGTGTAGCCCAGTAATCTCTGTAGCATGTCCTGTAACTCCGTACTGCTATAGTGTGATAATGTAGTTAAGTAGATGTTCCAACCTCAGACTTGGCAACTGTGTGTGTGTGTGTGTGTGTGTGTGTGTGTGTGTGTGTGTGTGTGTGTGTGTGTGTGTGTGTGTGTCTGACTAAATAGAAAACAATGCTTTTTTGGGTACTCACACTCCTTAAAATTCAAATACTTAACTTTGGCAAGGCTGCCAATGTCACCCACCTAGAAATACACCTCTGGGAAGGTTGTACCGCAGTAATCTCTGTAGCGTGCCCTGTAACTGCGTACTGCTTAGTGTGATTTAGAACTGTGGTAAGGTTCCATCTCCACCCATGGCAGTCCTGGATGTTTTGTGTGTGTTTCAATGTCTGTGTATGGAGCAATGCATTATAGGCTACTCACTCGCAGTGCATTTCAAATGTCCTGCTGTGGCAATCCTGCTGATGTCATTCATTGTGAAATACAACTTTGGGGAGACAGTTCTTTTGTAATTCTTGTGGTGTGACCTATAACTGCTCCATGCTGTAGTGTGATATAAGCCTTGGTCAGGGGTCCTATACCCACACATGTCAGTTGTGGATGTTTTGTGTGTGTCTCACTCTCTGTGTAGAGCAATGCATTTTAGGATAGTCATTTGCAGTACAGTTGAAATGCCCTACTTTGGTAATCCTGCTGATGTCATTCATTGTGAAATAAACCTTTGGGGAAGAAGTGCTTCAGTAATGCCTGAGGCTTGTGCTATAACTGCGTAGTGCTGTGATGTAATAAACTAGCTAGGTAGGGGTTCTACTCCCAGACATGACAGGTGTGTGTGTGTGTTTCTAACTTGTATCCTGTGTAGAGGTGGGTGTGGGCAATGTGGAGGGGGTTTTGCTCAGTTCTTTTATGGTGGCCCTACTATATATCACAATGTCAACCATACAGGGATAACAGATGTAAATTAGCTGAGAAGCTGGGGTGCAAAGTCATACCCAGACATGTGACATCAAGGCCAGCCAATCACAGTTAGCAACCCCACTATTACCCAGAGCACACACACACAACCCATGTGTCATACGCACACACATGCCTAGGCATCAGCCAATATGTGGGTAGTACACTGCATATTGGCCACTGATAGTAACTATGTAGTGACAGCAGTGGGCTACAGAGAGCATGTCACCCTGCCGTCTGTCCAATATGCATGTACATGCAGACAGTGCACCTGCACCATGTTCCCAAATGGACACATGCACCACCCATGGTGCCTTCACATGTGACTCCCAATGGACATACCATGCCTGACAACATGCCCGGTATGCACAGATGACACTGACATCAAGGAATGTTGTTAGCATGCTATCAATGTTGGTGCAGGGTAAACCTGCTGCCCATTACCAGTTTCTGCCACAGGTGGGCAAGACTGGCACATCAGATGATAATCTGTGTTCACAACATGAGCCAGACACCCCAGGTACAGTTTCACATGTCACTATACATGCATGTGGGAGGTGTGCACATCCCAGACACCATCCATGTCATGGAGTAAGGAACATATACATGGCAAGTGATGCACAGCATTGGACACACACAATAGTCACCCAGGTGATTGGATGGGGGATGCAATACCCACCTGTGTGGGCAAATGCAGAAGCTACAGGCCTGAGACACAATGCAGACCATTGTCATGTGGCCTGATGCCAAGGTATACTCATCCCCTCCCCTTGTATAGCCTGCTGGCACAGTTGACCACCACACACCCATACAGACATGCACCCATGCATGTCAGAACTGGCACCCTGTGTGTATGTTGTATGGTGTGTATGGCCACATCCACACTCACTACAAACACCCCAGGGCATACTGAAGCATGCTGTCTGATGTCTAACACCTCATCATACTCTTTGCCCATACAACCTCCTTATGATCCGTGTGGTGCATGTGTTACCTGCACATCAATTTTTTTGTGGCAATCTCACTAGTGATGAGTTGCACTGCTGGACCTGCCAAGTGTGTCAATGTGTGTGTGTCCCTGTGTGAGTGTGCCTGTGTTGACACTGCCACCTGTTCATGCAGACAGGCACATGTATGTCACCTACTGTATATCTACCATATCCCTGTTGCAGATGTCACTCACCATCACATATATATTCTGAGTGCTCCACAGC
This sequence comes from Protopterus annectens, assembly GCF_019279795.1. Lineage (NCBI taxonomy): Eukaryota > Metazoa > Chordata > Ceratodontiformes > Protopteridae > Protopterus > Protopterus annectens. Next base: position 70,942,838 of record NC_056726.1, on the reverse strand, counting down.
AGGTAACCCATGTGGTGCATCCAATATCTGCATTGAACTGTTATAGCACTACATAGTTGTTGGGGGTTTAATACCCTGTACTGGTAGATGTGTGACATAAGCATGCTTCTGTTTAATCTCACACCCCTCCCTGACATGTATTTGCCTCTGTCTGCCTCCCCCACTCCCTCTCTTGTGGATGTGAAGACCCACACCTGCTTTGCTTAGGCAGCAGCATGTGTATTTTAAGTGATGCTCATGATCAGCTGTTGGCCTCTGCATGAATTGCAGCCCTCCCCTAGCTGATTGCATGTGGAACAGCTGTGGTAACATTCCCATAGCCAATTGCATTGAAGCACACTCCAATACCTAGGAACAACATGGTGGTGTTGGCCCTTTTCAGTCACTGTGAGCAGGAACTAGATCTGTTGTTTGGCAAACAGCATCTCAGATGGATTGGGGATTTACCTTTAACAACATACACTCTGGAAAGAGGGCAACAAACAGGAGGGGGATGTGCCTGACCTAACTACAGACTGGAAGTGTTGCTATACTGCATGAGGAGTAATGTTTTTTAACAGTGTTTGTCTGGATATGCCTGCCATACATATCGCAATACCTGCCATGTCAGTTCCATGTATGTGAGGGATCCCCATCTGCAGAGTCATCTGCAGACTGGGCAGTGTTGTGCCTTTGGTTTCAAGTGTTAGCCACGGTGCATCTGTGGAATGCAGAGGTAGTGTGAGGATTGCAGTCTGTAGATGGTGAAGGCCATGAGAGTTACTGATTTCATATCCCTCATAGGATATATGTTGCAACAAACCCCATTACAATGGTAAATTTATGAGGTTATCACAGCAGCATGTCTATACTGGCCCTCTGTATGTGTTGTCAAACACACATCTGTCAACATTTGTACATATGTCATGCATGAAGTGGTGCATATGTGCTGTACACTATAAACAGTGTCATCATATCTGATAATAAGCCAGTGATATTTTAGATTGCTACACATGTCATGTATAGTAGGAGTTATATTTCATGACATAACCTGGACATTCTGTGGATGATTGTACAGTACTGAGTTCTGTGTAGTGATGGTGAATGTCGGCAGTGTGTGTATTGTTAATATGTACTTAAGCCTGTGTACAGACTGTGGTCGATGTCATTGTTTTAGCTCCATTTCTATCTGATGTTACATGCTGCCTCACTGTATGGTACCATTTTGCCATACATGTTTGTAGGGCCATACACACACATGTCCCATACCACAGACAGCCATCAGACCAAACTGTGTAGCAGCCCAGTATATGTAGGGTCATTCGGTGAGTGGCACATATGAGGATGGTGTAGAACAGATAGTACATATACTGTAATATTATGCTAGCTTACCATATGTGGATGTGACTGTGTTCACATTGGTTGCGGTTATGCACTGTCACACAGGTGTATCTCACCCTGTGCTGTGATATGGTCATTGAGCCTGCTATATATGTAGGTACATGTGCATTTCTCCATACGAGATGTAGGCCAGTGTTGAGCCAGTCTGCCTGCAGCCTGTACAGTGCATTGTTACATGCCTAGCAGCTTAGTGTACTTACCCAGTGAGATGTCATGTGCAGATACTTGCCAGATGTACTGCTGCCAGGCCTCCCTTAAAAGTCATGTATGTCAGACAGAGCAGTGAGATGCTGGACAGATGTATGTCAATATCTAGTGGGTAGTATGTTTCTATGACACCCCTGTACCAGCAGTCATTATGTGTCAGGCCAGACAGCAGAGTGTGAATCCAAAACCAATGGTGGCAATGTATACCAGTTGTTATGTTTTATACCCATCTACATGGCTGTCTACATCCATATTGTCAGGCCTGGTACACATGTTGTGCACTAAGGGGTTATGTGTATACCTCTGGACTGTACAGGGTGTGTCCAAAATTCCACATATATTGGCCAATATCTCTGCTGTACTCCACAGGGGAAGTACATGCTAGTGATGGTACTTTACAATGATTTCCTTAGGATGTCTGACAGTAGCCAATGACACAAATGTTATAAGAAGATGTCACCTTCCACACACACCATGTCTGTGAAGACAATCCCAATGACAGTAGCAATAGTCTAGTAATATACCTGCTATACATACCTGACATCCCCTTGTACTATAACTTTGAGACTATAGAGGCTGGGGTAGGGCTACACTCCACGTCCAGGACATATGGTGGAAATATATGTACATATACTTATCCAGATAGCCATATATATATATATATATATATATATATATATATATATATATATATATATATATATATATATATAATTACACATGTGTACTACTTCCAATTACCACTGTCATGGTAACCACCCACTATATATCCCTGCAGCATGTGGGCATGGTTCATTTACATTACCTGTGTGATGGGCATCCTTCCTGTGTGTGGGCATCAGTGTTACAGAGGGCAGGTAGCCATACCTCTCACAGGAGAACCTGCACACTCAGAGAGGCCACATATCTATAGGAGGATCAGGAACTACAGACAGACTGTGAGTAGAGTTGTGTTATGCTTTGCATAGTACTGATGTTACAGGGTGTGTGTGCACATACTGGTGTATCTTGGAATGCAGTCTGTCTGCATAGCTCACTACTGTGGGCCTATCCTCTTGCTGGACAGAGGTATGCCTATCATGAGTTGTCCGTCCACCACACAGGTCCTGTGTCAGATATTACACTGGCAGTGTGTGTGTTGCATGCTATCAGTACATGGCTACATCCATTTCTGTTTCTAACCTCAATTCCCTGACTAAGGGTATGTTGCAGGCTATCCTGTAACACCAGCACCTTGCTTAGTGTATGGCAACAGTGTTCCACATATGTGTCTGTGTTCCAGCCTCTGTCCTCCATCTACATACCAAGCTTTGACCATATATCATGCTGTTGATGGTTGTTCTGTAGTGGGCTGTGAGTATATCACACTGACATTGCTGCCATTAGTCCACTGCTGTTGTATCCCCCCACATACAGTGGGGCTGGGGCCATATATGTGTGGGCGTCATCCACACAATACATGTGTGCCCTTATACACTCCAGAGGCCAGTATATGTAACAGTGGTATATGGGCCAGTATTATTGAGTTTTGGTGGGGGGCAGCACCATAAATGACTTAGGCTGTTACAAAATGTGGGGGTATCAGGGATGAGCTGCCGCAAGGCATCTGGATGTATAGTACCATATACTTCAGCTATATTGACATTATTTGCATGACTTGGGGTACTGCAAGCCTACTGCCCCTGCCATACAGATTGTTCTGTTTGTTGGTGTGCTTGTGATGGTGTCAGGTATGCCTTGTTATGTACCAGTTATAACCCATTTGACCACAAAATGTCTTTATCTCCTACTGAGTTTGTACAGAGTGTGGATAGAGGCTGCTGAACTACACACCTGCAGTACATACTGTTGATTGTTTGGTATCCTGTGGCACAGTCTGTCTCCACTATTGTACAATTGGAAGGGCTTGGTCTGGCAGCAAGAGTTGTGATCCTTTTCAGACTACTTTATTAGTGTAACTGTTTCACAGTTGCAGTACTCTGTTTATATGGTTGTCAGTATCTGAACAGCTATATGACATGGCATATAGAACTGTTATAGTACACAGCAGATTCCCATTTCTGCAAACCTGTGTGTGGGATCTTTCCTATGACGTTATAGGTTTATAGGTTCATAGGTAGGTACTAGACTATCTGCCTGAAGGCATTTATAAGCCTAGCCAAAATGTGTTGGCTTTCGCTGCCCCCTTAGATTAGTTCCGTGTGCCTCTGTCCAGCAGAGCCAATGAAGTGATCCCCAAGGTAAACTTTCTGTTTCCCATCCACTTGTCAAGGTATCTTTTGAAGAGTGTTAGCAAGGAGCTCTGCCTAATGTAGATTGTGATCTTGTTCCAAAGCATGGAAAGTCTCTGGGACAGGAATGTATCCCTCCAGCACGTACTATTTATTGTTGTGGTGAGGTTTAGATCCCGAGAGCATGTGGCTCAAGGGGATAAGGTTTTCTTTAGGTGGAGCATGTCCATAAATTTTGGGTTGGACATGACCTTGTATGTCAGGCAGAGATCACCTCTGAGTAGGTGATATGCAACTGAGCACAGTTGGAGTTTCTTCAGTCAAGCTGCATAGGGCATCTGTTTGAGGCCAGTGATCCTCTTGGTGAAGTACTTCTGTGGTCTTTCCAGCTGTTGCAGGTGTCTTGTAAGGTACATCCCAAATGGGGCATTGTACTCTATGATGGGTCTAATGAGTGATGAGTAGAGAGGCACAATGACCTCTTTTGATCTGGATGCAAAACCTTTTGTGATTAGGTGGGCCACGTAGAAGGATTTTCTATCCACTTTGCAATGTGATTATCAAAGGTGAGATTACTATCTACTTTGGTCCCCAGATCCCTTATTATGTTATCCGTATTTAGGGTAGTACCACTTATGTGGTAGTTTGTGGGTACTTTATTTCCAAAGGGGATGACTATGCATTTTTTGGCATTTAGCTTGAGGCCATGATTTTGACACCAAGTATCCGTCTTAGTGAAACCCTTTTGGAGGATGTCTGTGTCAGCCAGAGAGTCAATTATAGCCCCTAGTGTGCAGTCATCTGTGAACTTGGTCAGCCATAGTCCTCCTGTTCTTGCCTGTACCTCTAAGAAGTATATGCCGAACAGGAGGGATCCTAGGACTGAGGCCTGGGGAATGCCACTTGTAACTAGTTTAGAGTTGGACCTAGCTCCTGCAACTCGCAACATGTGGGTCCTGTCCGTGAGCCAGTTGGCAACTCATCTTGTAATGTAGGGGTTTATGTTCAGGCTGGTGAGCTTGTCTATAATACCAAAATGGAGAATGGTATCGAAGGCCTTAGCGAGGTCTAGGTAGGCTGTGTGTACCACCTTTCCCTCATCTATAGCCTTGGTAACTGTCTCAAAGAAGTCCACCAGGTTTAGGAGGCATGATTTGCCCTTAACAAATACTAACTGGGTAGGGTCTAGTGTTTGGAGGTTCCCAATGTCTCTGTTAATGAGTTCCATGATGATGAGCTCCATAGCCTTGCAGATCAAGCTAGTCAGGCTTATAGGGTGATAGTTCCTGGGGTCTGTTGTGGCTCCACCTTTGTGGAGCAGAATAACCATTGCTGTGCACCACTCTAAGGGTATATAGCCTGTGAAGAGGCTGAGTTTGAACAGTGTGTTTAGGTGAGGGGTTAGTTCATCTTTGAGCTTGTGTAGGGCGCAGCCTGGGACACCATCCAGTCCCATTGATGCTGTGTTTTTGGCTTTGGAGAGGGCTGTTTTAACCTACATGTCTGTGATTTCAGGGACTCTACATTCTTCTGGTATGGTTATGGACCCTTTTGGGGGTGAGAGGGGATGAAGTTTGCACTGAACCTGTCTACCAGGATTTTGGCAATATCGGTCGATTCAGTGTGTTTTGTGCCATTCTGCACTAACTCCGAGCAGATCTGAGCATTGCCACTTAGATTCTTGACATAGCTAAACAATGCCTTGTGGTTATCTTTGGAGCCCTTGGCAATTTTTCTTCCAAAGCTCGCCTTGGATGATTTTAAGAGGGATCGTAGTTTCTTGCTGATACTGATCAGGGATGTCTTCCCTTCTTGGGATTTTAGTCTTTTCTGTACTAGTTTCCTCCTTCTATTGTATAGCTTGTTTAAGGCAGAAGTCCACCAGACTGGTTTCCTTTTCTTGGAATAGTGAGTCTTGGTTTTGCTTGGGATGGCATGATCCATGCATTCTTGTAGGTGCCCGTGGAATGCATTAATAAAGGATTTTGTAGCTTGGACAGCGTTATCCTTCAGCATGGGGGCTTTGAAACTTTCCACCTTGGTCTTAAGTAACGTGAAGTTTGCTTTTGAAGTTTTTTACTGTGGTTTTCTTGTCCTGGGGTGGGGGCGAAATGTGGATATCCAAAGTGATTTGTTTATGGTCAGATCTAACCAGCGAGGGGATGACCTCCAGTGTGGAACACCAGTCACCCATGTTGGTGATGACCAGGTCCAATATGTTGTCACTTCTGGTGGGAGTGTTGACCAGTTGAACCAGGGTGTTTGAGTTTATAAATTCTAGGAAACATTGGGCAAGGGAGTTAGTACTTGAGTAGTTCTCTTAGCTAATGTCTGGGTAATTGAATTCATCCAATATTAGGGTGTTTGGTAGGACATTTATGTTTCCCAGTGTTACCAGAAACACAGAATGGGGGTCCTGGGACATGGTGGGTTATCTGTAGCAAGTGACAATTTTAATTGCAGGTTTGCCCATTGTTAGTTGCATGGGGATGATCTCTGAAGTATCGTGCTGTGCCACTAACCTGGAGGTGTGGGTATCCTTGATGAATATGGATACGGCCCTGCCTTTTGTATTTCCGTTTGAGTTATGTGGCCGAAATGTATGGTATGAGTTGTAGCCTGGTACTGCTGGGGTGCTCCCTGGAGCCTTAAACCAGGTTTCTGTTACTGCACTTATATCGGTTGCACTTATATCGGTTTTCTCCATACTGAGGAGTGCCTCGAGGGCATGCATTTTGATGTTTAGACTTCTGGCACTGAGTACCGTTATATGGGTATATGTTGCAGGCAACAATTGACATTTGTATGGGTCGCCCATAAAGTGTCCAGTTGTTCAGGTGTTAACTGTAGACATAGTGGCTGTTCCATATTGTGTGCACCTCCTACATATGTATCTTACTGTACATATATCTGCATGTGTATGTGTAGTCATATATATATATATATATATATATATATATATACATATATATATATATATATATATATACATATATATATATATATATATATATATATACATATACATATATATATATATATATATATATATATATATATATACATACATACATATATATATATATATATATATATATATATATATATATATATATATATATATATATATATATATATATATATATATATATATATATATATATACATACACACATATATATATATATATATATATATATATATATATATATATATATATATATATATATATATGTATCTGCATATCTGTGTAGCTGTATCCTGGGGATGTTGATGGCTTCCACATATTACATGTCCAATGGGAGGCAGACTGTACTTGGTAGTGCATTGCAGAGTGCATGTGGTGGGTGTGGGGGATGTCTATTTGTACAACACTTATAGTGTGTGGGGCCTCTCAACCCCATTAATGGTGCATTTGGACATATGTGTATTTGTTAATCTGCCATTGCTTTTTACAGATGTATGGCTATATATATATATATATATATATATATATATATATATATATATATATATATATATATATCTGCTAGCATATATATAACCATGTCTGTATATACCTACATAGATATATATCTGAGTACACATATGTAACGTGCTGTGTATATGTAGACGTATAGGTGTAGACACATATATGTGTCGAATTAGGCATATTCATGTATATATGTTCATATATAGTGATATATATGTATATAGAGTTAGAAAAACAAAATGTGTACACATATATATATATATATATATGTGTACACATATATATATATATATATATATATATATATATATATATATATATACATATATATACATATATATATATATATATATATATATATATATATATAGATATGTTGTATCTGTTCATATTTTAATATAGTTACAAACACAGACATCTAGGTGTTGGTATACATTCTCTGTACTGTTGCATGACAGGACTGGATCATATGTTTCTGACAACATTGAAATTCTGTGTATCTGTCATGGCTTAGTGGTACATTACTTTGTCTAGGGTATTCAGGGTCCTTGGTGTGAGCCTTGCAAGAGCTGTTTATTTCGTTGTTGGCAAGAACACGCCCGTTGGATACAGAGTGATTAAGGCACTTTAAAGCAGTTGTAAGCAGGTTTGTACGGAGCTAAGCATTGCCTACACAGGTTAAGCAATTTAGAAGCTGAGTGTATGAAAACTTAACTAGAGGTTAGCAGTGCTTACCTCTGCGCAAACCCGCTTACAACTGCTTTAAAGTCCCTTAATCACTCTGTATCCATCGGCCCTTGTACTGCCTAGCAACAAAGTAAGCAACCTTTGCTAGGCTGAAACCCAGGACCATGCACACAATAGCCAAAGTGATTTATCTCTAAGCCATCTCAGATATATATAACTCTGCTGTATTCACATACATATCATACAGCCCAGTCATTCAACAGTACAATGTATTCCAGCATGTAGATGTATGTGTGTGAAAATATATTAATGTCTAAACAGATACAACATATTGACATATGTAGATATATATATATATATATATATATATATATATATATATATATATATATATATCAAATACCTACATCTATATATATATATATATATATATATATATATATAGCTACATCCAAATGTGTACATATATATAGAAATATCAGTATATATACACACACATATATATAAATATATATATATATATATATATATATATATATATATATAAATATCAGTATCAATATATATATATACATATATGTAAGCAGATATACATATATATATATATATATATATATATATATATATATATATATATATATATATATATATATATATATCAATATATGTATGTACGGACATACATCTCTAGATAAATTGGGAACATAGCAGAAACATATATGTCCACATGCACCATTAATGGGGTTGACAGGCACGGACAACATACTTCATGCGCAAACAGGTATTCTCCCCCCCACAGCCAAACACGTCTACCCTGCAATACACTAAGTGTTGCAGATCCCATAACCAGGACCTTACACGACAAGGGCACAAAATGTTAACAGTACTCCATCCCACCTGTATGATGACAGGTTGGTATCAGTAACATATCATGCAGTACAGACAGGCTTATAATGACTCGTATTTTGCAGTCATCTGTTACCTTTGTTAGCCAGAGTCCCGTACTGTTGGCCTGTACTTCAGAGATGTAGATGTCAAGGAACAGTGTTCCCAGGACTGAACCCTGAGGTACTCCACTTGTCACTTGTCTGGAGCTGGATTTGGAGTCGGTTACATCTACAGTTTGGGTTCTGTCAGTAAGCCATGTGGCAAACCATCGAGTGGCATAAGGCTGTATAGCCGGATTAGTAAGTTAATCTATGTTTCCATACTTGGGGATGGTGTTGAAGGGCTTGGCAAGGTCCACATAGGCTTTTTGGACCACCTTACCCTCTTCAACAGCTATGCAGACTGAGTCATAGCAGTCAAACAGGTTCAGGAGAGAAGACTGGCCCTCCATGAGCCCAATCTGTGTGTGGTCCAGTGTTTGCAGGTTGCCAATGTCTGCATTCAAAAATTCCATGATAATGCATTTCATTGCCATGCAGATCAGGCTCATCAGACTGATGTGACAGTAGTTCCCAGGATCTAAGGTGGGTCCCCCTTGTGGAGATGGATATGTGCACCACTCTCTGGGCACCAGGCCTGATGTGAGGCTATGATTACACATGACAGTTAGTTGAGTTGCCATTTAATTTTGTATTTCATGTAGTATACAGCCCAGGATATCATCTGGTCCCATGGATGCTGTATTCTTAGCTGTGTATAGTGCAGTTTCTACCTCTGTGGCCATGATTACTGGGCATTGGCACTCATTTCATATTGACATGGGCCCTTTTGGGGGTGAGAGGGGGGTGAATGTGGCACTAAATCAATATGCTAGGATATTGGCAAATTCTGTGGGAACAGTCTATGTAATGCCATTCTGTTGTAGCCCAGATAACTTCTGAGCATTGCCAGTTAGATTCCGGACATAACTATAGAATGCTGTGTGCTTGTCTTTGGAATCTTTGGCAATTTTAGTTACATAACCAGCTTTGGAAGATTCCATGAGGGATCTCAACTTCCTACTTTGGCTGGTAAGGAAGCTGTTTGCATCCTTGGATTATCCATTTTTCTTCAACAGTGTCTACCTTCTGTTGTATACTTTTTTCATGGCAGGAGACCTCCAGACTGGCCTGCTTATTTGGGAGGAGAGCATCATGGTTTTATGTGGGATGTCAGGAATCATGCACAAGTGGATGTGCTCAAACAGTGCCTTAGTACAGGATTCATCAGTTGAACTGTCAGCTCCTGTCTCCATGGGTGTCACAAACATTGTCACTTCTGCCTTGAGTAGCATGATGTTGGCTTTGGAGAGGTCTTTATGGACAACTGTATATACATTCCTTTCACATGTTTGGTTTGATTAGCCTATGGTGGGATTACTATGGTGAAACCTCAGTCTCATGTATTGCTGTGATGGAGTAGTGGTTAGCTACTGTGACTGTTGTGTATAGGGTCCTTGGTTCATGACCAGAAATTGCAGGTTATTTTTGTTCTGGCCAGAACAGCAGTTAATGCATACAGACTACTTAGGGCAATTTAGGTTAGTCACACTCAATACAATTCAAATGCCCTACTTTGGCAATCCTGCTGATGTCAATCACTGTGAAATACACCTTTGGGGAAAATATAGTTCAGCAATCTCTGTGGTGTGCGCTATAACAGTGTAATGCTGTTGTATGATATAGAACTCTGGTAGGGGCACTATTCTCACACATGGGAGTTGTGGATGCTTTTGTGTCTGTTTCTATGTCTGTGTAGGGAGCAATGCATGTTTGGCTAGTCACACGCACTACAACTCATTTGCTCTACTGTGGCAATCCTGCTGATGTCACTCACTGTGAAATATACCTTTGGGGAAAGATTACTCTGGTATTCTCTGTGGCGTGTTCTATAATGGCGTACTGCTGTAGTGTAATAACTAGTTAGGTGGTAGGTCTAATCCCAGATGTGACAGGTGTGTGTGTGCGTGTGTGTGTGTGTGTGTGTGTGTGTGTGTGTGTGTGTGTGTGTGTGTGTGTGTTAATGTGTTGATGTTTGTCATTCATGTTCTATGTGGAGGTGGTTGTGAGTGTGTAACAAATGGACTCAATGTTGAGTGGGTATTGCAAATCTCGTATATAGTGCCCCTAGTATATATATCACAATATCCACCGTGCAGGGATGACAGATGTGATATCAGTACATAGTCAGTAGTCAGTCAGGGGTTCGATACCCTGGACTGGTAGGTGTGTGACACAAACATGCTTACCTTTTACTCTCCCAACCCACCCTGACTTATCTTTGCCTCTGTCTGCCTGTCTCCCACCCCCTCTGGTAGATGTTGAGACTTACACCTGCTTTGCTTAGGCAGTGACATGTGTATTGTCAGTGATGCTCATAATCAGCTGAAGGCCTCTGCATGAATTACAGCCCTCCTCTACCTGATTGCATGTGGAACAGCTGTGGTAACATTCCCATAGCCAATTGCATAGAAACACACCCCAATTTCTAGGAACATCATGTTGGTTTTGGGCCATTTCATTCACTGTGAGCAGGAACTAGATCTGTTGTTTGGCAAACAACATCACAGATGGATTGGGGACTTACCTCTGACAACATACACTGTGGAAATAGGCCAACACACAGGAGGGGGGGGTGCCTGTCATGACTACAGACTGTAAGTGCTGCTATACTGCAGTTGGGGTAATATTGGTTTAACAGGGTGTGTGTGGATATGGCTGTCCTACATGTTTTAATACTTGTCATGTCAGTGCTATGTTTATGGGGAATCCCCATCTGTAGGGTCATCTGCAGACTAGGCAGTGTGCAGTGTCTTGTGTTCCTTGTGTTACCCACAGAGCACCTATCTCTCAACTGCAGAAGGTAGTGTGAGGATTGCAGTCAGTAGATGGTGACAGCCGGGAGAGTTACTGACGTCATATCCCTCATAGGACACATGGTGCAACAAACCCTGTTATGACAGTAAATGTATGAGGGTATCACAGCGACATGTCAATATTGGCCCTTGTTTGTGCCTCCAGCCACAACTCTGTCAACCTTTGTACATGTGTCATGCAGTAGGGGATGCATATGTTCTGTACACCATATTCATTGACAGCATATCTGATAACAAGCCAGTGAGATATCAGACTGCTACACATGTTATGTACAGTAGGGGTTATATTTGAGGATATAGTCTGGGCATTCTGTGGTTATGTGTACAGTACTGAGGTATGTGCAAGTCTGGTAATTGTTGACAGTGTGTGTATAGTAAATATGTACCTTGGCCTGTGTAGAGACTGGTGCAGATGTCATTGTTTTTGGTCCGGTTCTATCTGATGTTACATGCTGCTCCACTGCATGTCACCCTATCAGCTTACATGTTTGTAGGGGGGAACACACACATATCCCATTCCACAGACAGGCATTGGACCACACTGTCTAGCGGCCCAGTATATGTAGGGTTGTTGTGTGAGTGGCTCATATGATGATAGTGTAGATAAGATAGTCCATATACTGTAATAGCACACTAGCTTACCATATGTGGCTGTGGCTGTGTTTACATTGATTGTGGTTATGCACTTTCATACAGGTGTCTGTTAGTCTGTGATGTGACATGCCTGTAGAGCCTGCTATCTATGCAGGTACATGTGTATTCCCACATGGGAGATGTAGCCCGGTGTTGTGCCAGTCTGCCTGTAGCTTGCACTGTGCTTTGTTACATGCCTAGCTGCTTACTGTACTTATCCAGTAAGATGTCATGTCCAGATACTTGTCAGATGTACTGCTGCCAGGCCACCATAACACTCATGTACATCAGACAAAGCAGTGGGATGCTGTTCAGATGTATGTCACTAACTAGTGGGTAGTATGTGGCCATGGCACCTCTGTACCTGCGGTTATTATGTGTCAGGACAGACAGGGGTGTATGAATGCATAACCTATGGGGGCACATGTATACCAGTATTTACATGCTATACCCATCTACATAGCTGTTAACATCCACATTGACAGGCCTGGTCCACATGTCTTGCATGAAGGGGTTATGTATATACCCCCGGACTGAACAGCATGTGTCAGCCTGTCCACATATATTGGCCATATCGCAGCTGTAGTCCACAGGGGCATTACTGTGCTAGCAGTGGTACTGTACTATGATGACCTTGGGATGTCTGTCAGTAGCCAATGGCGCACATTTTAACAGCAGATGTGGCCTCCCACACACACCATTTCTGTGAAGACAATCCCTATTACAGTAGCAATAGTCTACAAATATACTTGCAATACATACATGACATCCCCATGCACTGAGAGGTTGGGACTGTTGGGGCTGAGGTAGGGCTCCACTCCATGTGCAGGACATATGGTGAACATATATGTATATATAATTATATATATATATATATATATATATATATATATATATATATATATATATATATATATCCATATAGATTTATACACATAAACGTATCTTGCTTACTGTATTACAACAGTGTTACACATATGTGCCTGTGTTCCAGCCTCTGTCCTCCACCTGTGACATGCTGTCAGAGGTTGTTATGTAGTGGGCTGTGTGTATGTCATGTTGTCATTCCTGCCATCCCTCCATTGCTGTTGTGTCCCCCAAACATACTGGGGGGTTGGGGCCATATATGTGTGGACTTCACCTACGCAATACATGTCTGCCCTAATGCACTGCAGAGGCCAGTGTATGTAACCGTGGTATATGGCCCAGTATTCATGAGTGTAAGAGGGGCACCATGACTAACCTAGGCTGTTACATGTGTGGGTATCTGCGGTAAGCTGCCTTAAGGTATCTGGATGTACAATAACATACAAGCCACAGTGGGTAAATGCAAGCCTACTGCCTCCTGCCATACGGAATGTTCTGTTTGTCAGTGTGATTGTGATGGTATCAGTTACGCCTTGTTATGTAACAGATACATCCCATTGTGTCATCTGGGGTCTGTACCCCCTAGGGATTGTGTACCAAGTGTAGATAGAGGCTGCTGACCTATACATCTGCATTACGTACTGTTGATTGTCTGGTATGCTGTGGCCTAGTCTGTCATTACTATTGTACTACTTGAATGCCTTGGCCTGGGCAGCAACATATGTCAACCTTTCCAGACTACTGTCTCAGTATAATTGTTTCCAGTTGCATTACACTGTTCATATGGATGTCAGTGTCTAAACGGCTATATGACATGGCATATACAACTGTAATAGTACACAAATATAGCTTTCACATTCATTTATTCCCACCTTTGTGTGGTGTTATACCCTTTGATATCTCTGGTGGTATATGTTGCAGGCTATGATTGTCACTTGTATGGGTGGCTCATACAGTCTCCAGTTGGTAAGGTGGTGACTGTAGGAATGCTGGCTGTTCAATATTGTGTGCATGTACTACATATGTATCTTACTGTACATATCTCTGTGTGTATGTGTAGTTACATATATATATATCTATACATATGTGTATATATATATATATATATATATATATATATATATATATATATATATATATATATGCCTGTATCTGCGTATATGTGTCTGTGGATATGTATCCTAGGGATGGCCATGTCATGTGTGGTCCTGTTTATGGTTTCTGCAACACTTGGTACTGTATTACAGGGGGCTCTTGCTTGGCTGGGGGGAGTATACCTAATTGTACCAGACATATATTGTGTGTGGCCTCTCAACCCCATTAACTTTGCATGAGGGCATATATGTTTATGTTATTTCCCCATTGTTATCTCCAGATGTCTGTCCGTATACACCTATATATGTATATGTATATATCTACTGACATATATATGACATGCTGTATATATTTAGACATGTAGATGTAGACATATATATCCATAGATGTAAGAATTTGCATGTATATATGTTTATATATATATATATATATATATATATATATATATATATATATATCTACATATATATATCTACATATATCAACAAGCTGTGCCTGTTTAGACATTAATATATTTACTCACACACATACATCTATATGTTGGAATACCTTCTCTGTACTGTTGAATGACTGGGCTGGATGATATGTTTGTGCGAACATCAGGATTATGTATATCTGCAATGGTTTAGTGGTAAATCACTTTGTGTATGGTGTGCAGGGTCCTGGGTTTGAGCCTTGCAGAGGTAGTTTATTTTGTTGCTGGCCAGAATACGGCCTGTTGCATACAGAGTGATTAAGGCACTTTAAAGCAGTGGTAAGCGGGTTTGCGCAGAGGTAAGCACTGCTAAATCCTTTTGCATTGTATGTGCAACTACACAGCTCTGCATATGATGTGGGCATTGTGAAAACTCAACAACACCTGCACATCTCATATGATGACATCCAATGCCTGCACAGTGACAATGAGTACAGATTTAGTGGTGGCTACCAAGACATCCATTGATGCATTCATGTGGCAGATAGCAACTGTCCCCTGGCCTGCCTCTGCAAGTGTTGCTGTTCATGACCATGGAGAGGTCTGGATATGAAGCAGGTGGCCTCTGGTTGGGCATAATCAGATGACAAGACCATTCCTAAAACACTTTTACTTTCATCTCTGACCATTTTGGGCACAAGACCTGACTGTAATTGATTTCATGTATGTGGTTACCAAAGCTTCATGGCATCCACACTGGGATAACTCATCAGATTGTATGATCTTTGTCCTGTTATCCTACACCGTCACTATTCCCATGAGAAGATGGAGCATTATTCCTATATGTGGCCATAGATCTAGTTGTGGGCAGCACACATTTAATGGCTCCTGACAGACACCTCATCACACTACACAAACATGCTGCTATAGTTTTCCCCATCTCTGTGGAAAGTCATCCTGCAGAAACCATTGCTATAGAGCTGATATCTGCTAGATATTAGAATTATGGGAATTGATTAGGTGGATGATGTGCAAATTATAGATGATTCCCTGTGCTTTGCAATCCTCACGACAGGTGAGAGATTATAAGCTATTCATGTTGATGTAGCTGACATTCTATGGAATTGATGAGACCTTATTGGCAAGGCCATTGTCACCATCATCATCAGACATCTTTGTCTGATGTTTTCATGAGATTGGAGTGACAAATCTACATCATTTTGCATTTATGTGCAATTAGTAGCTCTCAGGAACTCAGGGAAATAAGCAATATTGTAGGACACTGATATTGTGGTAATTCTTTCCTCTGCAGTGTTTGGCAACAACATATGCTACTCCACTTGCTAAAGAACTGGTATAGGAGTTATGGCACTGGCACCTTAAAACCTTCTAGCATGTAAGTGTATGTCAAAGAATGATCCCTAAATTTAGAATGATTAAAGCTTCACATGTCTTAGTACCCACTGGAATGGGCAGTCCATACATCCTTCCTTTATCATACATGGTATTCCTATAAACATAAAAGCAGTTTACAATCTGCTGGTCAACCAGATGATGGTGTTACACACTGGAGGTACTGTCTGCATTAGCATGGAGGGCAGTGGCCTCTACATTTCATGCACTGGCTCTGAGACCAGCCAATAATGTGTATCTTTATTACAACTGCTGCTGTAAAATGAAATCTCTGGTTTTATTTGCTATCAGTTCTTGGTGCTCAGAAAAATGTGACTGCTGTGACCACTTAATAGTGTCAGTTGCATACTCATTGCTTCATTTGCATCTACTGTAGATCTTCATTTCCATTTTCCTACCCTGCATACTCTATCTTTAAAGTGATGCAAACATGGTGTGTGTGTGTGTGTGTGTGTGTGTGTGTGTGTGTGTGTGTGTGTGTGTGTGTGTGTGTGTGTGTGTGTGTGTGTGTGTGTGTGTGTGTGTGAAAACCCCTAATTCTGTCTATATCATAGTGGATGACTTTAACCAGGCTAATCTAAAATCAGTTCTACTGCATTACTACCACATATAGACTTTGCCACCAAAGGTGCCAACATTCTAGATTGGATCTAGACCAATGTCAAACAGGCATTCAGGGAAAACCCCTCCCACACCTTGGTAACTTGGATCATCTATCCATTATGCTGACACCAGCCTACAGATCACTGCTAATCAGAGAGGAACCATCCCAGAAGCAAATAAGAGTCTGGTCAAGAGGAGCAACCTCTACACTTCAGGATTGCTTTGAATACACAGATTGGAACATGTTCAAAGAAGCTGCCACTGCAAATCATCAACACACCGACCTGGAAGAGTACACTGAGTCAGTAGTAGGATACATATCATAGTGTGTGGATAATGTGACAGTCACCAAGAACACCACGTCACAAGCCAACCAGAAACTCTGGCTCACAAGCAAAGTGTATGAACTCCTGAGGGCACACAACACTGCCTTCAAGTCAGGGGCTGAGGATGCCCTTAGCTCAGCCAGAGCTAGCCTGAGCAAGGGAGTAAAAACAGCAAAAAGGGCATATGATCGTTGGATTCAGAGCCACTTCAGTGACCTCAGGGATTCAAGGCAACTGCGGCAAGGCATACAATCCATCACAGACTACAATCCTTTGTCACCACAGTGAGATGACAATATCAACTTCCACAACAAGCTCAACACCTTCAATAGATTTGAGGAAAGTAATAAAACAACTTCAATGAAAGGCCCTACAAATCAAATGGGCAAAGTACTATGCCTCAACCCTGCTGATGTCAGAAGAATCCTATGCAGGGTTAACCCAAGGAAGGTGGCTAGATCCAACAATATCCTGGGATGGGTACTCAGAGAATGCACTGACTAATTGATACAAGTTCTCAGAGACATCTCCAACACCTCATTAAGCCAGGTTATTGTACCCAAATGCTTCAAAATTACAACCATAATACTTATACTAAAGAAGTCCCCACTGTTAACTCTAAATGACTACCATAGCACTCACTTCAGTAGTAATGAAGTACAGTGAGAGGCAGGTCAAGGACAATATAACATCCAACTTTCCTGCATCTTTATATCCACATTTGCATATTAACTGAACTGCTCCACAGAAGACACTATACTAATGGTGCTTCACTTATCCATGATCCACCAGGAAAACAAGAACTATTATGTGCGACTGTTGTTCATAGACTTTAGCTCTGTCTTCAACACAGTGATCTCCCAACATCTGATAAAGAAACTTGAGCAAATGGGAATAAACACTCCCCTATGCAATTAGATACTGGACTTCATCACAGACAGACCCCAGACAGTATGCGTTGGCAATAGCACCTCTGAGAGCATCACTATGAACAAGAGGATTCCTCAGTGCTATGTTCTGAGCCTGTTGTTCATCTTGTTAACTCAGGAATGCACAGCCAAGCTTAAGTCAAACTACATCATCAAGTTTTCAGATGACATGACTCTCATTGGTCTCATTAGCAACAATGACAAATCAGCCTACAGGGAGGAAGTTAATCAACTCATCAGCTGGTGTGACAACAACAACCTCACACTAAACATGAACAAGACCAAACAGATCACTGTCGATTTCAGAAGAAGGCATAAAATACCATCTCCACTAACAATCCATAATGAAATAGTGGAGAGAGTGGAAAGCACAAAATTCCTGGGGGTACATATCACAGAGGATGGTGCAGTTGTGCAGTGGTAGCACTGTCACCTCATAGCAAGAGGTTCTCTGGTTTGATTCTCAGCTGGAGTGTCTTCCACGTGGAGACTACATGGCCTTCCTGCATTCGTGTGGGTTTTCCCCGGTACTCCAGTTTCCTCCCATGTACAAAGACATGCATTTGGAGCATTTCTACCCGGGCCTCCACTGAAAATTGGTTTTGTTCCAAGTCGGACTTTCCTGGTAAACAAATGTTAAATGAATAAATAAAAATAAAAAAAAAAAAGATGACCTAACATGGAGCATTAATAATACTGCCACTTTAAAGAAAGCATAGCAATGCCTTCATTTCTTGTGAAACATGAAGGAAAAAATCCCCTCTACAGTCCTCACTACCATCTACAGAGGCACCATAGAGAGTATATTAACCAACAGTATTGCAACTTGGTACAGTAACTGCCCCACCTCAGACCAAAGGCCCTCCAGAAACTGGTTAGGGTAGCAGAGAAAATCATCGGGACCATGATCCTAACCCTCCAAGAAATGTAGCTGTTTGTAGTATCTTGGTAAGGGCCATTTTGACCCAATAATGAAAACATTAAACCATTCAAAATACAGATTTAAAACAGTATAAAGATAAACAATAAACTATTACCTAAGTAAAAAAGGAAATAAAAAAATTACTGAGAAAATGTAAAATATTACCTTAAAAAAAAAAAAAAACAGAAAAAAGAAGTCATGAGGACATATATACTATATAAACTGTTTAAAACATTTGCATTTGAAATACATATAATAATAATATTAATGTTAATTTAAAAATATTAATGTTTACAATGGTAAATAATATTGATTTTAAATTTAACAAGTTAAAAACTGTTAATTAAATCAATTATGTTTACAAATTAAATAAAATGTTAAATTAACATTTGCGTATAAAAAAGTTAAATAATATATTAAATTCCTATAAAAAAATCATGATTGAAATATTAAGCAATAAAATTATTTTATAAAACTTTAACAACTTTTTTATATAATTGGGGTCAAATCAATCATCCTGGGTCAATCTCTTCACTAACTAATCCCAGAGACAATAAATGTAAATTCAAACATGAATGTATATACAATTGCACTGGGGTCAAATCATCTGGGGTCAAACTGTCCCGCTTCCAACAAGATAACCAGAGGCACTACCCACCCTGCTCATGGACTGTTCACCTATTTATCTTCTGGTAAGTGCTACCGCAGTATGAGATGCAAAACAGCCAGATTCAATGAGAGTTTCTTCCTACAGGCATTTAGACTACTAAACTGTCAATAAAGCCACACCATATTGAAATCTGAACTCTGAAAAAGGTTGCTGAAATTTCTAGCCACAATGCATTATATTTTTTGGGCAATAATATTTCTGAACAATAACACCACTGAGACTCAAATTCATATTTTTGTACACTAATCAAAGCTGTAAATCAACTGTGCAATAATGACTACCGTGGACAAGTCTCCTGTATGTGCAGTCAATATGTATAGTAGTTATAGTTTAAGAAAATAATGTGTGTCATGTCAATAGTAGCTGTAGTATTGTAAATTGTCTATGTGGAAATGCAGACCACGAAAGAATAAAACAAACCAAACCAATGAATCAAAAAGCGAGGTCCTTGTCGGAAAGCAAACCCAACACAAGTGCTGCCTTAACGTGTTTATTTAAAACAAGAACGTTTTCGCCACGGAAATCCGTGGCTTCTTCAGAGAATAAAAGCAAACAGTTCAAGCCTAAGCTACATTTAAAAATCAAACAAGAGGAAATGACATCATCAAATTTCCTCAAGGCAACAATCAATATTTTTAAAAACTCTTAATATAACAACTCTAATACATGTTCCAACATCACGGACATCCCTATTGCTTAATACAATACCTATAAATAATGTGGTGAATATATAAAAATCATCATATCAAGGTAACAAAATAAAAAGTAATAGTAAAATAATAACATCTTTTTAGTTATTAACTACAACTAGCGTAAATCAGACCAACTTTCCTAACCCAAGTAAATGCAAGGTATACATATGTATGTTTTTAAACATGTATATATATGAATTTCTTATAAAATACCTTTGCAAAACCTAAGGATTAAACCTAACACTTAATGAGAATGACGAAAGCTTTTTTTATTATTTATTATTATTTATTTAAAAATTGTACCCTCTTCTCTTTTATATATATATATATATATTTATTACAAATACTACACCTACTCACTACACCTATTGAGGACCTAAAGAGCTACTATATTTTTAATGCTATTCTTCACAGACTACCTAAAATCAATCACCTAAGGTAACTTTTTAATTTCAAAACAGGGGCTATGTTACAGTTACTATTTAACCCTGGATCCCTAAATGCGTCCAGGCGTAACTGCCATTCTAGCTCCCTGTTTTCTAAAATCAATGAAAAGGGGCCTCCCCTGATCTTTATTGGTACATGGTCAATAGCCATGAATTGAAAACTGTGGCCAGGATTTACACCTATGTGCTTCGCCAGGGCATTGTCACACTTGCTGTTTTTTATGGCATAAAGATGTTCATATATTCGATCCTTTAAATGGCGATCCGTTTTACCAATGTAAAACGCGTCACAACAATTACACATGGCGATGTAGATAATAGATTTACTCTCACAATTTAACGTGTAACGTATCCTGTACTTCCTGTCCCTAATCATGAATGTTTCACCTACTCTCACCTCCTGACAATACCTACAAAACCCACATTTAAACATCCCATTTCTCTTATAAAAAGAGTTTGGGGGTACCTCTCTTTGTAGTAGTTCCTTAAGATTATTTGATCTCTTGAAAATAAATCTTGGTTTACTACCTAATTTATCAACCAAGTGTGAGTTTGTAGATATAAAATGCCAATTTTTGTGTATAATGGACAGGATTCCCTTAGAGTTCCTACTGAATGTAGTAATGAAACTCAAAGAGTAGTCTATTTCTTCACCCACTTGTGAAATAGTCCCTACCTCATTACGGTTTAGATCACTACCCATTAATATTCCACTGGTAGACGGGTCACTGATTGTAGGCCTACATTGAAATAATAGAGGCTTATAAAAGCCACTAATCCTTTTTCTGGTGACCTCACCAATCAAATCACATAACATTTGATTGGGATATCCCCGATTACTGAACATTGTTCTTAACAGTTCACATTCT
The DNA here is from genome assembly GCF_019279795.1 of Protopterus annectens. Taxonomy (NCBI): domain Eukaryota; kingdom Metazoa; phylum Chordata; order Ceratodontiformes; family Protopteridae; genus Protopterus; species Protopterus annectens. Next base: position 70,921,179 of record NC_056726.1, on the reverse strand, counting down.
TTGTCAAAGTCTGCAATGGTACTACACATTCTTCCAGCCCTCACCAATTGCCCTTTAACAATAGATCTTTTCTGTCTATATGGGTGGAAACTGGAAAAGTGTAAAAATGCATTGCAATATGTATGTTTTCTGAACACTCTTGACGTTAAACATTGGCCTGTAATGTCCTTTTCTAGTTTAACGTCAAGATAGTCTATTACCCTAGTAGAAAATTTTGATGTGAATCTTAAAAACTCAGTAGTTGAGTTCATGATATCCACAAAGGCTGTGGCTTCCAATTCAGTGCCCCTAAACAAGATAAAAATATCGTCCAGGAATTGCGTATAATAAATGACAGGCTCCATTAGACCTGGAATCATCTTTAAAATGTTGGCTTCCCAATATCCCATAACGTAATTTGCTACCCCACCCCCACATGGGGAGCCCATCGCCACACCACATTTTTGGAGAAAGAAGTCGCCATTAAACGTAAAATAGTTAGATGTTAACACAATATCTAACAATTCTGTTACAAGGTCCACTTCAAGTTTGGAAGCACCAAAACCTTCGAGCATAGACCCTGTCCACTCCACCGCTTCCTGATGTGGGATTGAGGTGTATAAATCTTGACTTGGATTTTACCAGATATAAATTCGACTACGGTCGGATTTTATCTAGTATTGACACACTATTGGTGAAGTTAAAAGCAGGCAAAAATAAAAAATTAGCTAGGGACAGGGAAGCTTATTCTAAAAATGAGGCATATCCCAGACTTAAGGGTCCAAATAATATACGGACAGGTAATATCAATGTCAGTCAAAGTACAGATGTGGGAGGGGACAGGGACGGCCTGGATGATATCATAGAAGAAAACAATGACTGTGATAACACAGGACCAAGACGGAGCAACAGAATAAAAGCTTCTACTAGAAATAGTGCTAGTTCTGGTAACCATCAACAGGGCTCTGGTACTAGGAACAGCACAGGTAATTACCAACATGGTAGAAGTTTTTTAGGGCAACGCAGCAACAAAACCTATGCGAACAAGAGGAAGAATTAAATTCGGTAATGAATACTGAACTTCCTCCAGTAGTGACTACACTGTCCCCTGACCAAGACCCCACACTTAGTTCATCTATCTCACTTGAATATCCAGTTATCCTTACAAATAAAAAAGGAGACTTTAAAATCTATAATTTTTCTGAAATTTTACTTGATGAACAGCTAATAGAACTATTAGCTTTTGGGAACTCCTTTGTTCCAAATTATTCGGGAAGTATTTCTAAGGAATTAATAGAATTAAAATGCTATGTGAGAAAGATGAATTTAAAACTTGTCTTTAACCAACAAAATGGCATTGAAAATGTGACCACTCTTGGTGACAGTTTACCCATTATGAAGCTACCTAGTGTGTTTAACCCCCCACTACATAACATCTTGGAACTATTTGAGAGAATTTGTGAAATGGATTTTAGATTTCTTGCGGTGAATAGTAATGATAAGTTTGGTGAAAACAATTCAAACATTTCCAAGGAACAGATGTTACTCTTAGATGAGATATGTCGGTTGCCCATCCGTTTATTAAAACCTGACAAGGGTGGGGGTCTTGTCCTATTTGATAATATAACATACAATGAGAAAATGGCTAAGGTACTGGACACAGATGCATATGTGAGATCATCTAGAAGTGAGGTTAATGGTAGCATCCGGAGGATAAGAGGCTACTTTAGGGACCTTTTCTTGGCAGGAAAAATAGACATCAACTTATACAATTACATGGACATTAATTGTCCAAAAATTCCTGCCATGTTTGGGATCCCTAAAATTCACAAAAGCATTTATGACCCCCCTATGAGAGCATTGATCGATGGCAGGTCCTCGATCATTTACCCCTGTTCTAAACTCATCACAAAAATTCTAGATAAGTATATAAAAGGGATCACTAGCCTTTGTAAGGACTCTTGGTCCTTTCTTGAGAACATCAATGGCATTTTGTATAATGACAACAATAATTTTTTGACCATTGATGTTACTGATTTATACACCTCAATCCCACATCAGGAAGCGGTGGAGTGGACAGGGTCTATGCTCGAAGGTTTTGGTGCTTCCAAACTTGAAGTGGACCTTGTAACAGAATTGTTAGATATTGTGTTAACATCTAACTATTTTACGTTTAATGGCGACTTCTTTCTCCAAAAATGTGGTGTGGCGATGGGCTCCCCATGTGGGGGTGGGGTAGCAAATTACGTTATGGGATATTGGGAAGCCAACATTTTAAAGATGATTCCAGGTCTAATGGAGCCTGTCATTTATTATACGCGATTCCTGGATGATATTTTTATCTTGTTTAGGGGCACTGAATTGGAAGCCACAGCCTTTGTGGATATCATGAACTCAACTACTGAGTTTTTAAGATTCACATCAAAATTTTCTACTAGGGTAATAGACTATATTGACGTTAAACTAGAAAAGGACATTACAGGCCAATGTTTAACGTCAAGAGTTTTCAGAAAACATACATATTGCAATGCATTTTTACACTTTTCCAGTTTCCACCCATATAGACAGAAAAGATCTATTGTTAAAGGGCAATTGGTGAGGGCTGGAAGAATGTGTAGTACCATTGCAGACTTTGACAAAGAATGTGAACTGTTAAGAACAATGTTCAGTAATCGAGGATATCCCGATCAAATGTTATGTGATTTGATTGGTGAGGTCACCAGAAAAAGGATTAGTGGCTTTTATAAGCCTCTATTATTTCAATGTAGGCCTACAATCAGTGACCCGTCTACCAGTGGAATATTAATGGGTAGTGATCTAAACCGTAATGAGGTAGGGACTATTTCACAAGCGGGTGAAGAAATAGACTACTCTTTGAGTTTCATTACTACATTCAGTAGGAACTCTAAGGGAATCCTGTCCATTATACACAAAAATTGGCATTTTATATCTACAAACTCACACTTGGTTGATAAATTAGGTAGTAAACCAAGATTTATTTTCAAGAGATCAAATAATCTTAAGGAACTACTACAAAGAGAGATACCCCCAAACTCTTTTTATAAGAGAAATGGGATGTTTAAATGTGGGTTTTGTAGGTATTGTCAGGAGGTGAGAGTAGGTGAAACATTCATGATTAGGGACAGGAAGTACAGGATACGTTACACGTTAAATTGTGAGAGTAAATCTATTATCTACATCGCCATGTGTAATTGTTGTGACGCGTTTTACATTGGTAAAACGGATCGCCATTTAAAGGATCGAATATATGAACATCTTTATGCCATAAAAAACAGCAAGTGTGACAATGCCCTGGCGAAGCACATAGGTGTAAATCCTGGCCACAGTTTTCAATTCATGGCTATTGACCATGTACCAATAAAGATCAGGGGAGGCCCCTTTTCATTGATTTTAGAAAACAGGGAGCTAGAATGGCAGTTACGCCTGGACGCATTTAGGGATCCAGGGTTAAATAGTAACTGTAACATAGCCCCTGTTTTGAAATTAAAAAGTTACCTTAGGTGATTGATTTTAGGTAGTCTGTGAAGAATAGCATTAAAAATATAGTAGCTCTTTAGGTCCTCAATAGGTGTAGTGAGTAGGTGTAGTATTTGTAATAAATATATATATATATATATAAAAGAGAAGAGGGTACAATTTTTAAATAAATAATAATAAATAATAAAAAAAGCTTTCGTCATTCTCATTAAGTGTTAGGTTTAATCCTTAGGTTTTGCAAAGGTATTTTATAAGAAATTCATATATATACATGTTTAAAAACATACATATGTATACCTTGCATTTACTTGGGTTAGGAAAGTTGGTCTGACCTTTGATAGTTGTAGTCAGTAATTACAAAGATGTTATCATTTTACTATCACTTTTCATTTTGTTACCTTGATATGATGATTTTTATATATTCACCACATTATTTATAGGTATTGTATTAAGCAATAGGGATGTCCGTGATGTTGGAACATGTATTAGAGTTGTTATATTAAGAGTTTTTAAAAATATTGATTGTTGCCTTGAGGAAATTTGATGATGTCATTTCCTCTTGTTTGATTTTTAAATGGAGCTTAGGCTTGAACTGTTTGCTTTTATTCTCTGAAGAAGCCACGGATTTCCGTGGCGAAAACGTTCTTGTTTTAAATAAACACGTTAAGGCAGCACTTGTGTTGGGTTTGCTTTCCGACAAGGACCTCGCTTTTTGATCTATGTGGAAATGCCTCCACCTTGAGATGGAGTAACAATATTTCTGAATAACAATAAAGTTCACTTTGACTTGACTTTCGACTAGAATTGCTTCCTTCCTTCCTTTGCAAAACCAGTCTTTATGCTATTCTATGCAATGCAATGCTGTGTGTACAAATCTTTGTCTCAGGTTTTAAAGCACATTTAAAACATGTAAGCCAGGGAATATTTGAAGAACCATTTAAACCATTTATATATAGGCAGATATATGTATGAATCCGTAACAGCCTAAGTGGCAATTATGAATGTGGTGTTGCTCATTTCACTTATGACTAAATCTGTAAGGCTTTGAGATATAATTCTGAAGAAGAATGTGAGACTGATTTACACTGCCTATCAGTAATCAGCACTTGTCGAAGGAGCAGTGAAACTGAAGTGTGAATATAGCATGTTGTGGGGTAAAGCTTCCCATAGGAGAGAGGAGGGCTTGTCCCCTGAAAAAAAAAATTAATGTGTGGCATTTCCTTGATGTGACAAGCACTAGTACATGTGTTATGAATATTGTTACTTTGAGCTGTCACTTTGCTGTTGTTGCCGATGAATTGTGATACAAGCATATAGTTTATTATGATGTGAAAAAACACACAAACACTTGTACACACACTTGCATAAACATTCATATGCACACAAACAAATGCACACATGTACATATACACACACACATTGACCTCTGACAGACACACACACACACACACACACACACACACACACACACACACACACACACACACACTCACAGATTAGTGCTTTCTTGTTATTCTGGCCCACTTTGCAAATAGTGTAATCATTCTCAAGCAGTTTAGTGGAAGCTCATCATTGGTCTAAAATGAACCATAAGATTCAAGAAAATGAAAGCAGTACATTAGCATCGTCACTTTTTTGCTTCTGATTTCATATTTAATCTTTATATGGATTTGCATTACTACCACTGTGTGCAGTCATTGCAAAGTCACCCTCAGGTAAATCTATTAATAGGGGCCTATACATTTTAAATTCAACATAAAAAGACCACCTCATACTCTGGACACTGTATGAAATGCTCATTGAATAAAGTTACTTCTCAAGGAGAATCAGCTTGTCCAAAATGTCAGTAGACAGTTATTAGCAGATAATACATTTGGTGATTTTATTGAGTTACTACTTGTAGTACTTCATGAATTAATTCAGGACATGTCAGAATTGTTTTGGTGGGGGGGTTCATTGACTGGTTTGTTGGCTAATTACTTGCACGAGTAAACAATTTTCCTGCTGCATTTTTTCTTTCCCTACTTGACAAGTCATCACATTTAGAACAGTGCTGTTTTCATCTGAAAGATTGAATTATTGACAGCAACTAAAACAGCACCTTGCTTTGTCTATGGAGTGCTGTTTGCTACTGTTGTTATTTTACTATTACACAGTAACAAGAAGCTTGGTCATCATGTACCTTGTCAACAAGAGGGAATTATGATGTTGGTTTGAGCTTTTCAGATGTTTAAATATCTACATTAACTTTCTCCTACTGAGCTTTTGTAATTCAAAGTTTGACAAGGTATTTTCATTTTTTGGTTCTGCTGCATAATTCAGATCGGTATTCATCACTTTGCCATTTCCAAAGTATGTTTTCATACTTTGAGGTACCTACAGAGTGAATGTCCTTGAAGTTGTTGTTAGAGGTGTGGCATAGAACTTCATATTCCAGATTTACTGACTTGCACAGATTTAGACCATTGTCTGTTCAGTCTAAAGAGCCATAGAGCAAATGTGTGAATGTTTTGATCCTGGGACAATTTTTAATTTGCTTATTTACTGTTTTATAATTGATTTTTTTCCACAAGTATTAAGTTATAATAACAGTGCATATTAATTCATTCTGTTTCAATTTATTCAGCTGTATCATTGTGTTGAGAGTTTTGTGACTGTAAAAAGTACATTTACATAGGGCCAGATTCTCAAAGAAATTTGCAGACAGGGATGTGATTCCATAAAGTATGCTAAAGTAAGCCTTAGCATTTATTTATTCAGTGTAGGGTAATTACAGAATTTGTGCACACCCGCCAGGTTCCAAAACACAATGAGTCCATCCAACACAATCACAAATTCAATAGGCTGTATAACATGAGGAAGAAAATCATCACAAAAATTAGGAGGTGCAGCACCCAGCAGGGTAAAAGCACTATCTTCGAACTAAACAAAAAACTCAGAGGACAAATAAAGTATACCAACGCCAAATCTGAGGTAAGTTTGGCCTCCCAGGCCAAGGATAACCCCAAAGCATTCTTTAGCTGTGTCCGCAGCCTCAAAGGCAATACACAATTGTGTGCAGAGCTCATTGTAAATGGAGTTGCCTATACTGAGCCAGAAAACATAGCAAACGTCCTGGCTGATACATTCAACTCCAACTTTACTCGTCTCCCCATCAACCTTCCCTCAGGAAATATCATCAGATATAACTCCCACTACTATCACTAGGGAACAGGTCCTTCTGTTCTATCTAAGACCAAAAACACCCCATCAATGGCCACAGACAATATCCCAGGATGCCTTCTAAATAGCATGAATCATGAGCTATCAAGGCCTCTGGAATTATGATTTAACTGTAGCCTTCAAACAGGCTCCGTGCCTCATGAATGGAGAAAGGAAGCAGTCATCTCGATGCACAAAGGTGGATCATCTACAGACCCTGAAAACTACAAACACATAAGTGTCACTAGTCTTATATGTAAAGCCATGGAAAAAATGATCATGGAGATGATCAATAGAGATATTGTAAACCTCCAGAGTCCAGACACTGGACCCAACCCAGTTTGGCTTCATCAAGGGCAGATCATGCCTACTCAACCTGGTGGACTTCTTTGAGAATGCACCAAAACAATGGCTGAGGGCAACATTTTCACACTGCCTACCTTGACCTGGCCAAGGCATTTGACATCATACCCCACTTGGGCATTGCTGACAAACTCAAGAGGTTAGGTACAAACCCATATGTGACCTGGTGGAGAGCCAAGTGGCTCACAGACAGGACATAGGAAGTTAGAATTGAGGAGCCCACCTCTACAAAGAGGCCAATCACAAGTGGAGTCCCTCAGGGATCAGTCCTTGGACTGCTCCTTTTTGTCATTTACTTCTCAGAAATCAAGACCAATGTCAGAGGTCTCTGACTGACTACATTTGCAGAGGATTACAAATTAGGAGCTGTCACTGAATCTTACACTGACACAAATGTTCTCCAGGAGGAGCTGACACAGACAAACAGATGTTGTCAGAGCCATGGACTAAAACTAAATGCCAAGAAATGCATAATAGTATCCTTTGGGAAGTCATCCATTCCTGGTAGCTATCATATTTACAAAACACCCCTTAGTGATGACCAAGTAGTCAGGGACTTAGGGGCACACATAGATAGTAATCTATCCTTTGACCATCATGTGTCTTCAGTGGTGAGGAAATAATTTTATATTGTGCAACTTATAAACAAAGGTATGGCATCTAAGTCCAAGAAAGTCATTGTTCCACTGTATCCAGCATTCATCAGACCTATCATTGACTACTATGCCCCCTTTGGTATGTATCTAACCAGGCATATCCAACAATTGGTACATCTACAGAGATTCCTCACTAAAAGAATACAGGTAGTAAGTAAAATGTCCTGTGCAGACTGCCTCAAGGCACTATCTCTGTATTCTGTCTCTTACAGGCTTTTGAGGGCAGATCTATGCCTGGAATACAGGGCATTGTCCGAAACCACTCTGATGGACCTCCTGCATATCCACAAAACAAATAGTACCATAATTACCCATTCTAAGGACTTAAACCTTGCCTTTGATATAAATATGTCCTGCTGGACAGATAGGCATGTATTCCAGAGACAGCATCTATTGGACAGTCTCCCCATCAATGTGAAGCAGAGCTCATCCCTAACCCAATTCAAGTGCAACTTGGACAACTGGATGGGAAACCGGAAATTCATCCCTGGTTTGGCACTTATGTCTCTAATGGACACAGGTAACCTGTAAATGGTTCATCTCCCAAACACCTGCTTACACTTATCAAGGGCTTCAGAACTTGTCAGAGATTTGGGATGCATGGTTAGGCTTAAAAAAGCCCTTGTTGTCATTAGCCTAGTAAACACCTATGAACCTTTGAACACAACTTAAATTCGACGAAGTACTGTCAACAACTTTATGAAAGCATTAGTCAGAGACTATATCTATCACCATGAGAGAAAGCTCTTCATTATGAAATACTGTGGAATCCACAGCATTAACAAAAAAAAAAAAAAAAACATGCATTACAACAGACTGAAATACTGATAGGCATAGAGGAGGATCTGGCAATGCATCCTAGAAGTCCACCAGCTAGACGTTAAGCCTGGCTATATCTAAGCCAGCTCTCCCATTGAAAAATATTTGATGGGTGCTGATTGGACTGACAGCTGGTGCAGGGTGTGTGTAACATGTGTGCCCTGTGCATGTATGCTTTTATCTTGCAAGGTAACCCCACCGGTCAAAACCCAAATAGGTGTGAGCTTTGATATACTGGCATCTGGTACATTTCATTGGCATATGAGAGATGCAGTGTGAGTGTCCCAGACAGCTGCTAGTCACAATTCTTTCCCAGGTTTCTGACATCAGTGTGCATCAATGTGAGTACTTCAACTTTCCAGCTACTGTCATACAGTTTAGGAATGTCATGCACCATTTCTACATCATTACCAACTTCCCCATGTCCTTGGTACAGTAGACTGCACCCATGCTCCTATCAAAATCCTTGCAGTACCCGAAGCAGAAATTTAAATAAAAAGAAAGGAGTGGCCATCCCTGAATTGCTAGATGGTGTACACAGCACATGGCATCATAACAACCACCTGTCTGGTGGTTGTCAGTGTAATAGTGCTGTACTGGTCATATATGCACTGCTGATGTCATGATCTTTAAAGCAGACATCAGGCATTCACAAATGATATCTGTTCATATATCATCCCAGGTATGAGTTGCTGTAACACATAGGGGCTGTGAGCATTGGAGCTAACATAACTGACACAGTACTACATATGCAGCAATGGTTTGTACACCTGTGAGGTATGGTGCACAGTACAAGGCAGGGTGCAGAACAGGTCCACAGTAACACTTCGTACATGGGTGCAGTGTTAACAAGGGGAAGGGCCATGCATCACACACATGTATACTGCCACTTGCATGAGGTCACTATAGTTGCACTGCATGCTGTTGAGCACCAGATGTAATGCATGCTGATAGAAGGGTAATGGGAGGACTGTGTGTACAAAAGTTGTGCAACCCCACATGTAGGTGTGTATGTAGGGTGTGTGTGTGTGTTGATTGTGTCCGTAAGTGCAATCTGTTGGAGTGGAGTGTGGTCGATGCATGTCAAATGTGTGTGTACATGTGCGTCTGTTTGTGTGGGTGTCCATGTATGCACAGGCAATAGTGGGATTGATCACATGGCGGTACTTCTTCTTGGGATTGTGCTGTACATGTACATGTAGTGACACATGAGACACCAGGACAACCTGTCTGATATGTGAACACAGGACAGCTGATAGCATAACAAGGTCTGTAGCACAGAACATGCATTGGGAGGGAAAGTACATACCAGGTATACACATCATATTGCCAGCAGCAGATAGATAACTGGCTACCCACGTATGCAGCACTACTAATGCAATGGGGAATTACCAGACCACATCAATGAGTGTATCCAGATATTACTGTTGTCCACATGATGGGTTGATTGTGCAGCAGGTGTGGCATGGACTGAGCAAGACTGTAGTATGAGACTCCGGTGTGTGACATATGTAGTGAATGTAGCAGTCCCAACCATATAGGGGTCATGTATACCATGACTGGGCATACACAGGTTAATACTGGATGACAGCAGTGAGGCCATGTACAACCTACTCCACCAAAGTCAGGGAGGTGATGGAGTAACAGGTCATGTGTTGTGCTCACATGTGTAGGCATGGAGAGGAATGATATGTTAATGGGTAGTATTAATGAGTGTATGTTAGCAAGTGTCATGCAGGATGGGGAACATATGTAACTGAATCTTGGACTGTCTATAAACCCAGGGAAAGGGAGGTAGCAAGGTGGACTGTCTGTTGGAGACAGGTAAAAAAAGTTAATTTGACATTGCACAGCAGGGAAAGTAGCAGGAAACACTGTCAATTGTGTTGCAAATGAAGTTGCAGGGTGATGGGCCAATGCCCCCCCTCCCCGTGTTACATCCTCAGTGATGAAGTTGGACCACAAAGCTGATTCCATCAAACAAAAATCAAACTCAGTAACCCCAGCAAAACAGTTAGGAACTATTCCAAAACAAACTATATCCTATTAAGTGATAGTTTGTCAAAAGTCATTGCCCTTCCTAACCCCTAGTTCATGGCAACCTATGCAACATTATTCACAGAGACCCTGTACACCTGTGCAAATAGCTGCATAGAGTATGCTGTACTTATTAAAACTAAGCTCAAAACAAACCTGAAAAACAAACCAATCTAGTGGAATCCTAACCTTAATAGGCTACATAACAAAAATGAAAAAAGTTATGACTAAAATCAGGAAGAGCAACTCCCATGAGGATAGGATATCTCTAATTAAACTAAACAAAAAAAAAAGTAAGAGGTGTAATTAAGTTCAAGAAGGCTAATTAGAAGGTCAAGATAGCCTCACAGGCTAAAGAGAACTACAAGGCTGTCTACAGCTATATCTGAAATCTGAAAGGCAGCACACGTCTGTTTGCCGAACTGGTGGTCAATGGAGCCACCTTCACTGAGCAGAGCAACATAACACTTTTTCTATTTAAGCATAACCTTGATCAATGGAAGGGAAATTGGAAATTTACCCTGGGTCTGGACCCTATGTCTCTGATAGACAGAAGCAAACATTAATGCCCAAACTAGAATACCTCACCTCCCACATAACCTCTAGAACCTTCCTATTGGATTGCACAGCTAGGCTTATAAAGTCTCTGGTGGTTGTTAGCCTAGGATATACCTATGAACCTATGAATGTATGAACCTATGCAAAGAACATCATCTGAAACAAAAGATTATTTGTTACTAAATAAAGCCATAATAGAGAATTGTAAAAAAGGGAAGAATCTTAAGTATAGCATGGATAAACTAAAACAAGCATTCAACAGCATCCCACATTCATGGATAAAGGAATGCTTAAAGAAGTATTAGTTTTAGTCTTCTGAAGTATTCCTTACTGAGCTTTACTCACATTTGTTCATGCTTTATTGCCAATCCTTCATCAGTTAACAAAATGTATACACATCCTCCTGCTCAAGTTCCTTTATATCACATTCTTGTCTCAGATCAATATTTACTTGGTGCTGAGGTTTTCCTATTTTAAATATTCATTTTGCACATTTGTCAAGACCAAATGACATTCTCATATCATCTGAGGCAGTTTTAATCACTTGCAGTATCGATTTCAATTCTTTCTGTGATGAACTATAATGTTTTAAGTCATCCACAAAGTGCAAATGACAAATCTTTAAAGAGTTGTTTTTTTTTTTTTTTTTCCCTGGGAGCCAAATTGCAGCTATGGCCTAATCTGTTAAGTAAACAGCTTAATGGGTCATGGGCAAGACAAAACAGCAGTGGTGACAATGGCACAGATGAAACCTTAGCAACTACAGCCCCTCCCCCTGCTCCCTCAGTCCTCTCAAAACAGGTGGGTAGATGGCCTGTGATCTAGGCATTTGAGGTCTCACGTTACAGGCTTGGAGGAAGTCCATGTTATATAAGGGATATGTATGGAATCCAGCATTTGTAGAACTAAGATGGCAATCATGTCTATAAATTAAGCCATCAAGATCAACCCCAATCGATCAAGGGCCAGATTAGCCTCACTCACAGCATTTGACAGTTCAGACAACATTAAATCTAGCAGTGGCTGCATTAATTGGGATTTGTAAAAGGCCAATCTTGGAGATGAAATGCTCAGTCATGAAAAAAGGCTCCCTATTGAAACGCTGGTACTTGTAATACTGAGTGCTGACAAGTGGGTAAAATTATTGAAAATGCAGGAGAAATATGAATATTGAATGTCACTCTTCTCCTCTAACCCCCACGTTGAATATACCTACTCTGAGATTGTTGTATCTTGGAGAAAAGGGAATATGAAGAGGAAATGGCAATATCTGTTTTAGCATAAGTCTGATTTTTCAGCAATTCAGTCTTAGCATTATGGGACTCACTATAGCAAATCCTGACATTTCAAAGGGTTACCAAGTCTGGCCTTGACTCTAAAGAAAATGTGCAAACCCCAAAGCCAAAGGATCTCCTGATGCCATTCATCCTGAGGCCAAAAACTCAGGTGACAGTGGAAGGGTCAAGATCAATGGTTGTGTCTCCCAGGACAAAGGCACAATTGACCACAAAGGACCCACTAGCATCTACAGTACTTTATTGATTGACAGCCTCGGTAGTACCAAGATGTGAACAGGACCAACTGAAGTGTCATACTGGCAGTTATCACAGAGAATTGAGGCTATGAGTAGTTAAGGAACAACTTCCTCTAGGTCAGGGTCTGATTCCCTCAGTGTCCATTTGACTACTGTGAGACTCTAAGCGTGTGATTTTACCAGGCAGTACTCCCCGTCAACTCTGAGAGGGCTTATGCAGTTATCAAATGACTAAATAAAAAGCCCGAGCAATAAGCAAAACAAAAAATGGCAAGGAAGAAGCTTGAATCACTATAATTTGCAGGGGATTACTGTATTGCAAGGAAAGCCAGACATATTTTATTATAGTCCAAAGATCTACTGAAACTGACGTCCTAAGCCTGACTGACTTGACATAACTGTCCAAGGAATTTTAAGTTATTGCTCAGAAGCCATCTATAATAAACTGCTAGGTCAGGGGTGAGGAGCAGAAGACTCTTTTGACATGCTCAGCTCAGCCAGAGGTAAAAAGACCCCCTCATCTTAGTTTCTTAGGCAGTAAAACAGACTTTAGTTTAGATTGAGGGGCCGTCTTTATAGCTTCTGCTAATTGGTGAAGGAGAGGGGAAGATGCAGAATTACTGGGATAAACCATTGCATCCTGGATCAGTGTAGCTTTCATCTTTTCCAATTCTGTCTATTCCTGTGATCCTTGATTGTAGAGGACTTAGTAGAAACATGCCTCCATAAGCACTTGACATATTTATTATGCTTATCCTGCAGTGGAATTTTCGCCCTACACAAATACTTTTAAAATTTGAATGAAATCCAAAATCTGATGTCCATGTAAAGTGTGAAAGCATGTGAATGTAAACAATGGAACAATAATAAAAGTACTTTATTACAAAAACTTTAAGCACTTTTATATCCACAGATATTGTACAAATTGACCAGAACAAAAAGTACGAAATTCAAAAATATATAAATACTATTATCAAGTCACAAGAAAATCTACCAAAAATAATACAAAAACTTAATGCATAACCAGTTAAAAAGACCTTTTTCAGCAATTTACACAAGTTCAGTGAAGGGAAAAAGACTAAGAAGACAAAACATCTTTAAAAAGAAAAAAGAAGAAATACAGTTAATCAAAGTCACAGACTAGAATTCATACACAAGCATTTTGTAGCTGTACAGCACTAAATATTATGGATTTCATAATGAGATGTGCCCTGCTACTTACATACAAATCAGGGCTTGCATACCACTAGTAGCCAGCAAAACAGATTGCACAGATAATCACGACAGCCATATCAAAGGAGCAAATGACATTATGAAGGCACGCTAGGAGAGATGCACTACAAAAGTGTGCATTGCAGGAGTGGCAGATGTCAAAGAAAGCCTGCCAGAATGGGCACCAGATTATGTTTGCTGAAATGGGCAATGATATTTCTCATTATTTTCATAGGTTCATAGATTAGTAGTAGGCTAACTGCCCTTGTGGGCCATTTTAAGCCTACCCAGTTATCCCATGTGAGAATCAAACCCTGTATCTTGTGTTTGTAAGGTAAACACCTTAACCATTATGCCAACCTCCCACCCCTTTTTCTTGATTTCTTTCATATATTTCTTTTTCCATATCATAATACTCTCTTGTATTATTCTCTAAATCCTCTAATACATTTTAATACATTTTTCCATACTTTACTTTCTCTTCCTTTCTTACATCATCCTGCCATTGAAAAACTCATTTTATACCCCTTTTTACATTCAGTCCACTACTTAGACCAGTTAAAATTGAAGTCCTTCATGACTACATGATCCTTGCTTAACTACAATAATTCCCACTCTCCAATTTAATCCAGTAATCTCATTTATACTTATTATTCCATTTCCTGTTTTAATATACTCCGTTTCTTCCATCAGCTCCACCCATATAGGTAAATGGTCTGAAAAACCCATCAAAAGTGTTTCACCATCTGTTCCACCCTAGCCTTCTGTTAATACAAAATAATTTCAGATCTAAGTGCCCCCCTTCTGTATGTCCATTGACTTTTCTTCCATGCAGCTAATTTACCTTATTTTATCACTTCCTGTATTTGTTTTCATGTCCTTCCCTTTCTTTTTGCATTTTCATCTTAAATAAAGTGCCTGGCAGTTATAATTGTCATATTAACCAGCACATATTCTAGTATTTGATGAAGCAGATTCTCTCTTAGCTTTCTGGTTATATTTGCATATATATATATATATATATATATATATATATATATATATATATATATATATATATATAATGCTATAATTCTGTAAATATGTTGTCACTACTTCACATCTTCAATTAACCTTCTCATCCTTATCAACATTATCTCTAGTTTTTTTTTCACTTTTTTAATCAATACAGCCATTCCAGAACAAGGCTCACTTCCTAAGCTCCATATTATTTTCCCACCACACAATTTTTTCTGTTTGTCGTCTTTCTTCATTTGTCAGGGATCTTACATTCCCTAACAGGATAATATCCACAACACATTTATCACACCATTCCAGTATCCCTATCCTTCTTACAGTGTTAATAATACTGTTCACTTTTACTGAAAGTACTTTAAAATTATTGCTTTCTTTCTAAGTTTAAGGGAAATATCTTTACATTTTCATGTTCTTAATTTTACTCTATCTCCACTTCAATATTTTTCCTGGGTTTGTGCATAGCCGGCCTTAGGCATAGGCCAACTAGGTGGCTGCCTAGGGCACTGCTCTAGCAGGGGCACTTTTCCAGTATTTATCTAGTGTAGATAGACCAGGATGGGGGCACCGGGTGGTGTGGTGGGGACACCGTGGATCCCTTTTGCCTAGGGCACCAGTTGACCTAAAGCCGCTCCTGGGTTTGTGTACAGATAATCCTTGATCCTCTGAATCGATTTTCAATGGCTAGAATTTCAACAAAATTATTAGCATCAGTCCCTTCCCCTTATCTCTCTTTTTGCCTGTATTTTCTCTCTCCACATTTAACCCTCCACATTCTTTTCTTTTTCTACAGATTCTTCTTCATCTAGTTCACCCTTTTCACAGCCTCTTGCTGTCCTTACTTAATGTATGTTTTCTTTCCTTTCCCCATCTTTCTCATTGTTTACTGTTTGGTCTTGATGATCCATCCAAAAGTGCCGCCCCACTCTTTTTAAATAACCTGCATTCAGGCATGCACATTCTGTTTGTACATTCTGTCTTCTCACACTGGTTACATTGCACCTTGTGAAAATCATTGATTAAATGAGAAAAGTCCTTACAAAAGAAATCTGATTTATGTTGGTCACATATCTTAATTTCCCTATATGACTAGTCACAAAAATAACATTTAGCAATTTCAAAACAGCTTTCAACCTCCACCCTCCATTCCATAGGTTTCTCTTGTCTCTAACTTTCACATTATAATCAACGGTACCATATAGACCCTGCATGCATTTTTTAATATTGCCTTCTTCCAGTTGATCATTTCTAAATAGCAAAACAGCATTTTTTCTAACATTTAAGTTATTACCAGAAAACAAATAATTGTTCCACAGATAAATGTCTTTCTATTTTACACAGTTACAGAAATTTTATCATGAGTCCATCAGTTTGAGTGTCACGATATGTATAAAATACCAACTGCAGTTACCTTTTGTTTTTGTTTTGTTTTTTTCCTCAGCTTTCATCGCATTCGTGTTGCTCAAAGAATTGTGCTGTTTCTTACAAGATATGCTGCCTCTCCCATGCATCCTCTGCCTCCTTAGTACTTGATAATAAGATGATTTTCAAACTTCAGACACAATATTTGCCTACTCTTCCTTTTTATTTCCAGTCCCCTCAACAAAAGTTGTATCTGTGTCCTTGTCAACCTTCAATAAACCAAAGGCTGTCCAGTTGCCCTGCACTGTGATACTCTCTGTCAGTGGAATGCTAAACTGCTTTCAGCTAAACTAGTGTATGTCAGAGTGGTATTTAATCTGTCCTCTAAACTGAAGACAGTTTTGCTATAGCCTTTTACTGTAGGTGTGCACACCAATAGTCCTCCCCACATTTCTCTTCCTATTGTATTCCTAGGTCAATAGCCCATACTTGTTATATTTTTCCCTATAGACATGGTTTCCTTGTCACCACACTGTACTAGATTAGTAGCACAAGATTTCTAGTTATTAGGAAAATACCATGATGCACTGACTTGTAAAAACAAAATGAAAACTCCAGCAAAGCTAGAACTTCCACTGAGTGAACTCCCAAAATTCTTGTATCAGAGGCAGATGGGATATATGTAAATGACCATTATAAACATCAGGTGTTTCAGCTAATTTTTGATTCTGAATGCCCATGACTTATTTCGTTTTAATGGACAATTTCAGGCCAATAAAACCAAACCCCACTAGCTGTGGATATGCATATTTTGGCCTTGTTATGACCTCGTCAGCACAACACAAGCAGAGTGTTTGACTAAGCATAAGAAACACAGGGCTTTTATACCCAGCTGATGTCCATTATCATTAGGGTCACTGCAAAAATATCCCAAAAATACAAACTAAAACAATAAATGAGAAGGGGTCACTGAAAAACCAATCAGTAAAGTAAAAACAAAATGAAAACTCCAGCAAAGCTAGGACTTCCACTGAGTGACCTCCCAAACCTCTTGTATCAGAGGCACATGGGATATATGTAAATGACCCTTATGAACATCAGGTGTTTCAGCTAATTGGCAATTCTGAATGCCCATGACTTGTTAGTGACCCTAATGATAATGGACATCAGCTGGGTACAACAGCCCTGTGTTTCTTATGCATAGTCAAACACTCTGCTTGTGCTATGCTGATGAGGTCATAACATGGCCGAAATATGCATATCCACAGCTAGTGGGGTTTGGCTTTATTGGCCTGAAATTATCCATTAAAACAATGAAACAAGTCATGGGCATTCAGAATCATCAATTAGCTGAAACACATGATGTTCATAAGGGTCATTTATATATATCCCATGTGCCTCTGATACAAGAGGTTTGGGAGGTCAGTCAGTGGAAGTTGGGCAGTTTTTCCATCTCTCTCAACTTTCTGATTTAAAAGCCTGCATTTGCACTTGTTTCCCCCCTTTCCTGTAACTAGTTTAGTCCAGATACAGATTCTTAGTTTTAGCACTTGAATTTGCTTATTCATGATCAGCACTTGTTCAGAACTTGTAAGCACTAAATAACCTACAAATTACTACAGCACTCAACCTTCCTCATTACCCAGAGGACAACAGTTTTGGTACTTATTTTCCTCACTTATCTAGAGGAAAATAGTTTTTTTTTATTCAGGCATGTCCAAGGGTCAGCTTTCAGTGTTCTCTCCTGTGTACCTGATGAATGTGGGCATCTTGGGGCAATGTAGAAATTGCCTCATGTACACAGACAACCCTCTCCTCCTACCACCCAACACTACAACCTATGAGAGATGCACTTATTTAGCCAAACTGGAGGTAAAGCTCTCTCCAATCAAGACTGAATTTGACAGTCAAGAAGAGAAGGTAAACACTTGCACCACACCACACTCATCACATTGTCTCACTAAATCTACACCACCAAAATCCACACATAGAAACACAAAAACATTCGCGGAGACTCTCAATAATAATCTGTCTAAGCAACAGAGACCTCCAAAGCAGAAACGCAAGCAACCTCCATCCCCCAGCACAACCCAAATGACACATAGCCCGCAGACTCAATGTGCCACTCAACCACAGCCAATAAGGCAAAACAACATACCCAACACACTAGTCATAGGTGACTCTATAGTCAGGCACACTGATGTCCCACTCACCATGCTAAACAAGGAGAAGGTTACTGTCAGCTGCCTGTCAGGTGCCAGGATCCACCACATAACCCACGCACTCGGGTCACTTCACAACAAGTACAAATATGACTCTGTCATTGTCCATGTTGGTGTGAACCACCTGAGACATACCTCCCTGGACTACATGAAAAGAGACATGGAAGAGCTCTCTGATCTTGTAGCCCAGGCAGGTATGACCTTAGCCCTGAGTAGCATTCTGCCATCACCCAGAATGATGCCGCAGTACAAGGACAAAATGATTGAATTCAACAATTGGCTAAGCTTCTGGTGCCATTCTAAAGGGATCCAGTATCTGTCTGCCTGGGATGACATGGTCGACAGACAACAATGCTTTGCCAGAGATGGCCTGCACCTATCACCCCTGGGATTCTGGATACTGGCTAAGCTTCTTGCAACCCCTATAGTGTCTTTTTTAGGCAAGGTTCAAATGACAAATTCACCACCGTAACAGGAACAGGCAAACAAAAACTGAGGGTGATGCTACTCAATGCTAGAAGTCTAAATCTCAAAATGTACTCACTCAAGGCACTCCTTGCAATGGAGAACATCGATATCTGTGCAGTGACTGAGACCTGGTTCAAGGCTCTAGAGAGCACCCCTGCACTACCAGGCTATAACTCATACCACACTTTTCAGTCATGTAACCTAGACCTTAACACCAAAGGTGGAGGTTGGTCCATATTCATAAAGGATATCCACACCTCCAGGCTACTTGCTCAGCATAATGCAGCCGAGGTTATCCAAGTGCAACTAACTCTGGGCAAATCTGAAATCCAAATTGTAGCTTGGTACAGATCACCCACCATGCTTTGGGATTCCCTCTCCTCTTTTCTTGATGTACTGGAAAATATTAGGGTTCAATCAAACAACCTAATAATGGGCAATTTTAACTACCCCACCATTAATTGGGAAAACTACTCATGTACCAACTCCTTCACTCAATGCTTTCTGGAATTCATAAACTCCAGTGCCCTGGATCAACTTATCCACACCCCCACCAGGGGCAACAATATCTTAGATCTAGTCATTACCAACATGAGCAACCGGTGTTCCACACCTGACATCAATGCCTCATTGGTCCGATCCGACCATAAGCTAATTACCCTAGATATCCACATCCTACCCCCACCCCCCATTAAGGAAACCATGGTAAAAAAAATTCTCCAAAGCAACCTTCATACTTCTTAAGACAGAAGTGGTGAACTTCATGACACCCATGCAGATGGACAATACAGTTACGACTACTGAATCCTACACAATTGCACTTTATAAGCACTTACATGAGTGCATGGATCATGCTATCATAAACAGAACCAAGATGCTATCCTCCAAAAAAAGGAAGCCAATCTGGTGGTCTCCTGCCATAAACAAACTGTACAACAGAAGGAAGAAACTGTTGCAAAAGAGAGTAAAATCCCATGAGTGGAGGAGCTCCGTGGTCAGCCTCAATAAGAAGCTGCAATCCATGATAAAATCCTTCAAAGCTAGTTACAAAAACAAAATTGCCACTGATTCTAAAGACAACCACAAAGCATTCTATAGCTAAGTCAAGAATCTCAATGGCAACACTCAGATCTGCTCTAAGTTACAGCACAATGGCACTAAATATACAGACCCAACTGATATTGCCAACATCCTGGCTGATACGTTCAGTGCTAACTTTACCCCCCACTCACCCCCTAAAGATCCCATCTCTATACAGGAAGAATGCAAAGTTCTTGTAATCACAGATGCACAAGTAAAAACCACTCTCTACAAAGCCAAGAACACAGCAATCATGGGACCAGACAACATCCCAGGCTGCGTTCTACATGAACTACAGAATGAACTGGCACCCAACCTAAGTACCATGTTCAATCATAGCCTCACCTTAGGCTTTGTGTCTGCTGAATGGCACACAGCGATGGTTATCCCACTTCACAAGGGGGGAGCCACCATGGACCCCGGGAACTACTGCCCCATTAGCCTGACAAGCCGGAACTGCAAGGCCATGGAATGTATTATTATGGAACTTATAAACAAAGACATTGGTAATCTCCAAACTCTGGACCCCACCCAGTTTGGGTTTGTAAAAGGCAGATCATGTCTCCTAAACCTGATAGACATCTTTGAAGCAGTCACCAAAGCCGTTGACAAAGTTAAGGTGGTTCACACAGCCTATCTAGATCTTGCCAAGGCTTTCAACACCATCCCCCACTCTGGAATTATAGATAAACTCACTAAACTAGGTATAAATCCCTATGTCACAAGATGGGTGGCCAACTGGCTCACTGACAGAACCCACACTGTGAAAGTAGCAGACTCCAAATCCGACTTCAGACCAGTGACAAGTTGAGTACCACATGGTTCAGTCCTTGGTCCTCTCCTGTTTGGTATCTTCTTCTCTGAAGTACAGGCTAACACAGAAGGTCTTTGGCTAATGAAGTTCGCAGATGACTGCAAACTAGGAGCCATAATTGAAACTCCTAACGATGTGGACATCCTACAAAAGGGCCTCACTGAGACAGATGCCTGGTGTCAAAGCCATGGCCTCAAGCTCAATGCCAAAAAGTGCATTGTCATAACCTTTGGTAAAAACTCTCTACCCATGAAGTACAACATAGGCGGTAGTATACTTAACACCGAAAGTGTGATAAGAGACCTTGGGACACAGGTGGACAGTAGTCTCTCCTTTGATAATCACATCACCACAGTAGTCAGGAAATCCTTATACGTGGCACACCTCATCACAAAAGGTTTCTCATCCAGAAAAAAAAGAGGTCATTGTTCCCCTTTACTCATCACTCGCTAGAGCCATTATAGAGTACAAGACCCCTTTTGGTATGTACCTCACAAGACATCTACAACAACTGGAAAGGCTGCAGAAATACCTCACAAAGAGGATTACTGGCCTCAAACAGATGCCCTATGCAGACCGTCTCAAAAAACTCCAGCTTTACTCAGTCACTTATCGCTTACTCAGAGTTGATCTCTGCCTAACATACAAAGCTAAGTCAAACCCCAAGCTGTTGGACATGCTCCACTTAAAGAAATCCCAATCCCTCCGAGCTGCACACTCTAGGGACCTAAACCTTGTCACCACAATAAACAGAACATGCCAGAGGGATAGATTCCTGTCCCAGTGACTTCCCATACTCTGAAATTAACTACCTATCTATATCAAACAAAGCTCCTCATTAGCACTCTTCAAGAAAAATTTTGACGATTGGATGGGAAATAGGAAATTCACCCCATGGATCACCTCTGTGGCTCTGCTCAACAGTGGCACAGGAAAATAATTTTCTTGGGTGGCAAAAGCCAGGATACCTTTTTGGCTGGGCTTGTATAGGCCTGAGGGCCGATAGCCAAGCATCTACCTATGAACCTATGAATCTGTGAATTGATTGGTTTTTCAGTGACCTTTTCACTTATTGTTATGATACACTGACCTGGAATTGATGGAGATTGGTTTTCCTGATTCTTTTCTTGGAAGCCAGCCTGATCTGGTTTTCTGGCTCATCCAGCTCCAGTCGCCCTTGATGCACTCGGGCTCAATCCTCTCCCCTACCATACCCCTTCTCCCAACCACCCCGGCATCATTTCCTTTATAGCTAAACCTGCTTTGCCTGTCTTTGCACTAGCCAATAGGTACCCCATTCCTTTACTCATACCCCACATCACCATTAACTGTAATGCCCACTTCCCTCCCATCCTGAGCCCTACCTGCTATTAACTGTTTCAGTCAGTCATTTAATAGAACTCCTTCAATCAATCCTGATGTCCTCTACTAACCACACTCTCTTATCCCACTCTCCACCATACAAATAACTACTCCCTACTTATTGCCCCCTCTATCTTTAACCATACTACTATATCATTTCACAAGTTCAAAGTATTGTACATACTGAATGCCCAACCTCTCATCAAAACAAAACATCAGTTCCTTTGCAAATACCTCTTTCTACAAATGCTTCAAAGCAAAATACTACCCTTGTCTGGTGATATTCACCCAAACCAGGCCCTTGCCTACATCACTCTAACCATACTTATACAGCAGCCCCCTCCATCTGCCTCAGAAATAACTCATTATGATCACAAGCCTCCAAAAATCTATCTTTTTCGTCAATAAATATATAAGCTATTGTCAATAAAAGCACCCTGCTTCACACCTGGATGGAACCCAGATATACTTGTCCTATCTGAGACATAGCTAAAACCTCATATTACGAACTGAGGAATTCTCCACCATGGTTATAATATTCTTTGAATGGAAAGAAGTAAAAATGGGAGGAGTAGCTGTACTCTACTCTGACCATCTCTCTCACTGTCCACCCTGATAATAGCTATTCCTGACTTTCCTGCCCTGCTGAAATACTTATAGCAACCTGTAACCTAAGTCATTGCAAAAATAAAACTTGCCATTGCAGTGATCTATATACCCCCAGGTAAAAACATTCCCATACTCAAGTAGTTTCTTTCTTGGATTTCTATATACATTTCCTATGAAACCATCATCTTTGGGGATAGGAATATTGACTGGAACCTTGTTAATACTGACACCCCTAGTTACTCTATAAAACTTTATTCCCAGAATGGCTTAGTCATTGACTGGATATTAGTATCCAACCCTCAGTGCTATCATAACCATTTCACCCTAGCTAACTCCCTTAGTGACCTCCTCCCTACCTCAGTAGTAAGATACTCTCCCAATCTTAACAAGATTCATCAATGCAGAGAGTCTTGTAACCTTAAAAACTATAACCCTTTCACCCTAAACAAATTACTGTCCACTTTAAAATGGTCATTCCTACACATTACCCTTTGATGAGGCTGTCCAAAGCTTCAAAAATAGATTCCTAGAAACCCTAAAACCCTGGTTCCTAGTAGAAAAATTAGGCTAAAATGTAATTATGCACATGACTAAACCAGGCAACTTGATTACTTAAAAACAACAGAGACAGTGCCTAGAGAGCATGTAAAAAAGGAATGACAACTCAGCTTTCCACCTGAACTTATATAAACAGCTTTGCAACCGAACAAAAAAAGCTGGTCCTACTGGAGAAAAAAAATTCTATCAAAAATCTCTGAGCAACCCACATTATAACCCAAAGAAATTGTGGCTCTCAATAAACAAATTAATATCATCTGGGAACACATCTTCACTGAAACCCTTTCCCTAACAAACCTTCTAGTGAAACTGCAACTCTACTTAACAACTTTTTCATAGAAACAATAGAAAAGCTTACTAAACCAAAAACTCTTGATATTAAGACTCCACCTCCCTTCTCAACTCTTCCATTGTTCTCCCTAGCACCCATAGCAACTTCCTTCATCAGATCACTTCTTAACAAACTCAAACCCCATTTCCCATCAGCCGACAAACTCCCTACATTATTTCTCAAACATGGAGTCAGATCCGTAGCATACCCTGTATCTTTACTTATCAATAGATCCATCCAAGAAAATACACTATCAGATATCTGGAAAAAAGTCTTCACAATACCCCTCCACAAGGTAAGAAATTCTACAGAACCCTCAAATTACAGGCCTATTGCCATATTATTCCCCTTATCCAAGATACTTATACATAGGCAAGTACTAAACCACCCCTTACAGGCAAACCTAATTACACCCACACAGCATGGTTTTTGACATTCGCACAGTATCATCACTGCCCTCCTATCTTTCACACACAACATTGCCCAAGCCAGAGATAATAAACTTGTATCAGCTCTATTCCTTGACCTATCCAAAGCATTTGATACTATTTCCCATCCCATCCTCCTAAAGAAACTTTCCAACCTACAACACACTACCTCCACTAACTCCTGGTTTAACAGCTACCTCTCAAATAGATATCAGTGTGCCAGATGACAAACATCCTTCTCCCCTTTTCATCTTAATACCAGGGTTCCACAGGGCTCTATCCTGGACCCTATACTTTTTAAATATATTTACAAAAAAACCTCCATGTCTCCTGCCCCTGCTCTACCGTAATACAGAATGCAGATGATTCCACAATTATTAACACCTCTGACTATATACAGAATCTCCACACTGTCGCTCAACAATCTCTGCACCTAGTGGAACAATGGCTAACTGAAAACAACCTGTTTCTCAACCCCAAAAAGACCAAGCTTCTCCTTTTCCTTCCAAAAAACCTCAATCCAGCTAAAGACAACTTCACCATGTCATCCTTAGATAATACAATTATCACATTTGATTCAAACACCAAATTGCTTGGCATTGCTATAGCTGACCAATTAAAACTCGACATACATATCTTAAACTGTATTAAAAAGGTCCAATCAAAAACCATCTCTTCTATACCACAACAAATATATATATCTATATATATATATATATATATATATATATATATATATATATATATATATATATATATATCTTATACCTAACAAAATCTAGACCTACACTGGCTCAAACATTTATTCTACCATCTTTGCTGTATGCTGCTCCCATACTTATTAACCTTCAAAATAATCACTTAACCAAACTAGAAACTACCTATAACAGGACAGTCAGATTCACAGCCAGTAATACATACAAATCCCATCACTGTATATCCCTGAAAAGCTTAAGATGGCCTGAGCTCCTCCACATGCTTCAAATATCACAACTACAAAATTGTACATAACAACCTACATAGCCCCAACTCCTGCCCTGCCCTTACATCAATAATTACACCCCACACACCCAATCGTTATCTCAGAAGCACACAACAAAACCTAATTCAGGTGACCAAGCCAAACAAAAATATTGGAAAAATACTTTACAGTCTATCAATTGCATTCTCATGGAACAAACTTCCATTGTCCCTTTGCTCCCCTACCAAAAGTGGTGAATTCAGAAAGCAACTAAAAATTCATTACCAACATGCATGGATCTGTACTTGCCAGGAAATAACCTAATGAATTGTTATTTTTCTCTCAATTAACATATCTACCTGGTGTCTGCTATCTAAACTGTCTACACATATTACTCTTTCTGCAGTTAGTACTATGCTATTAAATGCATCTTTGTTGTACTATGTCAATATGATACTCTGAATTGTATACTCCATATTGTTTTATTGTAGGCATTGTTATATTCCTTAGATATAACTTTATGCTATCAAAATTTCTCAAACATATTGCTACTGCACTTAAAACTGTACTTTTGCCTTGTAAATATTCATGTTGTATATTTTTATTTCTCTATCTTTGTAGTAAATATCTTACGACTGGAATTGTTAGTTTTTTTCTTATTTTTTAATTACTTTCCTGGAGCTTTTCTCCTTGGGTATCCACTGAAAAAGGGCTCTCTGTGCCCAGTCGGATTAACCCGGTTAGCAAATGTAAAAATAAATGAATAAATAAATACATTTCTTGAGGTTTAAAACCCAGAAAAGGTACTGAATATCTATATGTATATATATATATATATATATATATATATATATATATATATATATATATACATAATATCTATTACAGTGTCATTTTTTGTTCTGGTCTTCTCTTATTTTCAAAAACAGTTTTACTTACAGGTCGTTGCTGGTCTCATTTTTTACCTGCTGTCATTGCTGCATGTGTTTTAGTTACTACTTTATCTGCTGCCAAAGAACTGAACACCTTCTCAGTTTGCTGCTACTTTTCTACTTTACTTTTTAATTGTTTTAATTGTCGCATTCTCTGCTGTCATATCACCTAGTTCCTTTTCCACATTACCATCCTCAATACTTCTGAGGAAGCTACCTGCCATCTCATCAAATAAAACAGCAGAACTGTCACCTGGATTATCCTGATTGATTATTTTTAAGAGATCATCATCCGTAAGCCCTTCTGACACCAGTTCTTTTATATGCACCACTTCAACAGACTCACTTACTAGCTTCTCCATAGTGAAATGCTACTTAAGACAGATTTGATAAGTTTCAAAGCCCCCACACTAAAGGATAACACTCCCCAAGGTGCAGAAACCTTTACAAATGCACTGTATGAGCACCTGCAAGGATGCATGGATTGTGCCATCCCTAGCAAAACCAAGACTCTCTCCTCTAAGAGAAGGAAACCGGTCTGCTGAACCTCTGCCATAAACAGGCTATACAATAGAAGGAGGAAACTAGTTCATAAAAAAGCAAATCCCAAGAACGAAAGACATCCCTGATCAGTATCAGTAAAAAACTAAGGTCCCTCATGAAATCATCCAAGGCTAACTTCGAAAGAAAAATAGCCAAGGATTCAAAAGATAACCACAAAGCCTTCTTTAGCTATGTTAAGAATCTAAGTGGCAACTCGCAGATATGCACTGAACTGGTTCAAAATAGCACAAAATATACTGAACCTACTGATATTGCCAACATTCTGGCAGATAGATTCAGTGCAAACTTCACCCCCCTCTCACCTGCAAAAGGGCCAACAAAAATACCGGATAAAGTGTAGATGCACAGGTGAAAACAGCCCTTTTAAAAGCCAAAAACACAGCATCAATGGGACCCGATGGTGTCCGAGGCTGCGTCTTGCACAAACTACAGAACAAACTAACCCGCCACCTAAAAACGCTGCTCATCCTCAGCCTCTCCACAGGCTACATGCCCATAGAATGGTGCACAACAACGGTTATTCCACTCCACAAAGGAGGGGCCACAACTGACCCTGGTAATTATCACCCCATAAGCCTGACTAGCCTGGTCTGCAAGGTTATGGAGTGCATCATCATGGAACTCATTAACAAAGACATTGGGAACCTCCAAACACTTGACCCAACCCAGTTCAGCTTTGTTAAGGGCAGATCATGCCTACTAAACCTGGTTGACTTCTTTGAGACAGTCATCAAGGCCATAGATGAGGGAAAGATGGTTCACACAGCCTACATTGACCTCGCCAAGGCTTTTAACACCATTCCCCATTCAGGTATTACAGAAAAACTCACCAACCTGAACATAAACCCCTACATCATGAAATGGGTTGCCAACTGGCTTATAGACAGAACTCACATGGTAAGAATAGCGGGCTCCAGGTCCGACTCTAAACCAGTCACAAGTGGTGTCCCACAAGGCTCGATCCTGGGACCCCTATTGTTTGGCTTATACATCTCAGAAGTACAGGCAAACACAGGAGGACTATGGCTAACCAAGTTCACCGATGACTACAAACTAAGAGCCATAATTGACTCTCCGGCTGACACGGACATCCTCCAAAAGGGCCTTACTGAGACGGACACCTGGTGTCAAAGTCATTGCCTCAAGCTAAATGCCAAGAAATGCATAGTCATCCCATTTGGGAAAAACAAAACACCCACAAATTACCAAATAGGTGGCAGCTCCCGTCATACAGAAGAGGTAATAAGAGATCTGGGGACCCAGGTAGATAGTAATCTCTCATTTGACAATCATATTGCTAAAGTAGTTAGGAAATCCTTCTATGTGGCCCATCTAATTACTAAAGGGTTCACATCTAGAAATAAAGAGGTTCTAGTGCCCCTCTACACGCCACTCATTAGACCCATCATATAGTACAATTTAGGATGTACCTCACAAGACACTTCCAACAGCTGGAAAGACCACAAAAAGTACCTCACCAAGAGGATTACTGGTCTCAAACATATGTCCTATGCAGCCTGACTGAAAATACTCTGGCTGTACTCACTGGTATATCACTTACTCAGAGTTGATCTCTGCCTGACTTACAAAGTCATGTCCAACTCAGAATTGATGGACATGCTCCACCTAAAGAAATCCAAGTCACTGCGAGCCACAAGCTCTAGTGAGCTAAACCTTGCCACAACAATAAATAGAACATACCGGAGGGATAGATTTCTGTCACAGAGACTCCCCATGCTTTGGAACAAAATTCCAAATTATATCAGGCAGAGCCCCGCACTAATACTCTTCAAGAGAAACCTCAAAGAGTGGATAGGCAACAGAAAATACACCCCTGGGATCACTTCATTGGCTCTGCTTGACAGAGGATCAGTTAATTAATCAATGGGGTGGTGAAAGCTGACACACTCTGGCTAGCTTATAAATGCTCTTGGGCAGATAGCCTAGTACCTACCTATGAACCTATGAAAGCTAAACACTGCTCATTTGTAGTATCCACCACATAGGAATCTTTGCTTACATTCTTAAGCTCCATATAGTACACATTTTTCTCCAAATTATCACCTTCCACCTCCAAACTCTTCATAGTTCTTTTCTTTTCCTTCTTGCTGCTGCTTCCTTGAGCCTTCCAGTACCATCTAGCAGCACCAAAGAGTAGGAGAAGTTCCCTGATGTCCTGGCCAAATTTCCCCTGGTAGTATAAATACACTTTGGATCCCCCTGAAAAGAAGCCACTAATATAATAGAACTAATTTGGTCAACAAGAAGGAACAGCTGGGGACTACAGGCTGAATGACTCAACTAGTCATGGTCTATAGTCAAGAATTGGGTTTCCATCTACAGCACACCTAAAATGTCACCAGCCTATGCAGCAGACACTGAGCGATCCCTCAGGACACCCCTATCCCCATTATCAGAAAAGAAGTCCCTGCTCCCCAACAGAATAGGCCACCATCAGCAGGATGACCTTCATCCACCTGCTAAGAAACAAATGTGGACAACATTGGTATCCCATTACCAGAGACATTGAGAGGAGCAAGTTGAGGTGACTACCACTATTCCTCTACCAGTACTACAAATGGACTTAGTATGTTCATATGTTGCATATACTGTTAAAGCCATAATACACATTAGTGGACATGGCATACATAGCCCACCTCTTGGAGAGGGTCAGTAACTCCCAAGGCATCTTTTTTGCCTTTTCCCTCATGTTATGCGACTGTAAAGTAAATATGGACAAATATAGAATAGTACCAGACCTGTAAAAATCAATAAGAAAGAAAAATGAAATATGCCTGTATAAAAATTCTGGATGTCTGTGCCTATCCTCTGCTTCACATTAGCTATGCTGTAAAGGGGGATACTGCTGCAGGTTGTTATAGTGATGTCTGCACTAATCACCAGAATGGGTGATGCCAGGGGCATTGTTGACCACCCAGGCAAGTGAATGTCAGGAATCAGTCTTGAAGAATGGCACATCATACTGGCTTCTGTCAGGCACTACTGGAAGCCACTGTGGGGGAAGAAGAAGAAAAATCATGCCATCTCTTGGGTACCATGCAAGAATCTCTGCTGTTCCCAGCAGAAGAAGCTATAGCCTATCAGAAAGGTCTTAACAAGAAGGAAAATGGTAGCCCTGTGCGCAAAGATGTATTTTTGATCATCAAGTCACTAGGGTAATAGAGCACAGCAATGTAGTGCTGCATAATGGTTGCATAGTGCAGACCCACTGCACTATGGGCTTCACACATTTCATGTACAAGCATATAGTGCACAGCCATGTGATCGGCACGGGGTGAACATGGCAGTACCGCCTATGCTGGTAGTGTGGAGATTTATGATATTGATTTAGAGGCAGCTACAAAAATTCCCTCATTTACATTACCAATATGCTGATACTGAATTTGTGCAAAAAAAAAAGTGGCATCACAATTTTGTAGAAACCATGCTAATATGAACAAACATAAAATCAGGACTTTGCAGCATTAGGACATTGAATTTTGAAATGGATAACACTGATATATTGAAGAAAGACAGGATATCTGGCAATGCGGCCCTTTACTTTGCTTAACAGCCAAGAAGGATGGCAGCAGCAAGTACACAGAGGAACTGCAGTATATGGGGGTTGGAACACACCCTTTTCATTCCAGGCACTGGGTGGTTTGCACACAGGACACAATGTCCCCAGCAGGCTGGGTGAACCATGGCAATACATTTTGTAGTGGGGTCAGACTAATTAATGTATTGCCAGGATTCAGTATACTGATACATAAAGGAATGTCATGATAACAAGACTACGGCTGCCTTATAGGTAGGAAAAGAGAGGATTGTTGCAGTACAAGAGAGTATAGGTAAGTAGACACTATATGGGGCTGGGCAGCTCTGTACTGTCATATGTGACATCCACACTCATCCATGCAGACAGTGAGTAAGATGTGTAACTCATAGGAATACATAAATATTCATGACCCATGAGAAAACGTCAACATCCAAGAAATGTGAGCATTATTGCAGGCCCTTTACAGACATGGCACTTGCATCCTGACCAAAAATATGAGCCTTTTCAAGAGAAGCTGTGGCAGGGGACTGGGACAACATATCAGTGCTGTAGGTCGCCATAATAGGAGTGTACAACTGATATGATACTGCATACATAGAGCAAGGCATGAGATTTTGCCTGGGATGTGTCCTACAAAGGAGGATACCACCAACACAGAAAAAGAAATTCAGAAAGGTAGAGGAATTCATGTTGTTCACATCCTGAGAATGGGAGTGGACTGCCATACCTAACTGGATGTGGTTTTATTACTGCAGCCAGACTGCTGATGATATATGAATGTCTAGAGTAGAGGCATCACATTGGTATCAGACACTATTGTGATATATAGTACAGTACAGTCATGTATGACAGAACTTATTGAGGAAGTGATTTCTATATATCTGCTCCCCAGATACCTGCAGTCTTTGGACTATATCACCTTGCACAAAAAGTATGTAGGCAAGCACGTGGTATTCACATATTCTGGCATCTAACCATATGTCTACTGGAGTGAAGGTTCCATTTATTATATCAGAGATGTAGCTGGGTCAACTGTCATCCTAGGCAATCCTCAAGTGAGAAATTAAGGCTCCCCCCCAAAATGTATTCAAAAGTCTGCCACACCTTTTAAGAACTGCAACAAATAGCTATACTATCTCCTTTCTATAGTTACTAATAGCCATACACTGAAAGCTGCTTAAATGGCAATCTATGTTACACATGCACACTCCCAATATCAAAGCTGATTGCACCCATACCTCCCAACCTGAAATCATAAAAAAAATGGACAAAGGCACATGAAAAATAGGTACAAATCTGTATGCTGATTAACATAAAATTTGCATACATAATTATGTAACCCTATCCACTATGGTGGAATTGTCGGATGCCAACTTTTAAGCACAAATTGAAGAACAGACAAAATATTACACACAAAATAAACATAATAGTCTTTTATTTAAATTAATATTTGAACTTTTATCAAACTTTGAACTTTTGCAAACTGCAAAACTAAAATACAGTTTTCCACTATAAAAATAAAATTAACTGCTTCAGCTTGCACTTTCTTTTCCACTTTCTCTTAAAATATCTCAGCAAAGCTCTAATGCATGCACTTCCTTCAGAACCCATACAAACTAATTAGGCTCATCCACACTTGTATTTGAGTACCGTCAAGTCTTTCTACCTCTACTATAGCTTCATCACAAAACATACCCACAACACACATAGACACGCACACATACACACACACACACACACACACACACACACACACACACACACACACACACACACACACACACACACACACACAAAACACTTCAGCAGCACCTCTGGGTGATAGTCATTTTCTTTGCAGGTGATTATCAAAATAACTAAAAGTTCTATACATGAATGGTAGCAGTATAAATGATAACGCTGACTTACTAGATTCCTAGTTATCAAACAAAAAACTAACCATAATCTTATGGGCAAATAATAATAAATTGTTAGGCATGATATGCTTGAGACTCATATTTAAGGAGGAACAAGGCTTTCCATTAGTGGGAAAAAAGCTAATATTCCTCTATAGTTTCCATTACTTCTCTAGATGATCCAACTCCAAAACTGCTTATAGCTCATCTTCTAATAGGCAATGCAACAGTAGTATTTATAGGCTGTTTCCATAAACCACCACCTTCCTACATCAATAGTTTTGTAGGTCAGCAAAAACAGGAGAGATCCCTACAATGCACAATACTCACAATCTCTAGTGAAGGAGGGCACAGGAAGGATGAATAAGAGAAAGAACTGAGGTGAAGTAGAATGAAAACAGGAAACGAGGGTAGAGAGTAGGGAGGAGGAAGAGAAAGGAGGGAAAGAGGAAAAAACAGAGAAAAAGACAAGGAGAATAGTTAGGGAGAGCCATACACCAATAGTAAAACTTCTGAAACAATTATCTTTCCACTGCATCCTTAACTCATTCATTCCAATGGAGCTCAGGAAGTTTGCACTGTAACATCAAATGGGCGGAGCCTACGCCTTTTGACGGAATCAAATTATGTCCTCACATTTCAAACAAATGTTCATATTTCTGGAACCATAGGGGCTATGAAAGTATAAATGGCAAACTCTTCAGCACAAACTATTTTTATAGAAGTAACATTCCTTAGGTTATAGAACTTAAACTGAATTTTATAACTCACAGTAAACACAGTCCCTGGGATTTAATAAAACTTACATGGAGCTAATCTCCGTGTAAGCATAATGGCATGGCTCGAACACAGAGTTCAGAACCTGTATGCTACAGTAAACAAGGCTAGGGGCATACACAAGCCTCCCAGCACTATTCCAGCATGGGCACAATGGAATAATGCAAATCACCTCATTTGCTGTTGAAAACCTTGCAAATGAGGTGAATTTGTGATCCAGCAATCAGACAGGCATCTGTGTTTGGAGCTGTGTCTGTAGCAGAAATGTATTAGGTTAGTAACCGTGTACATTTCTGCAAAAATCAAAACGGGGGCATGACAGCTCAAAGTAAAGCATGCATTATGTGTATTAAGCATGCCAATGGCCAAATCTATGGCCACTGGCATGCCAAAGTGTTAAAAAAATTGCAAAAATCAAAAGTTTTTTTTTGGCCAATTTCGGCCGTTTAAGTGGAGAGCAGCAGTACGCAAATGGGATCATGCAGAAAATAAAATAAATCAGCAAAAAGTCAATTAAATGTGAAACATAAATTTTGTCATTATAGTGGGCTGTATGCAGACTCATGATAACAATTAACAGTGGTTGCTAAGGACATAGGCCCCGGTGTAGTGGTGTAACGAGGGTATAAGCCAGTAGGGGTATGTAAATGAGCTAACTTTATTGAATAGCGAAGTGGGAGACTGTGTCCACAGGTACCTAACCATGTAGGAGCTATAATGCAGTGGCGTAAGCAGAAGAAGCAGCTGACATGAAAAGGAGGTTTGTCATGTTTGGTGTAAGCACATTGGAGCTCCGTGGCTCCTATTTGTGCTTAGCTAAGCACAGCTAAGCAAGTGGGTGTATCTGAGGCTGCTTAGCTGTGCTTAGCTAGTTCAACAAATGATGAGCATGTTTGTGTCCAGGTGTGGGCCTATTCTGCTCAACAATGTTTACACTAGCTAAAGCAGGTTGCATGGCAAGCCGCAGGGCTTAAACACAGTGGAAATAGAGAAAAACAACAAAAAAAGAGATAGCAGAATAAAGGAAATTAACTACAAATCACTAATACAGACTCTGCCACTCACACTGGCCCAAACAAACCTCTCAATAATACATCTGGCAGGTGGAATGTATCATAGTCAGTCAATCACACAGGCAACATCTGCACCACACCAGTATAAAGTATGCAAACACCTTTCAGTCTGGTTTTCCCACAAACTCTGCACCAATGATGTACAGACTTGGGAATTTTAATTAACAAAATGATAGGGGCTGCTGTTGCTTTGCTACATCTGTATGTGCTACAGACTGAGGGCAGTGATGAGGATAATGCTGACAACTGGCCTAGAATGAGGAGAAGAGTGTTCAGACCAAGGGTAACCTTCCAGGGGATACATGATTTGGAGATACTAGAGTGCTACAGGGTGGACAGGGACAATTGGCAAAGCTTCTGGTGTCATTCTAAGGGGATCCAGTATCTGTCTGCCTGGGATGACATGATCGACAAACCACGATGCTTTGCCAGAGATGGCCAGAGATGGCCTGCACCTGTCGCCCTTCGGATTCCAGATACTGGCTAAGGCTCTTGCAACCCCTATAGTGCCTTTTTTAGGCAAGATTCAAATGACAAATTCACCACTATAACAGGTACAAGCAAGCAAAATCTGAGGGTGATGCTACTTAATACTAGAAGTCTAAACCTCAAAATGCACTCACTTGAGGCACTCCTTAAGAATGGAGAACATTGACATCTGTGCAGTGACAGAGACTTGGTTCAAGGCTCCAGAGAGCACCCCTGCATTACCAGGCTATAATTTATACCACACCTTTCTGTCACCTAACCTGGACCTAAGCACTAAAGGCGGAGGCGTGTCCATATTCATTATGGATATCCACACCTCCAGGCTAGTTGCTCAGCATAATGCATCCGAAATTATCCAAGTGCAATTAACTCATTGCAAGACCGCAATCCAAATTGTAGCTTGCTACAGATCCCCCACCATGCCCCAGGATTCACACTCCTCATTTTTTGATACACTGGAAAATATTAGGGTACAGCCTAACACCCTAATAATGGGTGATTTCAACTACCCCACCATTAACTGGGAAAACTACTCGTACCAACTATTGTCCTCAACGTTTTCTGGAATTCATAAATTCCAATGCCTTGGATCAACTTATCCACACCCCCACCAGGGGCAGCAATATCCTAGACCTGATCATTACCAACATGGGCAACTAAAACCATTCCAAACCAGAGGCCAATTCCTCATTGGTCAGATCCAACCACAAGCAAATCACCCTACACATCCACATTCCACCCCCACCCCCCATTAAGGAAACCAGCGTAGAAAATTTCTCCAAAGCCAACTTCACGCTTCTTAAGAAAGAAGTGGCAAACTTCACGACACCCATGCTGACGGACAATAGAGTATGACTGCTGAATCCTATACAATTGCACTTTATAAGCAGTTACATGACTGCATGGATCAGGCAATCCCTAACAGAACCAAGATGGTATCCTCCAAAAAAAGGAAACCAATCTGGTGGTCCCCTGCCATAAACAAACTCTACAACAGAAGAAAGAAACTGTTGCAAAAAAGAGCATAATCCCATGATTGGAGGAACTCTGTGGTCAGCCTCAATAAGAAGCTGAGATCCCTCAAAAAATCCTCCAAAGCTAGTTACAAAAACAAAATCGCCACTGACTCTAAAGGCAACTACAAAGCATTCTATAGTTATGTCAAGAATCTCAATGGCAGCACTCAGATTTGCTCTGAGTTACAGCACAATGGCACTAAATATACAAAGCCAACTGATATTGCCAACATCCTGACAGACAGGTTCAGTGCTAACTTTACCCCTCTCTCATCCACCAAAGGGCCTATCTCTATATTGGAAGAATGCAAAGTTCCTGTAATTACTGCTGCACAGGTAAAAAACACACTCTCCAAAGCCAAGAACACAGCATCTATGGTACCTGACAACATCCCAGGCTGCGTTCTACATGAACTACAGATCGAGCTGGCACCCCACCTAAGTACCATGTTCAATCATAGCCTCACCTCAGGCTTTGTGCCCACTGAATGGCACACAGCAACAGTTATCCCACTCCACAAAGGATGAGCCACCATGGACCCCTGGAACTACCACCACATTAGCCTGACAAACCTGGTCTGCAAGGCTATGGAACGTATCATCATGGAACTTATAAATAATGACATTGTTAATCTCCAAACTCTGGGCCCTACCCAGTTCGGATTTTTAAAAGGCAAATCATGTCTCCTAAACCTGATAGACTTCTTTGAAGCGGTCACCAAAGCCATAGATGAGGGTAAGGTGGTTCACACACCCTATCTAGATCTCGCCAAGGCTTTCGACACCATCCCCCACTCTGGAATTATAGATAAACTCACTAAACTAGGTATAAATCCCTATGTCACAAGATGGGTTGCCAACTGGCTCACTGACAGAACCCACGCTGTGAAAGTAGCAGACTCTAAATCCAACTTCAGACCAGTGACAAGTGGAGTATCGCAGGGTTTAGTCCTAGGTCCTCTCCTGTTTGGTATCTACTTCTCTGAAGTAAAGCCTAACACAGAAGGTATTTGGCTAACAAAGTTTGCAGGTGACTGCAAACTAGGAGCCATAATCAAAACTCCTAATGATGTTGACATCCTACAAAAGGGCCTCACTGAGACAGATGTCTGGTGTCAAAGCCATGGGCTCAAGCTCAATGCCAAAAAGTGCATTGTCATCCCTTTTGGTAAAAACTCTGTACCCATGAACTACCACATAGGTGGTAGTCTACTTAATACCAAAAGTGTGATAAGAGACCTTGAGATACAGGTGGACAGTAGTCTCTCCTTTGATACTCACATCACCACAGTAGTCAGGAAATCCTTCTACATGGCACACCTCATCACAAAAGGTTTCTCATCCAGGAAAAAAGAGGTAATTGTTCCACTCTACTCATCACTCATTAGACCCATTATATAGTACAATGCCCCTTTTGGTATGTACCTCAGAAGAAATCTACAACAACTGGAAAGGCCACAGAAATACCTGACAAAGAGGATTACCGGTCTCAAACAGATGCCCTACGCAGACTGTCTCAAAAAACTCCAGATTTACTCTGTCACATATTGGCTACTCAGAGACAATCTCTGCCTAACATACAAAGCTATGTCAAACCCAGAGCTGTTGGACATGCTCCACTTAAAGAAATCCCAATCCCTCCGAGCTACACATTTTAGGGACGTAAACCTTGTCACCACAATAAACAGAACATGCTGGAGGGATAGATTCCTGTCCCAGAGACTTCCCATACTCTGGGACAAACTACCTATCTATATCAAACAAAGCTCCTCATTAGCACTCTTCAAGAAAAATCTTGATGATTGGATGGGAGATAGGAAATTCACCCTGAGGATCACTTCTGTGGCTCTGCTTGACAGGGGCACAGGAAAATAATTTTGTTGGGTGGCAAAAGCCAGGGTACCGTTTGGCTAGGTTTATATAGGCCCTAGGGCCAATAGCCTAGTACCTACCTATGAACCTATGAACCTATGAATTGTCACACTATTTAGCAACAGCTTTCTGAGACTACATATTGTCTAGCACAATAGTTATGAAAGTGACTGCTTACATGTACATAAAGTGAACTTCATTACTAAGGCATAGAGCTACATGGCTGCGAATGACATTAGGAGGATTCATTCACTGGGGTTAAGCATTCTTAGTCATTATCTTTCAAGCATTTACATTTGTGTGTGGTATTTACATAACTGTGTTGCTTTTTCCTGAAGTGTTTGTTGTTAGTGATACTTCTGATATCTGATTGGAGGTAGTTCCCAATAGCAGGGGTAATTTTTGAGAAGCTTATTTCTCCTATGTTGAGTCCAAAAGGTTGGCAATATACAGTAAGTGTTTTTCTATCCTGCTTTCTTAAGTGTTATGGATAGATTTGAGGGAGGATCAGAAACTACTGTTTAGTAGTTTAAATGTGACAGAAGAAAGTAGTACAGTTGAGTTTGTCATGACTGGTAGTCATTTAGCTTTCTGGAGGGATATGCGGTGGTGTTTAAGTTGAGGTGAGAGATTAATTTACCCACTTATGTGATTGCAGATTGCAATCTATCTGTGTTATATTATGAGTTGTGTCATGAATAGGTTATATTAATTTCTGGGGAGAAGAACATTTTTGTTATTGCATTTCTGGCATCAGAGTTGAAATGGTTAGTGATGGAGTGAGAGGCTGTTAACTGTACAGTGATGTAAGTTCTGCAAACATCTGTATAGTTTCTGACAGGCAGTACTAAGTCAAGTGTAAGGATGAGGTCCTTGTTTTCTATTACTAACTGAATGAAGTAATTGCCCAGGGTATTTATTTGGAAAGGATAAGTTTTACATAATCTCATGTGAGTGCCAAGGAACATATTTACAATTTTGCAGATATTAAGCGTGAGTACATTTGATGAAAGTTACGTACATGGCATATTAAAGTCTGTCTGGTGTCTTTATGTATTATTGGGGAAGACAGGATACATATGTAGGATTATAAAATTTACAAAGAGTAATATTTGATGAAGTTATAGTAGTATTATTGTCACTGATGAATAGTAAGAATAGAATTGGTCTGGAATGGAGCCCTGTAGTATGCCTGATGAAAACACAGAATTTCTGTAGTAATATTGTCAGATTTCACCACAAATGTTCTATGTGCCAGACACTTACTGAACCAGTGCTGAAAACAATTAATTGAAGACATTTTCCATTGAAAGCACATATCATAAAATCACATTTCATAGAAAATATTGCATACAGCAAATGCGCTTTCAACAGTTTTTTTCAGGATAAAGTCCCTCCATACCCTGACAGCTCCTTATTTATATTTGCTACTTCTACAACTGCACAACACAGAAAAAGATAATACACTACACACGGTGAATCACTGCTGATGTACAAGCATAATCTTCTACAGATGGGCTGTAACATGAGGGTGGGTATTGACAAGGTACAAGTGGTGTTCTACACTATTTTTTCTTATAATTCCTATTATTGTAAGATTGCAAATCATACCACCAAGGATTGCCTATAACCTTCTACAGTTTCTGTGAACTGTGTTTTACCAAGTGTGTTTCAGTAAAATGAATTTTCAATAAGATTTTTTAAAGATTTGTGTTTTTTTTGTGAAGAGATCTACAT